>NC_063362.1:35123264-35218801 GCF_021869965.1 Rhincodon typus
CTACACCTTGTTATCTCAGATATTAGTTACATGTTGGATTTAGGGTTTACGCATAGTCCTGAGAGATATTAGAAGAGACCATAAAAAATTAATAGCCCAGGGCAGCTGTGAATGAGGCTGAAAGAAACCCATAAGCAGTATTTACTTTGTGCAACGGAGCCAGGTTAAGCTCAGAAAAAGAATCCAGGGGTACTACTTGCTTGGTGAAGCTAGCTGTCTGTGAAAAATCTTTTGTTACACCTGTGAGTAGATGTTGAAGTGTAGTCTACAGAATCCCAGGGAGCATAGTTCTTGGAGAAGCCCTTGAAAGGAAGGTGACTGGCCAGAACATTTACAGACTAAATGGCTCTTCAAGGAATTTCAGGTTCAGGTCATCAAAAATGAAGAATTGTAGCTCTTTGTAAAGTTTTAATGAAATTTGGCGAACCATGGTATCACGAACACTGGAGGTTTTGGGGGAGCTGTAATATCTGAAGAAATCCTTAGCTTTTTCTGAAAGCACTTTTGCTATTTGATGTGCTCTGTAAGGTGGTGTTTCAATGTTTGTCTATTATTCATACTTGCCTCATGTTAATTTTAGGATGTTCGAATATGAGGCACATCTATCTTTGTAGAGTGTAAACCTTCTTTGTTAATAATATTTACATGCTTGTTTAGTTTTATTGGTAATGAACTCTTCTTTATTGGCAAGGAAAAGTAGCTGTAGTTTAGTAGTTAGTAGCTTTTAGTAGTTTGTAGTTTTTAGTACTGAACGAAGTATTGTTTGAGATGTAAATATCTGGCCATACCATCATCGAGTCGTAAGATGCACAGCGTGGAAACAGACACTTTGGTCCAACTCATCCAGGCAACCCAGCTATCCGAGATAAATCTAGTCCCATTTGCCAGCATTTGGCCTATATCCTTATAAATCCTCTCTATTCATATACCCACACCAGATGCCTTTTAAATGTTGTAATTGTACAGCTTCCACCATTTCCTCTAGCAGCTCATTCCATACACGCACTACCCTCTGTGTGAAAAGGTTGCCCCTTAGGTCCCTTTTAAATCCTTCCCCTCTCATCTTAAACCTATGCCCTCTAGTTTTGGACTCTCCCACCCTGGGGAAAAAACCTTGCCTATTTACCCTGTCCATGCCCCTCATGATTTTATAAACCTCTATAACATCAGCCTCCGACACTCCAGAGAAAATAGCCCGAGCCTATTCAGCCACTGCCTATAGCTCAAACCCTCCACCCCTGGCAAAATTCTTGTAAATCTTTTCTGAACCCTTTCAAGTTTCACAACATCCTTCCTGTAACAAGGAGAACAGAATTACACGCAGTACTCCAAAAGTGGCCAAATCAATGTCCTATACAGCCTCAACATGATCTCCTAACTCCTATGCTCAATGCACTGACCAATGAAGGTAAGTATATCAAACACCTTCTTCACTATCCTATTTACCTGTGACTCCACTTTCAATCCTGGTTACATTTGAAATATGACCCATGGAAGCATGAGACTCAAGCGGAATTGGTACAGTCCTCCAACCTCAGTTGTAACAATTATTTACAAGTTACAGATCAGAAGCACAATAGAATCCTCCCAACTTGCCTGAGTGAGTGCAGCTCCAATGATACTCAAAAAGCTTGATGCCATCTAGGCCAAAACAATCTGCTTGATGGCACCTCATCCAGCATATTAAGATTCACACTCTCCATTACCACGCACAGTCGTAGCAGTAAGTATCACCGAACAAGGTACACTGCAGTAACTCACTAAGACTCCGACCTCACATTTCAAACAACTTTCACCTAAAAGAACAAAAGGTAGCAGGTGCATGTGAATATGATCACTGACCAGTGTCAATCCAAGCTTTACAGCATCCTGACTCGGAAATATGCCCACTCTTCTTTATTATCATTGCGTCAAAATGCCACAACTCGTTGTCAAGTGGGATTGTGAGAGCATCTACACCAAACAGACTAATGTAGTTCAAGAGGTGGTTTGCTGTCACATTACCTGAATTCATTATATCTATAAACTGGCCTTGGTAATCTCAATTTAGAGAAGATAAAATCAACCAGGTTATTAGAGATTATTAGAGAACTCTCAATGTTGCCTTTAATTTTCTTTCATTATTTGTGATCTGTTTGATGTGCTGTGTGATTCCTTTAAGTTTGCCACTTGCTGTGCATCTTAAGCATACCAGAGCTTGTGTGCTGCCTGTTTATCTGTTGCAGGACACATTTCCAATTTCTGAAAGTAAATTCCAGAGCATCAACATTGCCTGTGAGAAGTTCCTGTTCTCTTTCCAAATGTTTTATCATTAATTTTTTTTATTGTTTGTAAACAGTATCCTTCTACCTCGCCTGTTCCATCTTTTAATGACATTAAACATTTCTCCCTTAGCACCCCATAAACTAAATTTTTAGTAAAAATTAACCCAGGTTTTTACTGTCTCAGACAGTATCCCAATCAATTTGTGATACTTCTCTGATGCCTCAAAGTGCTCTCTGCAAGTTGCACAGGCCAATCTGTCACAGAATCCTCCAATCAGGTCTTATTAAGATCTACTTAAGCTCAGCAATATCTCCTGATTTTTATGTTCTATGGCCTGGACAGTCCTCAAAACAATTTCTACTTTTACAATTGGAAATGCAGTAGAAATAATGCAGAAATCTATTTACATGTGGGATTTAATCACAAGGATTTCTAGTACAAACCATATCCATCTATAATATGTTCAGTCCTTTTGTAAATTTTCAAGCCTTTTCAAGTATATGTCCTTTAATATATGTGTCTTTGACAATGCAGGATACATAGAAAAAACAGAATCTTAGAAAATAGGAGTAGGAGTAGGCCATTCAGCCCTTTGAGCCTGCTCCACCATCCAATATGACCATGACTGACCATCCAACTCAGTCCCCTGTGCCCCCACTTTCTCCTCATACTGACTTTAAACTTCATATGTGTTGTTGATAGAAGCAAGTGAACTGCAAATGGAGTGTGAAAGCATAATTCATTAAAAAGTGTTCATGTTATGCTGATAATGTTGTTAATGAGGTGTTAATGTTTTCCTGTCTGAAAGCTGTAAAGGTGAACTATGTGTCATGCATCGCAGAACTAATGTGCGCAACAGCTGGGAGAAGAAAACCCATTTCTCACTAAATGGATAATAGGAACTCAATTAACTATTGGATGTAAATATTTCTCTCATCCAAAATTATTAACATTTAAAACATTATTTTTCATTAACCTGCTCAGACATGGTGTGACACAGCTTCGAACATAGATCTTCTAGCCCAGAGGTCGGGATGCTACCAATGATCTAGAAGACCTCAAACTGTGCTTGCAGTGTGGCTTTCCAAGCTGAACATCATCTAAAAAAGCAACTTTCAGATGTGGGGTCAGACATGCCAATGCAACAGCGCAAGCAAAGTTGCTCAAAGACATTACAGGCTCCCTGTACTCACCCAGAATTATCTCATTTGCGCTACTTTCTAACAGAATTTTTTAACTTTCTTTTTTTTAATTAGCATGTTTTCTGATTGATTCATGTGCAGTGTGTGTCCTAGAAAATGGAATACTTCTGAGTAGTTCTCAGGAAGGGTCACTGGACCCGAAACGTTAACCCTATTTTCTCCTCCACAGATGCTGCCAGGCCTGCTGAGCTTTTCCAGCAACTTTGTTTTTGTTCCTGATTTACAGCATCCACACTTCTTTTGGTTTTTAAATGGAATACTTGCCCATTTTATGAATCTGGATTCAGCAACAAAAATTTATAGATAGAACTGTAACATACAGTAAAACTTCCATTCAAGTCTTGGTCTACACATATCTACTTAATCATGACCAGAGTGTAATTTGTAATAGGTTCTCTCCTTGTTCCCACACCTCTGGTATCCTCCAAGGATTTATCTTTGGTTCCCTCTTTTTTTCTGATCAATGGTTGCCCTCAGGATCATCAGCATAGTGTTCATTTCCATATGTATATTGCTGACCTCAGCACCTTCTCCATGGAGTCTTCGTTGTGCTAAATTTTCTGACACACAGTGCTACACAAGTAAAAAAGTTCCTCCAGTTAAATATTGAGAAGATTGAACCATTGTTGTGGATCTCTATTCTAAACTGCTTTCCTATTCTAATAATTTCAATTTTCTCCACAGCAACTGTCCAAAACTGAACCAGTCAGTTTGCAGCCATGATCCTGAGATGATCTTTTGAACACACATTTGCTTCATTACTAAGACCCCATTTCTGTGACACTGCCCACCTTCCTCCTTGTTTCTCCAAATGAAAGCCTCAGCCATGCATTCATTACCTTGACGTTCGACATTTCCTGGCAGGTTTTTCACAATCTCTCTTCCGTAAATCAGATCAGCACAAATTCTGCAGTTCGTGTCTTCAATCACACCAAGTCCTGTTCACTTACTACCTGCCCGTTTGCTGACATGCATTGGTCAAGCGACATCTCGACTTAAAAATTCCTCTTCTCTGTTTCCAAATCTCTCCATTCGTCCTGCTACTCTTTAATTCTTTCAGGGAAGTGGCAAAGCCAACATTTTTTTGGCTGTTGTAATTGTCAAGGCCATTTTTAGAGTTAACCACATTACTGTGGACTTGGAGGTAAGGCACATTGAGGAATGACAGATTTCCTAAAGTACATTAAGATTGTTATGACAACTGATGGCCATCACTACTGAGGCTGACTTTTAAATCCAAATTGACAAATTAATTGAATTGAAATTGTACCACAAGCCATGGTGAGGTTCGGACCCATGGGCTTGCTCTCTGGATTACTGGTCAATTTTATCACTGTGCCACCATCTTCCTGACTGCTGTAATCTCTTGCAGTCCCACAAATCTCTGAGATAACTGCGCTCATCTAATTCCAGTCCTTCAACCATCTCTGATAATAAATGTTTCCACCAGTAGGTGCTGTATGTTCAGCTGTCTAGATCCTAAATTCTGGAATTCCCCTCTCTCTACCTCTCTACTTTCATAATCTAATTTCTCCTTTAAGGTAATTCTGAAAATCAACCCTTTGTTTTATAATGATCCTGTGAAGAACCTGGGGTGCATTATTATAGTAAAAGTGATATTTTTGCAGTTTTCCGCACAAACAATCACACAAAGATATGACCAATTGGTGCCATCTTATTGTGGTGTTTGGACTCTTGGGTCTGCCTTCTAGAGTTTTGCCGACTTCATGGCCTAAATGGCTTCTTCCTGTTCTCGAGTTTGTATAGCCCTCAAAGTCACCTTCCTGGCTCCATAACGTCCACCGCTCCCACTGGGGCTTCAGCAATGTGTTATCGTATAAGGCCAATGGCCCTGAAAGAATTAACTGAGTTACGAACGTGGCTACTCATACCAGAATATGGGTGACTGTTTCCGGGATGAGGTAGCTAGTCTGTTAGTCACCCCTCTATAAGTAACAACCAAATCATTTAAACTCGGGGTGCAGTGTCACTACATCTGAGCCAGGACACCAGGGTTCACCTTTGAGCAGGTCGATTAGTAAATATCTATAATATAAATTAGCTTGATACCTCTTATGTCTTTTACTAGTATAACAGGGTTAACTAGCTAAATGCTAATGTACCTGTCCTTTACTACTATGTAATAAACTACTTATTGGTACTTAAGTATGTGCCTCTTCTGCCAAAGGCTTATTAGTGGTTAATCCACATAATACGCGTGAGCCTGGAGAATAGTATTTCTGGAAGAATTAGTGGCAGCACTTCAACCTTAAATCTCTATTACATTTGAAGGTTAACATCAAGTAATGTTCCCCTTACAACAAGGTGCAAACCGTAGGCATCTCTTGCAACACTTATGAGCTGTCAGCCTTTCTGCTTGGGTCCAGAGATATCAGGAGCCTGCCCGATATCTTTGACCAGACTTTAATTCATTGGGTTGGCATTAAGTGGCCAATTATGAGGCCACCTCTGGTAAGGTCACTGAGTGGTCCCCTGTGTAATCTCAGGTCCAGCTCGATACTGTGACTGCAGGGGCCTCATCTCGCAGTCATACTCAAAACAAGATACCAAATGAAACAGAGGATGAAAGAATGTCAGGTTGGAAAGTGAGAAACATACATCAGTGAGTTAAAAACAGAAAGTAATGGCAAAATTCAACATGTCAGGCAGCATCTTTGGAGAGAAAAACAGAGTTAACATTTTGAGTCTGGTACAACTCTTCTTCAGAACTGAAAGGAATCAGAAAATGGTGTTCTTTTTTGCTGTTGACAGAGGGGGAAGGGAGGGTGAGTGGGGCAGAATGAGAGTGTCCAGAGCAAAAGTCAAAGAGAGTGCTAATTGTGGTAAAGGAGTGATAGAGACATAAGATAGGTATAAATATTAGTTGTGAAAAAGGAGAAAATGGGTCCATTCTGCTGAGAGTAAAGTCAAAACACAAACAAGACACAGGGTGGGTGAGGGATGTAAGAAAAATGGAGGACAGAGGTCATTATCTGAAGTTTTAGAACTCAATATTAAGTCCTAGAGATTGTAAAGTATTTAAGCAGAAAGTGAAGAGTTGATCCTTCAGCTTGTGTTGAGCTTCGTAGGAACACTGTTTCTGGCCCAGAACAGAAATACAGGCATGGGAGCAGGGTTGCTTATTGAAATGGCAAACAACTGGAAGGTCAGGGTCATTTCTACAGACAGAGCAGAGGTGTTCTACAAAGCAGTGATCCAGGCTGCATTTGGTCTCACCAATGTCAGTGAGTTGCTTCATTTCTTGACTCTCAAATGCCAGTAAACCAGTCCTTTCTCTGACCCCAATCAATCATTGCTGAGTGACTTTCCCAGCTCTGACTGTAAGAAAGGATTAACTCTGCTTTCCAAAATCACTCTCCCATGTTGAAGGGAGATACAAATTAACTCTAGGCAAACGTCAGGGAAGAAAAGCCCGAAAGCATATTACGAAAGCTTAACTGTAATCTCATGCCTCCATGAGTGTAAATTAAAAGTCCACTAATGTTTAAAATTGAAAATCGACCTTTTTCCATCCCTCAACAATCCCCTGTAACATGCTGAGGTGACCTTTGTCAAGTAATTGGCAATTGATTTCGTGATCAATGATATCACGGACTGGGGTCAAATAAAGGTCTCAAATGCTGCTCTCCCTATAAGTGAAGTTAAAGGCATACACAGGCTAGCAAAGCCCTTTGCCACAAAACTTAGCCCAGAATAGGGGGAACCACTTTGCACAGCATTTACTGTCTGAATTATTTTCAAGGTCTCATTTCTGAGCAACACAACTGAAACAAAGATAAAATTCTGGCAGGTGCATTGGGATTTGGTAACAAAAAGGCAGGTGATGGTTTTGTGTGTAAACACTTCAGCAGGACTGAGTGAGTGAGTCAGGAAGTGAGTGAGATGCCACTGTTACTGAGCAGCTCAGTCAGCAGTGGCTATTTCATCTTTTAACCATTCTATACAGTTGGCATTTTTTGCTTATTTCTTGTGATATGGCCATCACTGGAAGAGCTGGAAATTATTGCCCTTGAACCAGGTGGCTTGTATCTCAGAGGGCAGCTAAGAGTTAGCAACATTTCGGTGGGTTTATATAATGTAGTGGCTGAGGCTGAACTGGTAATTTGCACAGTTCTCAAATCACCTCACTGCTCTCATTTACTAGTCTTTGGTTATTTTTTAATCTTTCATTGTGAGGCCAGCACTTGTAACTCATCTGTGATTGCCCTTGAATTGAAAGACTTGCTGGACCATTTCAGAGGCCAATTAAGAATCAACTATTTCGACCTGGAGTCACATGTAGACCAGACTGGGTAAGGACGGCAGATTTCCTTCCTTAAAGTACGTTGGTAAATTAGGTAGGATTTTACAACAATTCATGACAGTTGTCATGGTTACCTTTACTGAGACAAAAACAGAAATTGCTGGAAAAGCTGAGCAGGTCTGGCAGCATCTGTGGAGAGAAAGCAGAATTAACGTTTCGGGTTGAGTGACCCTTCCTCAGAACCATCACTGAGACTGGCTTTCAGTTTGAAAATTTAATACTTGAATTTAAGTTCCGCTGGAGCATCAACCTGTCTTTCTGGATTACTCAGCTAGTAAAAAAGGGAAATTATTCTGTTGGCATCCTTTGGTACATTTTCTACCAGTATGGACAACTTCAAGGATCTGCAGCACACACTGCAAGATCCCTCTGCCCTCCACACTTCTTAGTAACTCTGTTTATGTATTGTCTTCCCTTACCAAAAGCATCATCACTCACATTTCTCTGGTTTGAATTCTCATTAGCACATCTCTACCTAGCAGCTCAATCCATCACAGTGGTTAGCAGTCCTTGTTTTTTTTGCCACTTATCACAGCAAATGTTTTTGTTTAAAACATGGAATCTTGGTGAGTAGTCACATCAATTAATAATTGGTAACTTGATTTTCTTTTTAACATTTGCCAGTCTCTACCAAGATAACTGTAATTATAACGCTGGCTAAGAAGAAGGCTCTCTTAAATAAACTTATGAGAATCTGTGCCCCCTGTACGATTTTTGCAGTAATTCCTTTACTATTAACATTAGAATAATGATAATTCACAACAATTATTATCCTATCATTGTCCATTATCAATATTTTGATAGTTACCATTGAGCAGGAACTGAACTGGACTAGCCATATCAATGTTATGGTTACAAGAGTATGATGGCTAGCTAGGAGTCCTGCAATGTGTTACTCACCTCCTGACTTCCCAAAGCCTGGATGAACACAGCTCCAACAACATGCAAGTAGCTTGACCCCATCCATGACAAAGGAACTCACTTGATTGGCACCACATGCACCACATTTAGCATTTAATCCCTTCACCATGAATGCACAGTGGAAGCAGTGTGTACCTTCTACAAGAGGCACTGTAACAATTCACCAAGGCTCCTCTGACAACACCTTCCTACCCCTGGACGTCTACCACCTGGAGTGACAAAGGTAGCAGATGCATGGGAAAACAGTGAAGGAGAAACTGAGTCTCCATTTAGAAAGGTAAGGTTTGATCAAGGATAGTCAACATAGC
Organism: Rhincodon typus; assembly: GCF_021869965.1. Taxonomy (NCBI): domain Eukaryota; kingdom Metazoa; phylum Chordata; class Chondrichthyes; order Orectolobiformes; family Rhincodontidae; genus Rhincodon; species Rhincodon typus. The sequence continues at coordinate 35,132,285 of NC_063362.1, forward strand.
TTTGTCAGGGGTAAGTTATGCCTAACAAATCTGGTGGAATTTTTCAAGGAGGTGCCCAAGTGTTTGGATGAGAGTAGGGCACTTGATGTAGTTTCTATGGATTTCAACAAGGCCTTCGACAAGGCCCCAAATGAGAAACTGATAAAGAGGGTAAAAGCTCATGGGATCCAGGGCAATTTGGCAAGATGTATCTAAATAGTCTTTGTGACAGGTGACAGAGAGTAGTGATAGAAGGCTGTTTGTGTGACTAGAGCCTGGTGTGCAGTGGCGTACCACAGGGATCAGTGCTGGGTCCCTTATTGTTTGTGATTTTTATAAATGATTTAGATGAGAATGTGGGTTAGGGTAATAAGTAAGTTTGAGAATCACGCAAAAATTGTGATCTGGAATATACCGCGTGGAAGGCTAGTTGGGGTGGGAAACATCACAATCTTTAAAATGTACTCGGGCAAGCATGTTTAAGGCTATGGGCTGAGTGTCAAAAAGTGGGACTGGTGTAGATAGTAGTGTATTTTTGGCAGTACAGACTTGATGGACGAAAAGTTTCTTCTGTACTGCATGATACTGTGACCTGACATTTAACTTTGTTTCCACTGATGTTGCCTGCCCACTTCTGAAACACAGATCAAAGTTGGTGTTGAATGTGTTGAGATTTTCCTTTTTTATTATTTTTATCATTTTTTTGGATCTGGAGCTGTGAACTGTGAGCTGAAAGCTGAAGGTGACCATTGAACTGTGAGCAGCAGCTTGTTTAACAAAAGACAAAGTGGCAACTGCACCAGGTCTGGAAATTAGTCAAAGAATGGTATGGATATTTTGGTTCCAGCGACGCATTATACTCTAACAGATGGCAGATGAGGTTGTAGACATGCTCGCTGAGGCGGCGGGTTTGGTTGCAAACGTTTTGTCACCCTGCAAGGTAACATCATCAGTGCACCTCCAGTGAAGCATTGGTGTTCTGTCCCACTCATTATTTAAGGCATATAAATAACAAGTGGGACAGAATACTGGAGGCACACTGACGATGTTACCTAGCAGGGTGTCGAAACGTTTGCAACCAAACCCATCGGCTTGGCCAGCATGTCCACAACCTTGTCCACAACCCGAGCTACAAATCTTCTTGGAAACTTTAGATGGCAGATGTTGAATGTTAACTGGGGCCTCACAAGAAGATATCCTGTCTAATAAAGAGAAACCAAAGTTTGAACTGGTTTTTGTGGTCAAGCCAGCACAGACCCACAAATTGGCCATTGTAAATTGATGCACAGCCAAAGAAAGGCCTGACAGAAAATTGGCAAAAATATATTAAACAGCAGCCACAGCTACTGGCTACAGAGAGCAATGGAAACCAACATCAAACATGACACAGGTTCAGGGTGATCCAGTTACAACCAGCTGGATGGTTATGTACTGGAGAAGTATCAATCAGACTTTCGGGTGCCTTTGCCTTGCAACCAGTTCCTCAGGATATGCACTCCCTGGCATGGCAACAGTGAAAGGTGTTGGCACAAACCCATTGGATGCTTTGAATCTTACACATGACCCCATTGGCCAAAGGCCACAGAACATTCTGGAAGGTCCAGAGTGAGGACAATAAAATATACCTGGAAGCCACCTCTTCAGCAAAGACTTGCAGCAAAAACTCATGGCAGAAGATAGTGCAGCAACCAAAGAAGACCCAGGAGAAGATCTGTCCTGACCTGTGAGACCCACCTTAAACAAGAGAGCCAGACTTACGTCAGAGAGGAAGGAGATTCCAATGTCCCAATTCAAACACATTGTGGGCAATATCCTTTCTGTGGGTAATATCCTTTTCTTTTAAAATCTGAGACCAGGGTCCTGAACTTAAAGAAAACTAGCTTTGTGGCATGCATTGGCTAGGATAAGCTGGCCAAGTGTACTTAAGGGGTTGATGGTGGAAAGGCAATGGCAGACATTTAAGGAACATATGGATGAACTTCAACAATTATACATCCCTGTCTGACATAAGAGTAAAACAGGGAAGGCGGCTCATCCTTGGCTAACAAGGAAAGTCAGGGATATCGTTAAAGCCAAGGAAGAGGCACATAAATTGGCATGAAAAAGCAGCAAATCTGAGAACAGGGAGAAATTTAAAATTCAGCAGAGTGGGGCAAAGGGTTTCATTTGGAAGGGTAAAATAGAATATGAAAGTAGACTTGAGGAAAACATAAAAATTGACTGTAAAAGCTTCTATAAATATTTGAAGTGAAAAAGACAGGTAAGGACAAATGTAGGTCCCTTACATTTAGAGTCAGGTGAATTCATAATGGAAAAAAAAGAGATGGCAGACCAGTTGAACAAATACTTTGGATTTGTCTTCACTAAGGAGGACACAAAAATCCTTCTGGAAATGCTAAGGGACATAGTGTCAAGCATGAAGGAGGAACTGAAGGAAATCCTTATTAGTCAAGAAATAGTTTTGGGGAAATTGTTGGGATTGAAACTCAATAAGGCCACAGGACCTAATGCTCTGCACCCTAGAGTACATAAGGAAGTGGGCCTGGAAATGGTGGATGCATTTGTGATCATTTTCCAGCATTTTGTAGACTCTGAAAAAGTTCCAAAGGACTGGAGGATAGCTAATGTGACCTCACTTTTTAAAAAAGAAGGAGACAGAAAACTGAGAATTATAGGCTGGTTAGTCTGACATCAGTGGTGGGGAAAATCATAAGGATGTAATAACTGAGCATTTGGAAAGTGGTGACAGAATCAGTCCTAGTTAGCATGGATTCACTAAAGGGAAATCATGCTTGACAAATCTTCTGGAATTTTTTGAGGACGTGACCAGTAGAGTGGACAAGGGTGAAACAGTAGATGTTGTGTCTTTAGACTTTCAACAGGCTTTTAATAAGGACCCACAGAAGAGATTAGTAAGGAAAGTTAAAGCTCATGGTATCAGAGTTAATGTATTGATGTGGATAGAGAACTGGTTGGCAGACAAGAAGCAGAGATTTGGATAAATGGGTCCTTTTCAAAGCAGCAGACAGTGACAAGTGGGGGTGCCGCAGGGTTCAGTGCTGGGACCCCAGCTGTTCACAATATACATTAACAATTTGGATGAAGGAATTGAACATCTCCAATTTGCAGATGACACTAAGCTGGGTGGCAGTGTGTGTTGTGAGGAGGATGGTAAGAGGCTGCAGGGTGACTTGGACAGACTGGCTGAGAGGGCAAATACTTGGAAAATGCATTATAAAGTAGATAAATTTAAGGTTATCTACTTTGGTCACAAAAATAGGAAGGCAGATTATTATTTGAACGGTACCAGTTGAGGAAAAGGTGAGGTGCAACAAGGCCTGGGTGTCATGGTGGAACAGTTGCTGAAGGTTGGCATGCGGGTGCAGCAGGCAGTGAGGAAAGCTAATGGCATGCTGGCCTTCATCGTGAGAGGGTTTGAGTATCAGAGCAAGGATGTCATGTTACAGTTATACAGGGCCTTGGAGAGATCACACCTTGAGTATTGTGTTCAGTTTTGGTCTCCTAGTCTGAGGAAGGACACTCTTGTTATGAGGGAGTCCAGCAAAGGTTCACCAGATTGATTCCTGGGATGGCAGGACTGACATATGAAGAAATAAAAAGCTGAAAGTACGGATGCTGTAAATCAGAAACAAAAAGGGAAATTTCTGGAAAAGCTCAGCAGGTCTGACAGCATCTGTGGAGAGAAATCAGAGTTAACGTTTCGGGTCGAGTAACAGAGAGAGAGAGAGAGAGACAGAGAGAGGGCAGTGAATTGAAAGGAAACAATGGGGGAAATGGCACAGTGCCCAAAGCGGGAGGAGGCACTAAGAAAGTGCCTCGATAAGAAGCCACCCACGTGGAATGATCATTGCAGTGAGCAAATATTGAGTCCAGCGTCTGGGGACAGAACTGCTGGGGCGGGGGATGGGTGTGGAAAACTGAAAGGAAGTGCACTGTAAACCTCAACAAGGTTTTACTGACAGGCAGAGATAACAAAGTGTAGAGCTGGATGAACACTGCAGGCCAAGCAGCATCAGAGGAGCAGGAAGGCTGATGTTTCGGGCCTAGACCCTTCATCAGAAATGGGGGAGGGGAAGGGGGTTCTGAAATAAATAGGGAGAGGTGGGAGGTGGATAGAAGTTGGATAGAGGAGAAGATAGGTGGAGAGGAGACAGATAGGTCAAAGAAGCGGGGATGGAGCCAGTAAAGGTGAGTGTCGGTGGGGAGTTAGGGAGGAGATAGGTCAGTCCAGGGAGGACGGACAGGTCAAGGGGGCGGGATGAGGTTAGTAGGTAGGAGATGGGGGTGGGGCTTGAGGTGGGAGGAGGGGATAGGTGGGAGGAAGGACAGGTTAGGGAGGCAGGGACGAGCTGGGCTGGTTTTGGGATGCGGTAGGGGGAGGGGAGATTTTGAAGCTTGTGAAGTCCACATTGATACCATTGGGCTGCAGGGTTCCCAAGCGGAATATGAGTTACTGTTCCTACAACCTTCGGGTGGCATCGTTATGGCACTGCAGGAGGCCCAGGATGGACATGTCATCTGAGGAATGGGAGGGGGAGTTGAAATGGTTCGTGACTGGGAGGTGCAGTTGTTTAGTGTGAACCGAGCGTAGGTGTTCTGCAAAGCAGTCCCCAAGCCTCCGCTTGGTTTCCCCGATGTAGAGGAGGCCACAACGGGAACAGCGGATAGAGTATACCACATTAGCAGATGTGCAGGTGAACGTTTGCTTGATGTGGAAAGTCTTCTCGGGGCCTGGGATGGGGGTGAGGGTGGAAGTGTAGGGGCAGGTGTAGCACTTCCTGCAGTTGCAGGGAAATGTGCCAGGTGTGGTGGGGCTGGAGGGGAGTGTGGAGCGGACAAGGGAGTCACGGAGAGAGTGGTCCCTCTGGAAAGCAGATAAGGGTGGGGAGGGAAAAATGTCTTTGGTGGTGGGGTCGGATTGCAGATGGCGGAAGTGTCGGAGGATGATGCATTGGATCCGGAGGTTGGTGGGGTGGTAAGTGAGGACGAGGGGGATTCTGTTTTGGTTGTCATTGCAGGGAAGGGGTGTGAGGGATGAGTTGTGGGAAATGCGGGAGACACGGTACTCGCATGGGCTTAAGCTATGCCTGCCTCTTTGTAGGTTATGTGGAACAATCCCTCTTCCGTAGCTACACTGGCCCTAAACCCCACCTCTTCTTCCATTACATTGATGACTGTATTGGCGCCGCTTCGTGCTCCCACAGGCAGCTCGAACAGTTCATCCACTTCACCAACACCTTCCACCCCAACCTTAAGTTCACCTGGACCATCTCTAATACCTCTCCCTCCTTCCTGGACCTCTCTGTCTTCATCTCCAGCAACCACCTAGGAACCGATATCCATTTCAAGCCCACCGACTCCCACAGCTACCTAGAATACACCTCTTCCCACGCACCTTCCCGTAAAAATGCCATCCCCTATTCCCAATTCCTTTGCCTCCGTCGCATCTGCTCCCAGAATGAGGCATTCCACTCCCGTACATCTCAGATATCCTCGTTTTTCAAGGACCGCAACCTCCCCCACTCAGTGGTCGAGAACGCCCTCGACCGTGTCTCCCGCATTTCCCGCAACTCATCCCTCACAACCTCTCCCCACAATAACAACCAAAACAGAATCCCCCTCGTCCTCACGTACCACCCCACCAACCTCCAGATCCAACGCATTATCCTCCGACACTTCCGCCATCTGCAATCCGACCCCACCACCAAAGACATTTTTCTCTCCCCACCCTTATCTGCTTTCCAGAGGGACACTCTCTCCGTGACTCCCTTGTCCGCTCCACACTCCCCTCCAGCCCCACCACACCCGGCACATTTCCCTGCAACCGCTAGGAAGTGCTACACCTGACCCTACACCTTCCCCCTCACCCCCATCCCAGGCCCCAAGAAGACTTTCCACATCAAGCAGATGTTCACCTGCACATCTGCTAATGTGGTATACTGCATCCTCTGTTCCCGTTGTGGCCTCCTCTACATTGGGGAAACCAAGCGGAGGCTTGGGGGCCGCTTTGCAGAACACTTACGCTCAGTTCGCAATAAACAACTGCACCTCCCAGTCATGAACCATTTCAACTCCCCCTCCCATTCCTCAGACGACATGTCCATCCTGGGCCTCCTGCAGTGCCACAACGATGCCACCCGAAGGTTGCAGGAACAGCAACTCATATTCCGCTTGGGAACCCTGCAGCCCAATGGTATCAATGTGGACTTCACAAGTTTCAAAATCTCCCCTCCCCCTACCGCATCCCAAAACCAGCCCAGCTTGTCCCCACCTCCCTAACCTGTCCTTCCTCCCACCTATCCCCTCCTCCCACCTCAAGCCCCACCCCCATCTCCTATCTGCTAACCTCATCCCGCCTCCTTGACCTGTCCATCCTCCCTGGACTGACCTATCCCCTCCCTAACTCCCCACTTACACTCACCTTTACTGGCTCCATCCCTACCTCTTTGACCTGTCTGTCTCCTCTCCACCTATCTTCTCCTCTATCCATTTTCTATCCGCCTCCCCCTCTCTCCCTATTTATTTCAGAACCCCCTTCCCCTCCCCCATTTCTGATGAAGGGTCTGGGCCCGAAACATCAGCTTTCCTGCTCCTCTGATGCTGCTTGGCCTGCTGTGAGCATCCAGCTGTACAACTTGTTATCTCAGTATCTCCAGCATCTGCAGTTCCTACTATGTCTTTACTGACAGGCAGCTTCATGGAGCAGCTGGAAGGTAGAGAATGGACAAGGTGAAGCTCAGTAAGGAGCTGGAGAAAGTGAAGCAGGAACTGGAGAAAATAAGAGTCAAAGCAGCAGAGCAGGAGCAGAGGAAACAGGTGAACTTGATGAACTTGGGGCAGTTTCAGACCCAGGGAGATACAAGTATTTCTCCTATAACACAATAGTTGCATCCTTGTGTGACCTGCGCTACAGAAAATCACCATAGAAAATCCTGTTATAGGGAATTTGCTATACTGTACAGTAGAAAGTTCATGTTAGCCAAAAAGCGTCCACTATTCATTAATTGCTTAACAGCCAATTCGCGTTATAGAAATAGCTGTAGAATGTACCAGGAGGAGTGGCGCACAGTCAGTGATCAGGACACAGCCCATAAAGCTGAACAAGAAATACAAAAACCTACAGGCTGTGCTCAGAGTCCTACAGCAGGCAGGCAAAGAAAACAGATCCCATGCTGTCGGCCATTTGAAATGCCAGCATGAGACTGAAAAATTAAAGTCCCGACTTTCTGTGCAAGGGAGTGATTTAGATATTTGTTAAGTGAATATTCATTGGGAGTTACTTGCATGTATTGGTTTCTTCTGAAACCAAGCAGTGAGTAGACAGGTAGAAGTAAAGAAGATTGGATTTAAATTATGGACATTAATTAGATTACCTCGTTTTTTAACTTTGCTCTGTTAAAAGTACTGCACTATTAATGTGTTGCTAATTCTTTTGTTTAAACTATAAACTTGGTACCTGATATTAGTTATGCATAAACTCTCTTACTGGTTATTCAAAAGGTCTGGTTATGAACCATTGGTATCAATCTTGAGAGGTATTGAATGTTTTAATTTTTACAGTGTTGTGAATACAAAGATAGGGAGGCTGACTTGATTTGGTTGTTTGTCTTTGTGTCCTAACAAATACACCTTGTTCTGCAGTTGTTACAGCACTGACAAGTGTTGGCCTGTGGTTTGCTATCAAATCCAGCTTGAATCCTTACTTGATAAAAAGTGTCAGGATCTTTCCTAATCACTAGCAGCTGTTGAGATTGCACTCCTCCCACTCAGGCAATTCATGAAAGACATTGAGATGAAACTCAAAAACAACCATTTTCAGTCCTTGCACTGATTCCACTGGGCTAGCATTGAAATTTCTTTTATTTTATTAATTCACAGAATGGCCACACTATTCACAAGGCCAGCACTGAATTTCTGTCCTTAATTTTCCTTTCAAGGGGCAGTGAGACTTCTTGAATACATTGACTACTTTGCTAAACCATTTCATGGTTAAGGGCAGTTAAGACTCACACAAATTGCTACAGTCTAACTCACATAAAACCCAAGGATGGTAAATCTCTTCCGCTAAAGGACACTAGTGAACCAAACTGGATTTTAACAGTAAGCCTGTAGGTTCATGACCACCATTAATGGCACCAGTATATTCTTCCTGATTTGTGAACTTATTGAAATTCCTCTAGCTGCTGAGGTAGGATCTGAACTTCCATCACAAGTTCATCAGTCCAAGCTTCCTAATCCAAAATGTTACCATATCCTCACTCAAATCAAAGATTAGTTGCCTCTCCCCTAGCTATGTAATTATGATATTGTATAATTTGTAAAGAAGAGTAATTTGACTTTTGAATAATAGATAACATACATAAAAGATGGCCGCCAGAAGTCACATGATTGACCATGTCAGTCAAAGGTGGTCAGAGCTATATTTATTCATAATTTACTGACCAGGCTTGCGGACAAAGCCAATTGTTGTGATACCCTCAGCCTCACATCTTGATTATTCAAATTTCCCCCATATATCACAACAACTCATTGAGACATCACGGTATTCTACTTGAAATGTAACAAACCCAGTGTTGTAATGGATTAGAATACAGAGTGGACTTCTTGATGCTTCCATGTGGAATGGTGGGAATTTGAATGAGATCATACTAAAGGCAGGTGTGAAAGCTGTATCAATTACCGTGACTGACAAGCACTTTGTAACAGTCTGGGCACCCATGATGAACTGACAGCTTATTTCCCTTACACTGGTCTCAATAACAACAGTGAGCCAATCCCTCAGATACATCAGCTGAATAATCACAATCATGTGTCAATTCAGAACTCTCTGTGAATCAAACTGTTCAACAAGCTTGGGTCAAGTTTGAGACTTCAACCTCCCTTTCCCTTGAAGGAATGAAAGCAGAGCCTGTAATTTACTGTCTCTGAGAAGCTTTTAACTGAATGGCATGAGATAAAAGCTTGTGTAAATTCACAAAACAATAAACTATCGAAAAGTTCAATAGAGCAAACAAAATAAATCTCACATCGCAGCCCACCTCTGCTCTGCTCCATTGATGCTATAATGCATTTGTCTATCCTTTAAATAAACATCACCTCTATTTCTGGGAATGAAAACATTTCTTAAACAGGAGGTAATTAGAACCAAATGTGTACTACTATAGAGTTAAGTGAATAAGCCTTTGGGTTTAATGATATTATTCCCACATAAGAGTCTGGAAGGCCATTCAATTTTTGTCCACTCCAGGCAGCCTGGATAAATACAGGCTAGAACCATATTGAGGGGTTGGTTAGACTGGGAGGGATGTGTACTTAGATAACAAGGTGTAGAGCTGGATGAACACAGCAGGCCAAGCAGCATCAGAGGAGCAGGAAAGCTAACGTTTCGGGTCTGGACCCTTCTTCAGAAAATGTGTACTTGTTACAGTTCTTGTAAAGCCTGTTGTATATAGGTTCAAAAGGGCATGAAAAGGTTAGAACATAAAGAATATAAGAAGTAGGAGCAGTTAAACCATTTTCCCTGCTCCATCATTTAACACCATCATGACTGATCTCATCTCACCCTCAACTCCTCTTTCATACCTGCTTCTGATCACCCTCCAACCCATTTGGAATTAAAACCTATCTCCTCCTTAAATTTGCTTCCTCCCTGTCTTTACCTCTCTTTTCTCTCACCTTCTCTCCTTCTAACGTTCTCTCCCATGCTTTCTCTCTCTTAGTCTCTCTCACTATCCTCCCTCTCTTCTCCTACCTTTGTTTTTCTTTCTCTGTTTCGCACTCCACTCTCCCAGTCACACCCTCTCTTCCTTTCTCTCACAGTCTTATTCTCTCTTACAGTCTCTAAGTCACCCTCCCCAACTTGCTCTGGAGTAGTGAAATCCACAGACTCACGACCCTTTAGAGAAGTAATTCCTTCTCATTTCTGCTTTAAATCCGTTGCTCGATTGCTGAAAATTATGACCTATTGTTTCAGATTGCCCACAACTGGAAACATCCTTATTTATTTACATGCGGGACGTGGGTTCATTGACTGGGGCAACATTTATTACCCACCCTCAGCTGCTCATTAGAAGGCTGTGATGAGCTGCCTTCTTGAACCATTGCAGTCCATGTCCTGTAGGTTGACCCAAAATGCCCTTACACAGGGAATTCCAGGTTTTGGGCCCAGCAACACTGAAGGAACGGCGATATATTTTCAAGTCAAGATGGTGAGTGGCTTGGAGGGGATCATGAAGCTGGTGGTATTCCCATGTATCTGCTCACCTTGCCATTCTAAATGGAAATGGTATTGGGTTTGAGGGGTGTTTTCTAAAAATCTTTGGTGAATTTCTGCAGTGTGTCTTGCAGATAGTACACACTGCTGCTACTGAGCGTTGGTGGTGGAGGGAGTGGATGCTTGTGATGTGGTTCTAAAAGAGTGGTCTGTTTTGTCCTGGATGGTGTCCAGCTTCTTGTGTGTTGTTGGAGCTGCACCCATCCAGGCAAGTGGGGAGTATTCTGTCACTCTCCTGACTTATGCTTTGTAGATGGTGGATAGGCTTTGGGGAGTCAGGAGGTGAATTACTCACCACAGTATTCCTAGCCTATAACTTGTTCTTGTGGCCACTATGTTTATTTGGTGAGTCCAGTTGAGTTTCTGATCAATGGTAACCTCTAGGATGATGATAGTGAGGTGTGCTGTGATGGTAACACCATTAAATATCAAGGGGTGTTGGTTAGGTTGGTTAGATTATCTCTTATTGGAGATGGTCATTGCCCGGCATTTATGTGGCACAAATATTACTTGCCACTTGGCAGCCCAAGCCTGGATATTGTGCAAATCCTGTAACATTTGGACATGGACTGCTTCAGTATCTGAGGAATTGCGAATGGTGCTGAACATTGTGCAATCATCGGCAAACATCTCCACTTCTGACCTTATGATGGAGGGAAGGTCATTGATGAAACAGCTGAAGATGGTTGGGTCTAGGACATTACCCTGAGGAACTCCTGCAGACGTGTCCTGGAGCTGAAATGATTGACATCCAACAACATGACCATTTTCCAAAGTGACAGGTATGACTCCAACCATTGGTGCATTTGCCCCCGATACCCATTGATTCCAGTTTTGCTGGAGCTCCTTGATGCCACACTTCGTCGAATGAGGCCTTGATGTCAAGGGCTGTCACTCTCACCTCACCTCTGTAATACAGCTCTTTTGTCCATGTTTGAACCAAGGCTGTAATGAGGTCAGGAGCTGAGTGGCCCCGGCAGAACCCAAACTGGCTGTCACTGAACAGGTTATTGCTGATCAGGTTATTGCTTGATAGCACTATTGATGACACCTTTCATCACTTTACTGATGATCAAGAGTAGACTGTAGGGGCAGTAATTGGCTGGGTTGGATTTGCCTTGCTTTTTATGTACAGGATATACCTGGGCAATTTGCCACATTGTCAGGTAAGCACAGTGTTGTAACTGTGCTGGAACAGCTTAGTTAGGGAAGCAGCAAGTTCTGGAACGTAAGTCTTCAGTACTATTGCCGCAGTATTGTCAGGACCCATAGCCACTACAGTATCTAATGCCTCCAACTGTTCCTTGATGTCACATGGAGTGAATCAAATTGGCTGAAGTCTGATATCTGTAATGCTGGGGACCACTGGAGGAGGCAGAGATGGATCATCCACTTGGCACTTCTGGCTGAAGATTGTTGCAAATACTTCAGCCTTATCTTTTGCGCTGATGTGCTTGGCTCTTCCATCATTGAGGATGGGGATATTTTTGGAGTGTCCTTCTCCAGTGAATTATTTAATTGTCCACCCATTTCACAACTAAAAATGGCATGATTGTACAGGCTAGATCCGATGACTTTGCTTTGTCTATGAATTGCTGCTTATCCTGTTTTGCATGGAAGTTTGATAGCTTCACCACGTCACTACCTCATTTTTAGGTATGCCTGGTGCTGCTCCTGGCATGCCCTTCTGTACTCCCTGGCTTGATGGTAATGGTTGAGTGGGGGAATATGCCGGGCCACGAGGTTGCAAATTGTCTTAGAGTACAATTCTGCTGCTGTTGATGGCCCACAGCGCCTCATGGATGCCCAGTCTTGAGTTGCTAGATCTGTTCGAAATCCCATTTAGCATGGTGATAGTGCCACACAACACGATAGAGATTATTTTTGATGTGAAGGTGGGGACTTCATCTCCACAAGGACTGTGCGATGGTCATTATTACCGATACTGTCATGGACAGATGCAACTGCAGCTGGCAGATTGATAAGGATGAGGTCAAATATGTTTTTCCCTATTGTTGGTTCCCTCACCACCTGCCGCAGACCCCATCTAGCAGCTATGTCCTTTAGGACCCAACCAGCTCAATCAGTATTACTGCTGCTGAGCCATTCTTGGTGGTGGACATTAAAATCCCACACCCAGAGTACATTTTGTGCTGTTGCCATTCTCAGTGCTTCCTCTAAGTGTTGATCAACATGGAGGAGTGCCGATTCATCAGGTGAGGGAGGATGGTTACATGGTTATCAGCAGGATGGTTCCTTATCAATGTTTAACCTAAAGTCATGGGACTTTGTGGGGTCTGGAGTCAATGTTTGGAACTTCCAGGGCAACACCCTCCCGACTGTATCCCACTGTGCCACGCCCTTTGCTGGGTCTGTCCTGCCGGTGATATAGGACGTATCCAGGGATGGTGATGGCGATGTCTGGGACATTGCCTCTAAGGCATGCTTCCATGAATATGAATATGTCAGCCTGTTGCTTGACTAGTCTGTGAGACAGCTTTCAATTTTGGCACTAGCCCTGAGATGTCGGTGAGGAGGACTTTGCAGTGTTGACAGGGCTGTTTTACAGTTGTCTTGTCTGGTGCCTAAGTTGGTGCCAGGTAGTCTGTTTGTTTTTATTTCTTGCTTTTATTCATTCATGGGATGAGGGTGTAACTGGCTAGAGCAGCATTTATTGCCTAGCCCTAAGTGTCCAGACCGGAGTTAAAAGTCAACCCTTTTACTATGGCTCTGGAGTCACATGTAGGCCAGCCCAGGTGAGGATGATAGATTTCCATCCCTAAAGGACATTAATGAGCTGGGTGGGTTTTTCTGACAATTGACATGGATTCATGGCCATCAGTAGTATTCCAGATACTTTTTATCCCCTTCACCCTTCTAGAATAATAATACTTCATTAACTGTCGTCCAGTCCTCCAGAACCACACCTGTGACCAGAGAGGAATCAAAAATTTTGCAAGTGCCTCCCTTGATTCACTCAACATCCTGGGAAACATTTCATCCAGCCCTGGAGATTTATCAATTTTTTTCGCCAGGCAGATTACTTAGAACCTCCACTCTGTCCATGCTAATTTCTTTAATTGTATCACAGATCTTCTCCCTGATTTCTGTATCCTTATTGATCCTCTCACTAGTATTCATTTAGAGTCCAAGCTACATCCTTTGGCTCCATGCACAAATTACCATTGTGGTCCTTAATGGGTCTACTCTTTCTCATGTTATCCTTTTACCCTTAATATACCTGTAAAACAATTTAGGATTTTTCTTAAATTTACCTGCCAGAATCCTTTCATGCCCCCTTTTAACTGTACTAATCTCCCTTTTAAATTGCATACTCCATTCTCTTCCAGGGATTCTGCTGTTTTGAGTCATCAACACCTGCCATAACATTCTCGTTTCTCTCAATCCAAAATTGTACATCCTTTGATATGCAGGGTTCAGATGATTTGATGGTCCCACCTTTTTTTCTTAATTGGAACATGTTTGATTAGAAATAGTCAGCATGGCTTTGTGAGGGGCAGGTCATGCCTCACAAGCCTTATTGAATTCTTTAAGGATATGATAAAACACATTGATGAAGATAGAGCAATGGATGTGGTATATATAGATTTTAGCAAGGCATTCAATAAGGTTCCACATGGTAGGCTCATTCAGAAAGTAAGGAGGCATGGGATTCAGGGAAATTTGGCTGTCTGGATATAAAACTGGCTGCCCGATAGAAGACAGAGGGTGGTAGTTGATGAAAAGTATTCAGCCTGGAGTTGGGTGACCAGTGGTGTTCCTCAGGGATCTGTTCTGGGACCTCTGCTCTTTGTGATCTTTATAAATGACTTGGATGAGGAAGTGGAAGGGTGGGTTAGTAAGTTTGCTGATGACACGAAGGTTGGTGGAGCTGTGGACAGCGTGAAGGGCTATTATAGGTTGCAATGGGACATTGACAGAATGCAGAGCTGGGCAAAGAAGTGGCAGATGGAATTCAACTCAGAAAAGTATGAAGTGATTCATTTTGAAAGGTCGAATTTGAATGAAGAATACAGGGTTAACGGCAGGATACTCGGCGGTTTGGAGGAACAGAGGGATTTTGGGGTCCACGTCCATAGATCCCTCAAAGTTGCTACCCAAGTTGAAAGGGTTGTAAAGAAGGTGTATGGTGTGTTGGCTTTCATTGGCAGGGGAATTGAGTTTAAGAGCCATGAGGTTATGTTGCAGCTCTATAAAACTCTGGTTAGACCACACTTGGAATATTGTGTTCAGTTCTGGTCACCTCATTATAGGAAAGATGTGGATGCTTTAGAGAGGGTGCAAAGGAGATTTACTAGGATGCTGCCTGGGCTGGAGGGCAGGTCTTATGATGAAAGGTTGAGGGAGCTAGGGCTTTTTTCATTGGAGCAAAGAAGGGTGAGAGGTGACTTGATAAGGTTTACAAGATGATGAGAGGCATAGATAGAGTGGATAGTCAGAGACTTTTTCCCAGGACGGAAATGACTATTACGAGGGGGCATAATTTTAAGGTATTGGAGGAATGTATAGGGGAGATGTCAGAGGTAGGTTCTTCATACAGAGAGTGGTGGGCATGTGGAATGCGCTGCCAGCAGTGGTAGTGGAGTCAGGTACTTTAGAGACTTTTAAATGACTTTTGGATAGGCACATGGAGGATAGTAAAATGTAGGGTATGCAGGTTAGATTGTTCTTAGTAGGATAATAGGTCGGCACAACATCGTGGGCCGAAGGGCCTGTACTGTGCTGTACTGTTCTATGTTCTATGTTCTTTGTTGGCCCTGTATGCTCTATATTTCCTTCTTGAATGCATCCCCATTCTGTGATGGATTTGCCTGAAAGTATTTGCCCCAGTCCACTCTGGCCAAATCATATCTGATCTTTTCAAAATCAGACTTCTTTTTGTTGACAACTTTGATTTCAACTTTTTAGTGTGGTTGGAATTATAATGCCAATAGTACAAATGTTTGCCAGGAGTGTTCATACAATCTCAGGAAAAACATATTTTCTGACCACAATTCATTCTTAAGACAAATTTCTACAGCACAAATTAAGCTCTTCAAAAGCTCATGAATGTTGTGAGGCTCCATAACAAGTTTGAATCAAACAGAGTTTTGATCACTGTCAGCAAAATGCTCCCCCATTGGTACTTCAACTACTTGCCAGCTTTGTTACGTAAAATTAAGTCCAAGATTATCTCCCTCTCTTGTAGGGCCTTCTAGGCAACTTCAGAACTCTGTTTTAAGCTTTTTGCACAGTGACCATCACAGTGAATGTTAGTGAAGTTAAAATTCCTGACTATCACTACGCTATTATTTTTAAACTTCCCTAAAATTTGCCAACACATCTGCTCTTCTATTTCTCTCAGATTGTTAAGGTGATGTACTCTTCTACAGCTTCTGCCATTTTAAGCCTTCCATATACCCATAATCTCTCTCTTTCTCTTAATCCAATGCTGTATATCCCTCAATATCCAGGATTCACTGGATTCAATAGTCCCACCACGTTTCTCTATTGTTTCTGTAAAATTGATCACTCATCTTCTTGCAGATCATCATTGCTAGGTACTTGTGTGACATGAATATTATTTGTTACTTATTAGCCCTGGCCTGAATGCAGGTTTGGTCTTGCTACATTAGTACATGGTCTGCTTCAGTATCTGAGGAGTTGTGAATGGCGCTGAACATTGTGCAATCATCAGCAAACAGCCCCATTTCTGAGCTCATGATAGAAGACTTGTCACAGATGATGCAGCTGAAGATGACTGGACATTGGACACTATCCCAAGGGTCTCCTGAAGCAAACTTCTAGGACTGAAATAGTTGTTTTCAGAGAACTACAACTTTCTTCCTTTATGCCAAGTATGATTCTGACCAGTGGAGAATTCCCTCCGATTCCCATTGACATTAGTTTTGCTCAGACTCCTTGATGCTACTCTCAGACAAATGTCAAGGGCAGACACTCACACCTCACCTCCTTTGTCCATGATTGGGCCAAAGCTGGAATGAGGTCAGGAGCTCATGCCCCTGGCAGGTCCCAAACTGGGCGTCAGTGAGCAGGTTCTAGTTGAGTAAGTGCCATTTGATAGCACTCTCAATTACTCCTTCCAACTCATTTACTTATGGAGTCATAGAGGCTTACAGCATGGAAACAGACCCTTCATCCCAATTGCCTGTGTCACCCCGTTTTCACAATTTAAACTTGTGCCATTTGCCTGCATTTGGTCCATATCCCTCCATACCCATCCCATCCATGTCTAAAAGTTTCTTAAATGACAAAATTAATCTCGCTTCCAACACTACCTCTGGTAGGCCATTCCAGACATTCACCACCCTCTGTGTAAAAACATTGCCTTTCTGGATTCTTTAGTATCATCCCCTCTCATATTAAATCAAAACCTTCTAGTTTTAGAGTCCTCTACCATGGCTAAAGCTGTCGGCCACCTACCTTATCTATGCTTCTCATGATTTTATAGACCTCTATAAAGACACCCCTCAAATTCCTACATACCAGAGAAAAAGATCCCAGCCTAACCACCCTCTCCTTATAAGACAAACCTTCCAGTCCGGGTAGCATCCTAGTAAATCTTTTCTGCATTCATTCGAGTTTAATATCCTTTCTGTAATAGAGCAACCAGAACTGCATGTAGTACTCCAAATGTGGCCTCACCAACATCTTGTATAGCTGCAACAAGATGTTCTAACTCTGATACTCAATGTTCTGACTGATGAAAGCAAACATGCTGAAAGCCTCCTTCACCGACAGTTTCAAGGAATTATGAACCTGTACTCCAAGATCTCTTTGTTCTATAACACCCCCCAGGGCCCTACTATTGATTGTGCTCATGGTTGAGAGTAATTGGGAGATTTGTAAATGACCTGAAATTTGTGGATAGAATAGAGGGGACAATTTTCTCCATTATTAGTTAGATGCCAGTGTTGTAGTTGTATTAGAACAGCTTTGCCAGGGAGTGGCTAATATTGGAGCAAAAGACTTCAGTACTATTGCTGGGTTGTTGTGACGTTACTCCATTCAAATTACAGATGGCATTTGAATACAATTCTGCTGCTGATCCTCAGAGTTACCCAGTTTTGTGTTGCTGAGTCTGTTCTGAATCTATCCAATTCAACATAGTGATAGTGCCATCACATATGATGGAGGGTATACTTAACATGAAGGTGGGCCTTGGCCTCCATGTAATGGTCCCACCAACAATATTATCTTAGATAGACATATCTGTAACAGAGGATTGGTGAATAAAAGGTTTCATAGGTTTGATCCTTTTTTTGGGGATCTTCACCACCTGCCACGAACTCAATTGAGCAGTAATATGATTCAGAACTCAGAAAGCTCTAGCGATAGTAATGCTTCTGAACATCCTTGATGGTGGAGATTGCAATCTTCCACTGAGAGACCATCCTGTTCCCTTCTTCAAGTGGTGTTCAATGTGGAGGAATATTCATTCGTTAACTCCCAGGACAATTCCTTCATGACTGTACATGACTGATGGGTCTGGCCAGCTGATGGGACAGGGCATACCCAGGGACAGTGATGGAGCTGCCTCAGATATTTGTTGTGAGGTATGGCTTGGTGAGCCTAACCAAATCAGGCTGTTGCTCAGATATTCTGACAACAATAGGGGCAGCACTCCCCAGTTTCAGAACAAAACACCAGATGTTAATGCAGAGAGCTTTGCAAAGACCACAGGGTTGGGCATACTGAAATATTGGCTGAAAATGCATTAGCATAAAGTCATACATCCCTCTCATGTCTTCAAATCTCAAACAAAATTACCATCATCCAGGAGTTTTATTTAATTACATTATCAAGAGTTTCTCTGGAGAGTTAACATGTTTCTTAACAAAAAAAAAGCCTTGTACCATTTGAACACTGTTAATGTACAAAATAATCAAGAAATTTAACATCTTTAAAGTTTAGAAATGATGCTGTGTGATTGGATTCCAGCGATCATGCCATCTCTCAGCAATTCCCAAGTTACATATCTTAACTTTTCCCCAGAAGATCATTTATCTTAATGAAAAAGAAGCAATTTATTAAAATGAAGAAATGTGGAGCAGTTTCAACTTGTTTTGTATCTCTTGTGTTCCGTAGCAGTTTTCAATTTAGTAAAACCAATGATGTTTGTCCAGCTGAAATGAATAGACGCAGAAAATAGGCAATGAAACATTGCAAAGTTTCAAGAGCATGTTACGCCCGAATGTTAGTAATTGCAACGTCAAATTCCCCTGTGGGCACAAGGAAATTAAATGTACTTGCATTGCCGTGGGATCACTGAGGGCAGGAAGTTTAGCTAAACCGCCTCCGCTCTCCGTCAGGGAAAAAGGATTACCCTCCCTTCCTTTGAGATAATGCAACATTGCCACATATGTGTCATGAGAACTGTTCAAACCTATTACTTGGAATTCTGTTCAACTCCAGCAGGACCATGGACACAGTGGGCTTGAGTTTTAGCCCCCATTGGGCTGGGATTAGAAGGGGGTGGGTAGTAAAAACAGTTCATATCCCTGGCACTTCGTCTGAACACCGGGTCAATGCACAGCTGCGAAATAGGTATTCAAGCAATTACGAGATGAATGTAAACTTCCAATAGTCCTTCAGGTTCTTGTAGCTAGCAGGACTCGGTTGAACTGACTGAATGCAGCCTCTCCGTGACAAATAGAGATCAATTCACCGTCTTTGATCAATTTATTGAAGTTCTATGTGGAAGGGACTAATTTATTGGAGTTCTTTGAAGAAGTAATTAGTGCTGTAGATCAAGGGGAACCAGTATTTAGATTTCCAGAAGGCTGTTGATAACATGCCACATCAAAGGTTATTATGAAAGCTCATGGTTAGGGGGTACCATATTGGCATGGATAGAAGAGTGGCTGATTAACAGGAAGTAAGAGAGTAGGAAGAAGTGAACCTTTTTCAGGCTGACAGGATGTCATCAATGTTGTACCACAGAGGTCGGAAACTCCTTACAATTCACACAAACGATTTGGATGAAGGGATTGCAGTTACATTAGCTACATTAGCTGATGGCATAAGTTTAGGTGAGAAAGTCAGTTGGGAAGAAGTCAAAAAGTGCATACAAAGGGATATGGATGGATTCAAACATCTGACAAATAGAGTACAATGTGGGAAAATGTGAAATTGTCTGTTTGATAGAAAGAATGAAAACGAAATATTATCTAAATGGTCAGAAGTTGCAGAGTTCTGAAATGCAGGGAGATCTGGATATTCTATTTCATGAATCACAGAAAGTTAGTAGTATGTAGGGACAATAATCAGGAAAGCTAACAGAATATTACAATTTAGTGGGGAGATTTTGCTTCAGTTACGAGGCATTGGCGAGACTGTACCTAGGATACTGTGTATAGTACTGATCACTGTACTTATGGAAGGATGTTAATATGTTGGAAGCAGACTAATACCTGGAATGAGCGGACTGCCTTATGAAGCAAAGCTAGACAGGCTAGGCATTTATCCTCTGCAGTTTATAAGAGTCAGAGATGACTTAATTGAACATAAAGATCCTGAGGGGACTTGACCAGGTGGATGTTGAAAGAATATTGCCTCTCAGGGGAGAATTTAGAACTAGGGGTCAAAGTTTAGACATAAGCAGGCCATCCATTTAAGGCAGACATTAGGAAACTCTTCATTTTGTCTCAGAGGGTTGCAGGTCTTTGGAATTCCCTTCCTCAAAAGGCAGTGAATGAAGATTGTTTAAATATTTTTAGGGCAGAGGTGGATAGATTCTTGATTACCAAGTGGATAAAAGCTTATCCAGAATATGCAGAAATGTAGAGCTGAGGTTAAAATCAGATCAGCCATGACCTTATTGAATGGTGGAGCAGTCTTGAAGGGCCGAGTGACGTACTTTTGTTCCTTGTTCGTATGAAGTAGCATGTGCAGTGGATAAAAGGGAAGCAGTTGATGCACTGCATTTAGATTTCCAGAAGGTATTTGATAAAGAGCCTTTTCAAAGATTATTACGGAAAATGAAAGCTCATGGTGTGGGGCGATCATATTGCCTTGGATAGAAGATTGTTGAGCTAACAAAGTAGACAGGAGGTGCAAATGGGTCATTTTCAGGTTGGCAAGATGTAACAAGTGATGTACCACAGGGATCTATGCTGAGACCTCAACTGATTACGATTTATATCAACGAGTCTGGGGGGATGGAAGGTGTAGTTGCCCAATTTGCTGACTGCACAAAGACAGGGAGGAAGTTGTGAAGAACGCATCATAAATGTATAAGAAATAGGAACGGGAGCTGGCTGTTCAGCCCCTCAAGCTTGCCTTGCCCTTCAATAAGACCATGGCTGACTTACTCAGCTCTCAACTTCTCTTAGCCCTCAACTTCTAGATATTTCAAAGGTCTATCTACCTCACTTTTAGTGATCTAACCTCCACAACTCTCTGGGATGGAGAATTCCAGGCATTCACTACCTTCTGGCAGAAGAAATTCCTTTACATCTCATTTTTAAATTAATCTCCTCTTATCCTGTTACTATGCTCCCTAGCTCAAGATTCTTCCTCTAATGGAAACATCTTCATGGTATCCACCTTGTCAAGCCCCTTGCACCCCCACCCCGCCTCTCCAGAATCTTGTATATTTGTTTAAAAGGATGTACTGAAGCTACAAAGAAATAAGTAATGTTAATGACCAAAGGTATGGAAAATGGAGTATAAAGTGGAAAAATGTGGAATTGTCCATTTTGGAAAAAAGAAAAAAAAACACATTATCTAAAAGATGAGAGATTTCAGAACTCAGATGGATATCTGTGTATCGCAGTGTGGGAATTACAAAACACTATTACGCAGGTACAACAAGTAATTAGGAGAGTTAATTAGAGTAGCTTTCATTTATTCAGAGGGGAATTGAATATAAAAATAAGGAAGCTATGCTTCAGTTAGACAGGGCACTGGTGAGACTGTATCTGCGGTACTGTGTACAGTATTGGACATCTTTATAAAGAAAGATATGAATAAAGCAATTCAGAGGATTCCTAGACTAATACTGAATGGATTGGCTGTCTTATGAGGAAAGGTGGAGGGCTGTGGAGGTCAAGTCATTGATTGTATTTAAGACAGACATAAATAGGGTCTTGATTAATAAGGGGATCAAATGTTAAGGGGAGAAGGCAGAAAAATGGAGTTGAGAGACATATCAACCATGATCGAATGTCAGAGAAGACCCGATGGACTGAATGGCCTAATTCAGCTCCTATATCTTATGGTCTTATTGTCCAAGATATGACTGTAACCATAAACCCAAATTCCCAAATACCCCTGATAGTATTTCACTGCTTGTTTATCACAAATTTATTTACGTCTGCCTTAAAAATATTCAAGTAACCTGCTTTCACCACTTTTATCAGCACGTGAGTTCCAAAGACGCATTATTTTTCATGAGAAAATAATATTTGGCTGGACTTTCCACCAGATTTCCACCCAACATTTCTGAGAGGAAAATCTAATCAGGGCTCCCTCAGAAATATGGAGTTGTACTTCCAGTCTGACAGTTTTTTCTTCACGTAGAACTGCCAGAGGAAAGCAAACTATGGCCCCTTTTCACAGCAGTCCTGTTCTGAAATGTTAACTATCTGACAGCCACTTTGACAAATGCTGTCAAATGTAAGTTTGTAAGGGTGAGGTTAAAGTGCCAGATTGTTAACAATAGGTTGCCAGACAAATAGTGGGACATCTGGATAAGGTGCCATGGTATCAAGAAAGTAGGATGCCAACTGGATAGTTTATCAGCTGGGTATGGGACATGGTCCCAAGTGGGTAGGGGGTTTTGGCTAAGTGTGTAAGTTAACAATGAAACCTGATAGGTGATGCAGCGTTTAAAGTGAGCCATTGTGGGTGGGAGAAATTGTGCCTAGCAGCGAGAAGGAGGGCTGGCTGTCAAGGCCAGAGGAAACAGGGATGGGGATAGTGATAGTCGCGTCTTTGTGGGAGTGTTCCAGGAGTGTCAGAGGTGGGCGGTTCCAGAGTGGAATAAGGGGGTAGGAGGGGGAGGGAGTGTGAAATAGTGAATATTTCAGGCCCCAAGAAGGGGAAAGATGTTGGGGTCTGGGGAAGGAGTGGGTGAAATTGGTGGCTACGTCTGGAGCAGGTTATAAGGGTCTTTAGACCACAAGTGGAAAGAGGGTGCAAGAGGGTCAGAGTCTGGGATCTATAAAGAATCTGGGATGTGTAGTTGTGAATGTGTGAGTAAGTATGGGGTCAGTTGAATAGTTATTCAAGAGTTAAACTGCTTTTCCTGAGTAATTATTTTCTTAACTTCATTGGAACCCTCTGAATTCTTCAATTTAAATAAAGACTTTTGGAAGGTTTCTGGCATTTGCAAATTCCTAGAGGAATCTTCAATTTCCCGGGCAATTCCTTCACAAAGTCATAGAGTCATAGAATCATACAGCATGGAAACAGGCCCTTTGGCCCAACTTTTCCATGCTAACCAAGTTTCCCAAACTAAACTAGTCCCACTTGCCTGCATTTGGCCTATATCCCTCCAGTTGGTTACAGTGGGGATTCCAAAGGTTCCCCTCGGGAACCTCCCTTCTACGCTGGAGTAGTAACTGTATGGCCATCACTAAATCTGGGCCATTCTTTTCTCTCTGTTTTAAAGGGGAGATCCCTTATTTTTGAACAGTGACCATTATTTTGAGATTCTCCCACAAGAGGAAACATCCTCTCGACACCCCTCAGTTTCTTTTATATATTTCAATCAATTCACCTATTAATCATTTTATCTCAAGTGGATAAAAATCCTGCCTGTGGCAAAGAGTTCCACAGATTGACCACCCTCTGGCTGAAAAAAATCCCTCCTCAACTCAGTTCTAAAAGTTCGTCTCTTCACTCTGAGGCAGTGCTGTTTGGTCCTAGTCTTTCCTACTAGTGGAAACTTCTTCCCCACATCCAGTCTATCCAGGCCTCTTAGTAGTCTGTAAGGTTCAATGAGATCCCTCCTCATCCTTCTAAACTCCATCGAGTACAGACCCAAAGTCCTCAATCACTCCTCATACATTCAGCCACTGGGATCATTTTTGTAAATCTCGTCTGGACCCCCTCCAATGCCCACATATCCTTCCTTAGTGTCTTAGGGTTCTCCACTTCTTCCTGAAGCAAAGACCTGAACTGTCCCCACCCACCACCACCCTCCTCTGCTTGGCCGAGCTTGTCCTCACTCTCACCAGCTTCTCTTTTAACTCCTCTCATTTTCTTCAAGTCAGAGGGGTGGCCATAGGTATCTGCATGGGCCTCAGTTATGCCTGTCTCTTTGTGGGGTACATGGAACATTCCTTGTTCCAGTTCTATTCTGACCCCCACCAACAACTCTTTCTCCGATACATTGATGATATCATCGGTGCTGCTTCCCTCTCTTATCTGGAATTGGAAAATTTTATCGATTTCACTTCCAATTTCCACCCTGCCCTCACTTTTACCTGGTCTATCCCTGACTCCTCCCTTCCTATCCTTGACATCTCCGTTTCCATTCCTGGGGATAGAGTGGCCACTAGTATCCAGTAGAAACCCACTGACTCCCCCAGCTACCTGGATTATACATCCTCACACCCTGCAACTTGCAAAGACTCCATCCCATTCTCTCAATTCCTCCGTCTCAGATGAGGCCAACTTCGACAAGGGAGCCTCCAAAATGTCCACCTTCTTCCTCAACTGAGGATTCCTCAGCACTATCGTTGACAGGGCTCTCAACTGGGTCCAACCCATCTCCCGCACTTCCGCCCTCACCTCCTCTCTTCCCTCCTGCAATAGCGATAGGGTTCCCCTTTTCCTTACCTACCATCCCACCAGCATCTGCATCGAGAAGATCGTCTGATGCCATTTCCGCCACCTCCAGTGAGATGCCACCACTAGACACATATTCCCTTCCCCTCCCTTGTCTGCCTTCCACAGGGACCGTTCCCTCCACGACACCCTGGTCCACACTACCTTCACCCCCAACACCTCCCCACAGCCCTACGGCACTTTCCCCTGTAACCGACGAAGGTGCAACACCTGCCCATTTACCTCCACCCTCCCCAATATCCAAGGGCCCAACCATACCTTCCAGGTGAAGCAACACTTCACCCGCACTTCCCAGAATCTAGTCTACTGCATTCGCTGCTCACAATGTGGTCTCCTCTACATTGGGGACACGAAGCATTGACTTGGTAACTGCTTCGCAGAACATCTGCATTCTGCTCGCAAAAAAGATCCTGAACTACCTGTTGCCTGCCACTTTAACGCACCACCCTGTTCCCTGGCCAACATCTCTGTCTCTGGCTTGTTGCAGTGTTCCAGTAAAGCTCAATGCAAGCTGGAAGAACAACACATCATTTTCCATTTGGGGACCCTGTAGCCTTCCGGACTCAATATCGAGTTCAATAATTTTAGGGCCTAAACTCTCCCATGTCCTATCCCTGTATCCCACACACCAGGCCTTGTTATCAGATAGCCTGCCATTACACACTATCTATTGTTAGTCACTAACAGTCCCCATTAACAATTGTTCACTCTCCCAGCCAGATTGTTATCACCTCCTTTGACTATCAATTGCTTTTCTCTCTCTTTGGGCTCTATCCTATCGTTTACTCCCTACCCCACCCCCCTCCCTATTTTCTGCATATAAACCAATGTTTTCCCAGCCACCATCAAATCTGAGGAAGGGTCACTGAACCTGAAACATTAACTCTGATTTTTTCTTCACGGATGCTGCCAGACCTGCTGGGCTTTTCCAGCAACTTCTGTTTTTGTTCCTGATTTACAGCTTCCACAGTCCTTTCGGTTTTTATCCTTCCTTAGTTACAGGCTCCAACAAAGTTCACAATATTCCAAATGCGATCTGACCAGAGTCAGTATATAACTTGAGCCGTTCATCTCTACTCTCGTATTCTAGCTCTTTTGAAATGAATGGTAAAGTTGCATTTGCCTTCCTAACTGCCAACTGGACCCACATGTTAACCTTAAGAGAATCCTAAAGTAGGACTTCAAGTCCCTTTGTGCTTTAGATTTCCAAAATCTTTGCCCATTTGGAAAATAGTCCATGCCTCTATTCTTCCCACATAACTTTACATTTTCACACATTGTATTTCATCTGCCACTTCTTTGCCCATTCTCTGAGCATGGCAAATTCCTTTTGTAGGCTCCCTGCTTCTTCAACACTCCCTTCCCCTCCACCTATCCTTGTTTCGTCTGCAAACTTAGCAACAATACCCTCAGTTCCTTCATCCTGATCGTTAATGTATCACGTGATAGGAATAACAGGAATACAGAGTACTGAGCCAATGGTAAGATTCTTGGTAGTGTGGATGAGCAGAAAGATCTTGGTGTCCATGTGCATAGATCACTGAAAGTTGCCACCCAGGTTGATAGCGTTGTTAAGAAGGCGTACAGTATGTTAGGTTTTATTGGTAGAGGGATTGAGTTTCGGAGCCATGAGGTCATGTTGTAGCTGTACAAAACTCTGGTGCGGCCGCACTTGGAGTATTGCGTACAGTTCTGGTCACCGCATTATAGGAAGGATGTGGAAACATTGGAAAGGGTGCAGAGGAGATTTACCAGGATGTTGCCTGGTATGGAGGGAAGGTCTTATGAGGAAAGGCTGAGGGTCTTGAGGCTGTTTTCATTAGAGAGAAGAAGGTTAAGAGGTGACTTGATAGAGACATACAAGATGATCAGAGGATTAGATAGGGTGGACAGTGGGAGCCTTTTTCCTCGGATGGTGATGGCTAGCACGAGGGGACATAGCTTTAAATTGAGGGGTGATAGATATAAGACAGATGTCAGAGGTAGGTTCTTTACTCAGAGAGTAGTAAGGGCGTGGAATGCCCTGCCTGCAAAAATAGTAGACTCGCCCACTTTAAGGGCATTTAAATGGTCATTGGATAAACATATGGATGATAATGGAATAGTTTAGGTTAGATGGGCTTCAGATTGGTTTCACAGGTTGGCGCAACATCGAGGGCCGAAGGGCCTATACTGCGCTGTAATGTTCTATGTTCTATGTTCTACGTGAATAGTTGTGGTCCCAACATGGGCCCCCGTGGAACTTCACTACACAATAGTTGCCGTCCTGAAAAATACACCTTTGTCTTTACTCTGTGTGTCTTCTGCCAGTCAGCTAATCCTCTATCCATGCCATTGTCTTGCCCCAACACTATTGTCTGTTGTATTGTCTTATTTAGCAGCCTCCTGTGCGACAATTTGTCCAAGGCCTTCTGGAAATCCAAATGGGTCATGTCGACAGGCTCTCCTTTGTCTAACTTGCTCATTAACTCCACAAAGATCTCTAACATATGTCAGGCATGACCTCCCCTTGACAAAACTGTGCTGACCCCATCCTATTTTACCATGCACTTCCGGTACCCCACAATCTCATTCGCAATAATGGAATTTAAACTCTTACTAGTGACTGAGGTCAGGCTGACTGGCTTATACTTTCCTGTCTTCTGCATCCTTCCCTTCATAAACAGAGTGTTACATTAACAATTTTCCTGTCCTCTGGGACACATCTGCCATGATTTTAAGAAACGTCAGACAGGCTTGAGAGACTGATTAGCCCACTTTTGCCTCTTTTTTGCATGTTCATATTGTTTGTTCCACATTCCTTATTGATTTTCCCCAAGACTTTATTTGACCCGTATTTTGAGCTGTTTGTGCAGTGACTCTCCTACTATCTTTATGGGGGTAATATGCAGCGGAGAGCATGAGCAACCACCATCTTTAAAGGGGATAATGTGCTGCAGGGAGCATGAGCAGCTGCCATCTTTATAGGGGCAATGTTATCTTCACAGGTGCAACAGGAAACATGTACAGCAGGATCTTCATAGGACTGCAGGAGGTGTGTGCAACCAACCTAGAACAGAAATGTGATGAGAGGAGCTTTCCTGAGTGTTCTGTCAATGAAGTGCATAGTGAGATTGAGTGAAATGAAGAGTGGCATATGAATCAGTAACAGTTTACAAATAAACTCAATGTGCAGATTTTCATTTTTACATGATTCATTGTATTGTTATATTTTGAAAAGCACTGCCTTAATTGGAAGACTATGGGACTCTCAGTCATAACCGCCATCCCCGCCATCTCCTGGTCTAACACTCAAAGTGTTCTGTTGTGGTGTGTCTCACAGCTAATATGTAATCTACCTTTAAGGCACATGCTGAGGAAGTATCATCTTATCACAACATGTGATCTGATGCCATGAAGGTCTCAATCTCTGTTTTATGAAGCCCTTTTCCAGCATGATGCACTGAGGGAAAGCGCATACATTTTGTAAAAAAAATTGCTCAGTCCTAGCTCAGACATGGCAGTGCCTGGAATATACATAAATAGTAGGAGCTGTAATAAACAGGTAATGAATCTTTCAGCGTGTTGTTACCCAAAGCTAGTCCTTATGCCAAGGGAGTGAACAGAAATATCACCTCATCAGGTAAAAATACCTTGCTGTAGTAAAATCCCCACACTGCAACTATGACAGATCATTAATGATGATCATGAATTGGCAGAACAGGTAAGTGTTCATAGTGAACAGCACCTCACTTTCCTTTTGGGGATCCTGCAACCTTCTGGACTCAATATTGATTTCAACAACATTAGGGCTTGAACTCTCCCATGTCCTTACCCCAATCCCCATACACCAGGTCTTGTTACCACATAGTCAGCTATTACACACAACCCATTTTAGCCACTAACAGTCCCCATTAATAGCTATTCACCCTCCCAGCCAGATTGTTATCTACTCCTCTGTCTGTCCAACCGTGCTTCTCTCTCTTTGGGCTCTATCCCCACCTATCATTTACTCCTTAATCCCTCCTCCATCTTATCTTTTGCATAAAAGAAACAATTTCCTAGTTACCATCAGTTCTGAGGAAGGATTGCTTGACCTGAAATGTTAACTCTGATTTTTCTCTACAGGTGCTGCCAGACCTGGTGAGCTTTTCCAGCAATTTCTGATTTTGTGTCAGTGTTAATACTGGTGGGCATGTAGAAAGAAATGATGCGCAGATCCCAGCCAGGACATCGCAGTGGCATCAATACCTGCTTGTAAAAGACTCCACGATCTCATGTGTAGGGTCTTAGAAACCCCACTGAAGATCAGTTACATGAAAATCTTGGATCATTAGAACACTTGGAAGACTAACAGCAACAAATTTAAAGCTAGAGGCCCTGTATCTCTTTTATAAAACCAAACTCAAGAATCAGCCTGATTGTCCAGTTGACAGTAACATACAACAACCAAAAGCTTCCCATAGGTGTAAAATTAAAATTGGCAGCCGAAGAATGCCATAAATGTTACTACAGAGCCCCCTTGTTTAAAAAAAAGGCACAATTTTAAGCATTACAGAGCGATTTTTGTTTGACCTTAGAAAGCTTACCTGCATGTAGAGGTTAACTGTGCCATCTTGCGTCTTCAATTTGGTATCAAAGCCTATATGATGCTATTACTCCTTATTTGGTTCCAATTCTCTCTGGTGATTGAAACTTGCTAATACTGGCCTTTAATTTATTAAAGGTATAGTCACAAAGACATCAGCAATCATTACAAGGGCTGTAACACAGAAAGATAAGGTAAAATAGAAGCAAACGTATGTGGGACAGGGAGGAGGACAGAACAACAAACAAGGAGGAACAAACAAATCCTGCACCCTCTTTCAATAAAGAAAACCTTAAATGGAAGGCAAATAGTTAATTATGGGTTGTGACATCATTGTTGAGTTACAACTATTTAAGCAACATATACAGTTTTAGTTCACCGATCAAGCAATACATGATCCTAAGAGGAAATATCCAAAAACCATACTTACTGTTGACAAGGAAGGGCTTCACAGAATAAATACAGATCAGTGTTAATGGTGGTGGGTATTTAGAAGAAAACAATGCCCAGATCCTAGACAGAATATCACGGTAGTATCAATAACCGCTTGTGAAAGACTCCAAGATCTCATGTTCAGGCTCTCAGAAACTGAAGATGTGCTAGATGATAGACCTGGATCTCAGAACATTTGGCAGCAAGTAAGAATAAATAATAACTAAACAAATATAAACACTTACAAACAGTAAAAAATGATAACACAGAGATCCATAGAAGATCTGGAGAGTACTTGAACCATTCAAGGTATGAATTAACTTCTTGACTAACTGATTCCTACTCATAACACATGGAAGGAACCCCAAGAGTTTTTTGACAGTTCAGTTGCAAGATGTTACAACAAAAAGCGTGACTGATCATGAGGGCTGAATGGATCGGGTTTCTTCTGATTGGAGATGAAACCCGGAATAAATAGGCTGAAATGTTATCAAACACTAGCTGTTGTATCAGCAGTGGGACATCTTCAGATACAGGACAATATCAAGCACAGTGAAAAGGCAGTGTTTTCTAGATACTGCTCTGGAGAATAATAGTGAGATTGGAGTAGATTTTGACTGTGATGATGGCATCAAATAGCTGAATAGAGTGTTCACAATCACTTTTATCTCTCAAATAATTTGCTATTTTTCTTCATTTTACCTGCTGTCATTGGGGAGCTCAAATTGAGTTGAATGGGTTATTTTTGATTGAGTCAATAATTATTGTCCTCAGGACCCCCAGGGGTGGGCAATAAAAACTATTCTTTATGTTCCATTATCCCAAGTGAAATTATAAGAAAAAAATCTGTGTACTGACTGTTTTGAAAAAGGGTGTTCTCTTGACAAGTTTCCTTATTCAACCAAAGCATAAATTGTCCTGGCCTACAGTACAAACCTAAATTCATTGGAATTATCCTTGGACTCCGGAGGTTAGACTATGAGGAGAGACTAGGCAAATTCTTTAGAATTTACTTGGCTAGTGAATGGTTTTATCAAATTTCTCAAGATATTAAGGTGTAGGAAGACAATTTCTGTTGATTGGTGAGTCTAGGACAAGGGGGCATGGACAGAAATTTGAGCCAGACCTGTCAGGAGCGAAATCAGGAAACACCAATAGGCACAAAGGGTGGTAGAAATTTAGAATCTCTTCAGCAAATGTTATCTTAATTTTAAATTTAAGACTGATTCATTAATGTTCAGTGAAGGTATTAAAAGTCTATAGAATCATATAGTATGGAAGAGACGCTTCAGTCCATTGAGTCTGTACCACCAAAAATAAACTAGTACATACACGAATCCTACTTTCCTGTTTGAGAGTATGAGATAAGAGTGTGTGTATGGAATCAGACCACAGATAAACTATGAGCTCCTGGATACTGAAGACTTGTGCTCCTGAATTTGCCAAGCTGTACCAGTAAATGGGCAACACTGGCTTCTACCCTGGTACGTCCTGTCTACAATAAGGATTACAAATCCAATCCAGCCAATGACAGCTCAATTAGTATACTTTCAAGTCATCATTGGTGGGCAAAATAAGGATGTAAATTATTTTAGTATGGGTTTTTCTATTCCTCATACAAGCTCAGACTAAACTTCAAGTTTTCTTTAATCTTATTGACATTTCAATGATGCTCTCTGGTCTGAGCTGCTCTAGTACCAACCTTCTAGCAGAGCCTCTGTCACATGACAACCGAGGTCACTGTTAGAACTGTTAGATCACAACCTAACTCCAAGACTCATTTGCATATTCATTAAGCCGTATCTCTGCATAAAGTGGCCTATTTTATCAAATCGTATTTTCTCAAAGTTACTCCAGCAGCTGATCTAGCTGATTGCCATTTGTGATATCTTGCTGTATACAAGATGATTTCTCAGCACGGTGGCTCAGTGGTTAGCACTGCTGCTTCTCAGCGCCAGAGATTCAGCCTCGGGCGACTGTCTGTGTGGAGTTTCCCTGTGTCTGGGTGGGTTTCCTTCAGGTGCACCGGTTTCCTCCCACAGTCCAAAGATGAGCAGGGTAGGTGGGTTGGCCTTGCTAAATTATCCATAGTGCCCAGGGATGTTTAGATTAGGTGGATTAGACAAGGGAAATGCAGGGGTAGGGGAATGGGTCTGGGTGGGATGCTCTTCGGAGGGGCGGTGCGGACTTGTGGGGCCAAATGGCCTGTTTCCACACTGTAGGGGTTCTGTGATTCTATGAACAGTAACTCCTCTTAAGTAAGTGTTGGGATTTCCTGAGTTTCTGAAATGCTATAAAGACTTTGCTTTATATTTGAACAAAGCACCAATTGAAATAAGATTTCAGCAGTCTGTAGTTGACTTTGGGACTTTTGCACATAACAGCAGCTCCATGTTAATGATATGTTGAAAGTTAACTATTTATCTAATAAATATTGAACATCAAGAGGTAAATTGCTAATTCAATGGTTATTTGTATTTAAGAACTAAAATGCTGAGTGTACCTTTTGGGATTAGAGGAATGTGAGGTGAGTGTAAGGCCTGAGGATTTGTAATCCCTCATGCTGTTAATTTAGCAACTCCTAAGTTTACAGCAAGTGCAGTAGTATATCTTACAAAGCTCTCATGAGATAAAAATATTTCACTGGTGTTGAAAGGATTACAAAGAGCCACATTCATCTTGCAAGAACCATTACCAAACTCAAATTTGTTCCAACTTTAAACTTCCAAGCCACAGCAAGTGAGATACTTTTGAAGAGTATTGAAAATTCAGACACTTTTGTAAACAATCTATTGAAGAGGGATGATTACATAGAGGGAAGAGCAGCAGAATATATTGCAATGAAAATGCATGGAGAGAAACAAGCCCGAATCTAATAAGTAATTTTCTTATATTTTATGAATGAGCAGACAAGGTAGTTCATTCAAGTAGAACCACTTCATTTCAAAGTACTGTCAGAGTGACCGTTTCCTGTTCATACCTCATTTCTATAACAAAACAAACGGTGACACTAATCGACAGTTGATGTTAGCTGTGATGAGGCACTGGATAATGCAACTGTGAAATAAAAAGATGGTTTATAGAGTTGCTTAGGTATTAGTACACCTGATACATTTCACAATTTTGAGAAAGGTTTTTGCATGCACCGCCGTTCAGAACGATTTGCAGACGATAGAATAACCTATTCCTGCACCAAAGGGATTTGAAGCATTTCAGAGGAGAAAGTTTGACAGGAAAATGTTGCCCTACTCTATATTTGTGGTCAAACTTTAGTCAATGACACAGTTATCACCTCGTGTGCAGTGCAGCATGAATGCGCAGTGTTTTATAAACTCATGCCAGGTAAAAAACAAACAGATTAACCTCTGATAGGAAAGGGATGATGGAGCAAAAGGCAATGTACGCAAGAACACCTAGGGCAGAGAGAAACCCAAACAAAAACAATCATTCATAGAGCCTTCAGCTCCGCGACTGAGCTAAATTGGAAGTGATGACTATCAAAGGTACATGACCCTGCAGGATTGATTCATTTTGAAGTTAAAAGTTCATCTATCTGTCCTGTACACCTTGTTGTATACTTTCGATTCAATTCCAAGCTACCATATGTGGCTTCATTTTCAGATGCACTGACGTTGCTTTGATTTAGATTTCCGTCCGGGAATGTGCAATATCGATTTCTTTTTTTCCGGTTATTCGATAAAATGTAATTCTCTGAACAGCATCATCTCCCTTTACCCTCATTTTATGTGTGTGGATAATTATCCATTTGATGCTTTGTAACATTATGTATGCCTGGCTGAAAGTTTCACATCAAAATGATAGAAGCTTATGGCTTTCACCAGAGAAGAGGATGCTGTCAATGCAGCGGCAATGCAGGAGCTGGTACCAATACCAGATTGGATAAAAACAAAGGAGCAGTTCTTAACAGGTTGGCTCTCGTCAAAAGTAGAAGGATGCCCTGGCCCACATCAGAAGCACCCGGGGTTTACTGAGGGATATGCGGTTGGAAATATGGGCATGAGTCTCATTCTTCCAAGCATCCTTGGCTATTAGGTGGGTGCTAAGGATGGGAAGGTCAAAAATACTACATACCTGTTTTAAAATGGGGAAGAGGAGTGGCCAGTACCAACAAGCCAGTCAACACAACATCAGTTAGAAAGAATCTTTCAGAGACAGTGTGCTGATCTCAATTTTGGAAATGTGTGGGAGTTCCGAGTCAAAGTCATTGAAATTGACCATGAAATGCAAAAGTTACACAGCAAATTGATGAAATTTTGCTTTAGTTTTAGGAAGGCCAGCATTTGTTGCTTTTTTCTAATTGCTCTTAAACTGAGGGGCTTGCTAGGGCCATTTCCAGGGCAGTTAAAAGTCAACCACATTGAGTATGGGTCTGGAGTCATATGTAGGTCGGACCAGGCGACAATGGTAGATTTTTTTCAAAAAACAAAGTTAGAAGTTAGTTTTTAAAACAGTTGATGATGCTTGTCTTGTCAATAGCTTTCAATTCCACCAGCTACTGAGGTAGGATTTGAACCGCTATCCCTTCAACAATATTGTAAGCCCCCTGGAATACAGGTCCATTACCACAATGTCACCATATCCACACTATGTCTTCAGTACAATGCATTCACATCCATGCATACGAGCCCCTGGCAGGTAATGTATTACCAATTAACTTATGCTCATGGTTGAGTTACAGTAGCAATTATGTAAGTATTTGAGTTTAATAAGCTTTCTAAGAATTGCCAAAACTTGCAAATGAAAACAAAGTGAGATCAAAGTGACAGGTGAGGGGGGTGACTGAAATTTGAAGATGGACTTCCCTTGTGATTTTCTGGAGTGTTACCAGGAAGGGGAGATTGGAGAAGGTGGAAGGAGGTGCTTTGGAATGGAAACAGGTAAGGGAGTTTTGATAGAGATGCCCAACATCCAGATTGGTGTTAACAAAGAGTAACAATTTCCTGTGGCAGAGGAGTTGTTTACTAAAGGGAACAGATTGAAGATGACTGGCAAAACAAACCAGCATGACAAGTCTTCTTCCTTAAACAGTGGGTCATTATGGTCTGGAGAGTACAGCCTGAAAGGATGGTGGAAGCAGTTTGAACTGTAACTTTCAAAAAAGAAGTTGATAAACAATTGGGGAAGTGATGGCTTAGTGGTCTTGCCACTGGACTATTAATCCAGAGTCCCAAGTAGTGCTCTGGGGATCTGAATTCAAATCCTGCCATGCCAGATGGTGAAATTTGAATTCAATAAAAATTTGGAATTAAGAGTCTAATGATGACCATTAAACGATTGTCAGGAATTGAAAAACCCATCTGGTTCACTAATGTCCTTTAGGGAAGGAAACTGCCATCCTTACCTGGTCTGGCCTACATGTGACTCCAGACCCACAGCAATGTGGTTGATTCTTAACTGCCCTTTAGGGGTGGGCGATAAATGTTGGCCTAGCCAACAATGTCCATGTCTTACAAAAGAATTTTAAAAAGGGAGAAAAAAGTGTTTATTGAGATTTGGGAAAAGAAAAATATGATAAAGTGAATGACTTTATCAGAGAGCCATTATAGGCATAATGGGCTAAGTGACCTGCATGATTTGAGGGTTCCACTGATTCAGACCAGTGATAGTGACATAGTTCTCATTATCCAGATTGGTTAATGAAAACATCAGGGTGAATTGACATTAAATAATCTCATGATGCAACAATCCATTCATATGTTTCAAATCTTCCGAATTTTATTGGATTTTCCTGACTCAAGGTCAGGACGTCCATGTGAAGGTCTGGAACATTCTGCCTGAGAGAGGAATAGAAGCAGGTTCAATGGAAGCTTTAAAAAGGGAGTTGGTTGTTAACTGAAAAGGAAGAATGTTCAGAGTGACAGGGAGATTGGCAACAAGTGAAAGGAGAGCCAGCCCAGATAGTGGTCAGGGGGTGGTGGGGTGTGGGTATTTGCAGAATGGCTTCCTTTTACATGGCAACGACTCTGAGATTCAGTCAGCAATTCCAGCCACTGGGCATCAACACGGCAGTTCTTGGCCAGGCTGGACATGGAAGATAAGCTGACATACATCTCTGTCAACAGGGCACATTAGACTGGCATCTGGAACCCCTACTGCATGAAATCAGACCATCAAGTCCACACCAATCCTTCAAAGAGCATCCCAATCATACCTACCCTGTACCCCTGAAATTTTCCCCATTGTCAATCCACTTAACCTGCAGATATTTGGACTGTGGGAGGAAATGCATGCAGACACAGGGAGAATATGCAAACTTCATACAAAGTCATCTGAGGCTGGAATTGAACCTGGGCCCCTGGTGCTGTGAGGCAGTAGTGCTAACCATTGAGCCACTGTGCCACCCTGCTTACCCTTGCTAGGTTCTTAGTTTGATGTAACAGAATGAATGATGTTTCAACTGAACATCCTGCAACTTGCAATAAACAACCAACTTCACAAGGCTCGAATGGTAAACTAATCTTCACATTACCACTGACAGTGGTGCCAACATTTAATTGTTAAACTGTCGGCAGGCACTAACTTTAGTGGTCAACAGGAGTGAGATTGACAGTCTGCTCCATAAGCAGAAAAATCAGAATTGTCATTACATCTTTGTTACACCAAGCAAAACAACTGTTCTGTCATAAACCGCTGAGCAATGATATTGAATCCCACCACAGAAACTTTGAGATCACATACACACACACACACACACACACACACACACACACACACACATGGGGACATTTCCCAGGTGGAACACCGATAGTCAATACGGCAAGTCCCAACAACCTCTCTTCACTCACGACACCTCCCACCTGCACAAGGTCGGCAAAGAGCTCAACAATCACAGTTTCAAACTGTAAGTTTAGAATTGATTTTTTTTGGCCTCTCCAAAGTTCAATAATTTGCAAATTGAATGAATGATTTATTGTCAACTATATCTTGAGGATGTGGTGCGGTGGCCCAGTGGTTAGCACTGCTGCCTCACAGTGCCAGGAACCTGAGTTCAATTCCACCCTTAGGTGACTGTCTGTGTGGAGTTTGCACATTCTTCCTGTATCTGCATGGGTTTCCTCTGGGTGCTCCAATTTCTTCCCACAATCCATAGACATGCAGGCTAAGTGGAATGGCTATGTTAAGTCGACCTGTAATGTCCAGGGATGTGCAGGCTAGGTGGGTTAGCCATGGGAAATTTGGGGTTACAGGGATAGGGTAGGTCTGGGCAAGATGCCCTTTGTAGGGTAGCCCAGATGCAATGGGCCTAATGGCCTCTATTTGCATTGTAAGGATTCTATGAAATACAGTTCCTGTCCGTCTTGGTCCTTTCTCCATCACCATGTCTAGCAAACTCTTCTGAGCAGGCCTCTACAACATGTTTTGGTGATGCCATTAATTCACATGTTATAAAAGGAGTGCTTGTGGAAGATGTGTGTCTGGGACATATAGACGAGTTGGATAAGCCATGGTAAATGCAGGGTTACAGGGATGAGGTAGGGTACTGTGTCTGGGTGGGTAGCTTTTTAGATGGGTCGAATGGCTTATTTCTGCTCTGTAAGGATTCTATGAATGCTATGAATAAATATGACACATTTCCTATTTTCTTCCACATCTCATTGACATGGATTGCAGTTGCTGCTACAATGGACATGTAGAATGTTAGTTTCAGGGATGTGCTGGTGACCCAAACTGCATGGAGCCTCTAGAAGAACAACGCTGCTTTGTCAGTCTTTGTATGGACATTGATCTCTGCATTTGCCTCCCTGGAGATGCCACTTTTAGGGAAAGATATGGACCATCTTCATTGCCGAGGATTAGGGGGTTCCTGTCATCATTGTCTTCATCTTCCCAAAACCAGTGCATTGACTAATTTTCTTTCAAGACTGGTGACGCCGTCTCCTGGGCAGCTATTATTATCTGAAATATTTGTGTCAGTGACGGAGAGTTCTGACACACTGAACTAAATGTTACCCACTGTGGATGGAGGTTAACAGTTGCCTTCTGGTTTCAGCTGTGAGAAACGCTTTTCCAAAGTTGATGACAAATCTGTTAATTAAAACTGTTAGCTGCTGGGTGAATTTAATTAAACAAATCCACATGCAATCTTCCTCACACTGGATGGGGAACAATAGATGTTTCAAACTTTGCTCCCTCTCCCATTGCTGAAAGTTTCCAAGTTTTTTTTGGGTTTTGTCCGAATTGCAGTCTGTTTAGAAGCACAAAGCTGTCAGCTGTAGGACATTAAAAATTCAAAAAAGAAACTGCAAGTCTTTAATGAATCATTACCTACTCCTCCAGCATGACCATCACAATGTGATACAAATATGAAAATGGAATTCTCAGAACATGACCTTAGTATGCATCTTACTCTGTCCTTACTGAAGAGTTTGAAACTTCGTAAGACATTAATTAATAATATTTTGCAAAAACTAGCAGATGACTCCAGTCTTCCTCAACGTTACCTTCAGTGATCAAGGTTATTATGGCCTTGAATTTCTGTGCGAATAGTTCTAATTTGAAACAAAAACAGATCAGCCATGATCTTATGGAATGGTGGACCAGACTTGAGGAGCTGAATGCTCTAATCCTCTTATTTTGTACGAACTACATGAAGTAGACGACCATTTGGTTCTTTGAACCTGCTCCACCATTCCATAAGATCAAGACTGATCTGTTTGTGCTTCAAAATCTACATTCCCAGCTCCCCCCAATAACCTTTGACTCCCTGCCTAACAAGGATTTATTTACCTCCACTTTAAAAATATGCTATGATCCTGCCTTCCACAACCTGCTGGGAGAGAAAACAAGCTCCTCACCTCTATTTTAATACAGTGACCCTTAACCTTTAAGCAATGCCCTATAGTTCTGTCTGTCCCACAAGAGGAAACCTCCTTTCCACATCCAACCGATCAAGACTATTCAGGATCTTATACAAATCATCCCTCACTCTTCTAAACTCCAGTGGAATCTGGAATCTGGAAACTCCAGCCTGATCTGTTTTGTAGGGGTGGTGTGATGGCTCAGTGGTTAGCACTGCTGACTCACAGAGCCAGGGTCCCAGGTTCAATGCCACCCTCAAGTGACTGTCTGTGTGGTGTTTGCACATTCTCCCTGTGTCTGTGTGGGTTTCCTCTGGGTGGTCTGGTTTCCTTCACAGTCCAAAGATGTGCAGGTTAGGTGGATTGGCCATGCTAAATTGCCTGTAGTGTTCAGGGATGTGTAGGTTAGGTGGGTTGTAGGGGGATGGGGATGGGTTTGGGTGGGTGCTCTGAGGGTCGGTGTGGACTTGTTGGGCCAAAGGGCCTGTTTCCACACTGTAGGGATTCTATGATCTATGAAGCAAGTTCAGCCTGTCAAACATATCCTCACAAAGCAGTCTGCTCATTCCAGGTCTTTTCACACATGTGATGACATCAAATGTAAGCAGAAAGACAAAGTTCTTCTGCCTAACAAGATCAACATTGTATTAACAGGTGCAAATCTAATATCTATCTATCTTTATATGACCAACCAGAAAAGGAGTAACATTTTTAATCCATTAATCCCATCAGGGTACTATTAGTTGCACTTCCACCTTCTGTTTAGTGTGGCACACTGGGTCATCAGCAACAGCAGAATTTCATTCAAATGCTATCTGTAATCTGAATGGAGTACAAGTCACAATAGCCAAACAATTGCACTGAAGACTTTTGCTCCAATATTAGCCACTCCCCTGGTCAAGCTGTTCCAGTACAACTGCAACAATTGCATCTATCTGACAATGTAGAAAGTTGCCCAACCTTATCCCATCCATACAAATTAGGTCCTTTACAAACCTCCCAGTTATCTCCAACTTACTCTCAGCCATGAGCAAAGTGTTGGAAGGAGTAATTGAGAGTGCTATCAAATGGCACTTACTCAACTAGAACCTGCTCACTGATGCCCAGTTTGGGTCCTGCCAGGGGCATGAGCTCCTGACCTCATTCCAGCTTTGGCCCAAACATGGACAAAGGAGGTGAGGTGTGAGTGTCTGCCCTTGATATTTGTATGAATGTAGCATCAAGGAGTCTGAGCAAAACTAGAGTCAATGGGAATTGGAGATAATTCTCCACTGGTCAGAATCATACTTGGCATAAAGGAAGGTAGTTGTGGTTGTTGGCAGACAATCATCTCAGTCCTAGAAGTTTGCTACAGGAGACCCTCAGGATAGTGTCCAAAGTCCAGTTATCTTCAGCTGCTTCATCAGTGATCATCCTTTTATCATGAGCTCAGAAGTGGGGATGTTTGCTGATGATTGCACAATGTTCAGCAACATTTGCGTCTCCTCATATACTGAAGCAGACCGTGTGCATATGAGCAAGGCTGAGACTACATTCAGGCTTGGGCTAATAAGTAACAAATAATATTCATGTCACACAAATACCCAGCAGTGATGGTCTACAAGAAGATTAATTAGTGAGCAGTTTTACAGAAATAATAAAGAAAAGTGGAGAGAACATTGAATCCAGTGAATCTTGGATATGAAGGAATATACAGCATTGGATGAAGAGTAAGAGGGAGATTATAGATATATGGAAGTCTCAAGACAGCAGAAGCCATGGAGGAGTATCACATCCTAACAGTCCGAGAAGGGCAGATATTTTGGCAAATTTTAGGGATGTGTAAAAGTAATAGCGTAGTGATAGCCAGGGATATCAACTTCACCAACATTCACTGGAGCTGTCATCATTGTGTGAAAGTTTTAGAGGTAGCGGAATTCTTAAGTTGCATCCAGGCCAGCTTTTTAATCCAGTCCGTAGAAGGCCTTACAAGAGAGTGGGAGATTATCTTAGGCTTAATTTTAGCAAACAAAATCAGGCAAGTGTTTGAAGTATCAGTGGGAGAGCATTTTGTGGGAAGCAATCACAACTCCATTAAATTCATGATTGTTATGGAAAAGGACAAGGATGGGTCTGATATCAAAGTTCTCAGTTGGAAGGCTGATTTTAATAAGATCAGTTATGATTTGGCCAGTGTGGACTGGGGACAAATACTTTAAGGTAAATCTGTCTCAGAACAGTGGAGTGCATTCAAAAAGGAAATATGGAGAGTAGAGGACCAAAGTGTTCCAACAAAGAAAATGTGTGGGACCATCAAGTCCTGTGAGCCCTGGATATGGAGGGATATACAGCATTGGATCAAGAGAAAAAGAGAGGTGTTGGGCAGATACTGAGGACTCAAAACAGGATAATCACTGGAGGAGTATAAAAATGTGTAAGAGGGAATTTAAAAGAGGAGAGTTAAAAGTGGACATGAAAGGGTATTGGCTAGTAAAATAAAGGCAAACATAACCATTTCTGAAGAAGGGTCCCGACCCGAAACGTGAGCTTTCCTGCTCCTCTGATGCTGCCTGGCCTGCTGTGTTGCTCCAGCTCCACACTGTGTTATTTCTGACTGCAGCATCGGCAATTCTTACTGACTCCAAGGCAAACATTAAATTGTTTTGCAGGTACATTCCGGGTAAAAGGAGAATGAGGGAAAGAGTTGGGCCCAGTAAGAACCACAGTAGTAATCTATGCACAGAATGAAAGGATGTAGGTAAGGTTCATCAGAGAATGCATCTATAATACCTTAATCAGATTAGCTTGCAAGCCGAAGGGAAAGTAAGCCAGGTTTATGTAGCCTGTCCTCATAACCTAATCCTTTCAGCCATGGAGGCACTGTGGCTCAGAGGTTGGCACTGCTGGCTCAGCACCAGGAACCCAGATTCAATTCTACCCTCGGGGGACTGTCTGTGTGGAGTTTGCACATTCTCCCCGTGTCTGTGTGGGTTTCCTCCGGGTGCTTTCGTTTCCTCCCACAGTCCAAAGATGTGCAGGTTAGATGGATTGGCCATCCTAAATTTCCCAAATGTCCAAGTATGTTCAGGCTAGGTGGATTAGCCGTGGGAAACGCGGCGTTACAGGGATAGGGTAGGGGGTTGGGTCTCGATGGGCTGAATGGCCTGCTTCCACATCATAGGGATTCAATGATTATATGGCATCATTCTGGTGAGTGTGTGCTGCTGTCTGTCCTGTGGGTGGTACCGATAGTGAACACAATTTGACTGTCGGCTTCGCGATACCTGGCAGCCTCTAGTCTCCTTACAGCAAGTGAATAAGCTAGACATCTTCCTTGCTACTGTGCCTCCTCAGCGAGTGGCATATACAGCCAGACAAACAGTGTCCTAACCCCAGCTGTGTCTCCTGCAATCTAAAGCACAGCCTGTTATAACTCACAAATGGTCACTCTTGGGCCAGTATTAGATGCTGGGAAAGGATATAGTGAATTAACTAACGAAATAAATCATCTCATGCAAACCAGACTGTCAGCCCTGATTAAAAATAACAAAGAAATCAAACAAAAGTGGAGCTTTTAAAGAACCCTTATGCACTCACCTGGAGAAGAAGTGAACGTTTAAATCTCTTTGACTCTACAGCTCTGTCTGAGGTCTTGTTCCACAATTGGTTTGATAGGGCTTCCAAGGCCAGCACAGCGGCTCAGTAGTTAGCACAGGGACCCGGGTTCAATTCCACCCTTGGATGACTGTCTACGTGGAGTTTGCACATTGTCCCCATGTCTGCGTGGCTTTCCTGTGGATGCTCCGGTTACCTCCCACAGTCCAAAGATGTGCAGGTAGGTGGATTGGCCATTGGAAATTGCCTGTAGTGTCCAGGGGTGTGTAAGGTAAGTGAATCAGCATGGGAGTTACAGGGCAAAGTAGGGGGTGGGTCTCGGTGGGATGCCCTTTGGAGGGGTGGTGTGGACTTATTGGGCTGATTGGCCTATTTCTACACTGTAGGAATTCTATGAAATATGGAAGCTTGTTTAAACTAAATAAGCCACAGAACACATCTACACTCCCAACCTGAAATAAACACAGTGCTTTGATCAAATGAACATTTCACCCATTTATCTCAGATGTGATTTAAAGACAAGAGGAGGAGGACGTTCCACAATTATTCCTATCCTCAATGATGGGGGGAGCCTAGTAAATCAGTACAAAACACAAAGATGAAGCAGTTGCAAGCATCTTCAACAGAAGTACGAAGTGGACAATTCATCTCAGCCTCCTCCTGAATCTCAAATGCCAATCTCCACTCCATTTGGCTTCAAGAAACAGCTGAAGGCACTGAATGCCAGAAAATCTATGGGCCCTGACAACATTCCAATGATACTACTGAAGTCTTGAGCTCCAGAACTTGCTACTCACCTAACCAAGCTCTTCCAGTACAGTTACAAAATTGACATGTACCTAACAATGTAGAAAATTATCCAGGTATGCCCCAACACGAAAAGCAGGACAAATCCAATCCAGCCAATTACTGCCCCATCCGTCTATTCGCGATCATCAGTAAAGTGATCGAAGGTATCATCAACAGTGCTATCCAGCAGCACCTGTTCAGAAACAACTTGCTCAGTGATACCCAGATTGGGTTCCACAAGGGCCAAATGGACCTTATTAAAGCCTTGGTTCAATCATGGACAGAAACAAACTGAACTCTTGAGGTGAAAGTGTCATTTAGAATCATCGTTGAATCCTACAGTGTAGAAGCAGATCATTCGACCCATCGAGTCCACACCAACCCCCTGAACAGTATCCCACTCAGACCCAACCCTGGCCTATAACCCTGCATTTCCCCAATCAACCTAACCAACACAAGCCTGGCTGCAATGGGCAAATCAGCATGCCCTGCACATCTTTGGACTGTGGGAGGAAACCGGAGCACCCAGAGGAAACCCACGCAGACACGGGGGGAATGTGCAAACTCCACACAGACAGTCATCCGAGGGTGGAATTGAACCCAAGTCCCTGGCGCTGTGAGGTAGCAGTGCTAACCACTGAGCCAGCGTGCCACCCTGAGTGAATGTGGCATCAAGGAGCTCTAATAAAAGTGGAATTGGTGGTGGCGGGGAGAGGGGTGGTGAGTGCACTTTGCAGGTCGGAATCATACCAGACATAAAGAAACATGGTTGTCTTCCTCCATCTGGTGATCGAAAATGCCCTCAACTGCATATCTTGTATTTCCCACACTTCTGCTCTCAAATACCATCCGCACAACAAAAATAAAGACAGAATCCCCCTTCTCCTCACACATCACCCCACCAACTCCACATCCAATGTATCATTCTCTGCCACTTCCGCCACCTACAATCTGACCCCACAACCAAAGAGATATTTCCATCACCACCCCATTGGCCTTTCGTAGGTACCGTTCTCTCCATGACTCCCTCGTCCGCTCCACACTCTCCACTAACCCCACCACCCCCAACACCTTTCCCTGCAACCGCAGGAAGCGCTACACCTGCCCCTACACCTCCCCCCTCGCCTCCATTCAAGGCACAAAACAAACCTTCCATATCAGACAGGGGTTTGTCTACAAATCCGTCAACTTGGTCTACTGCATCTGCTGTTCCCGATCGGTGAGACCACGTATAGACTTGTAAACCAT
This sequence comes from Rhincodon typus, assembly GCF_021869965.1. Lineage (NCBI taxonomy): Eukaryota > Metazoa > Chordata > Chondrichthyes > Orectolobiformes > Rhincodontidae > Rhincodon > Rhincodon typus. The sequence goes on from NC_063362.1 coordinate 35,175,825, forward strand.
TTTGGAGAGCATCTGCATTCTGTATGCAACAAACAACAACATCTTCCAGTCGCCAAACATTTTAACTCCCCCTCCCACTCCCTGGGTGACATGTCCATCCTGGGCCTCCCACAGTGTCACAATGACACCACCCACAAACTGGAGGAGCAGCACCTTATATTCCACCTCGGGAAGCCTACAGCCATGATGGCCTAAACATGGAATACACCAGTTTTAAAATCTCCCCACCCCCGGCCTAATCCCAGGTTCAAGCCTCCCCGTCATCCCTGCCTCCTTGGCCTGACACAACCTGTCCATTTTCTCTCCCACCTCTCCGTCCCACCCTTCCCACTGACCAATCCCCACCACTGCCTACCTGCACTCACCTAGCACCCTCCCACCTACCTTCTCCAGTCCCACCCCTCCTCTCTCTGACTCCAGCATCTGCAGTTTTTGCTATCTCTATGGTTGTCACACATCTGTCTGACTTGGAGATATATCACTGTTTCTTCAGTGTCACTGGGTCAGAATCATGGAGCTCTGTCCCTCACAGCAATATTTTACTTGGTGCAAGTGGACAGCTGCTGTTCAAGTAGGCAGCTGAACACCAACCTCTTAAGGGTAATAAAGGATGGCTGAGCCATCCCATGAAAGAATATAACAAAGCCAATATGACACGTGGCTGTAACTGTGCAAGAACCCAGCTGTAATGAACTGAGCCTGGTTTTACATTCCATCTCTGTCTCACCATCACTTGCAACTGAGGAGACAGGGAATCAAAATTTGTCGTTGCCCTTCTTGGAGTTTGCGAGTTCTTCCTTACCCCCTGCTTCAAACTTTCCACTCGGAAAACTCTTGGAGCAGTGCTTAGCCAGAAGTTGCACTATTCCCAGCCAGACAGTGCTGTGGAAAACAGTCCATTCTTGATAGGATGTGTGAAAATTCAGGGGACCCTTCTTTGAGAGGAGTGAAACAGTTTGAAATAATTATTTACCAGCAAAATAATTAGTTCCACAGGAGAGGTGCAGAAGGTGATCAACACAAGGTCATATCAATCTGTTTCAGGCTCTCAGTCTGTTCAGTATGCAAGACTGTGTTTGGCATGCTGTAACTACACTGGCAGTCACACTCTGTATAGGTAAGGAATACTGGGCAGTTAGTGTCATTGCCCAGATACCATTAAAACCCTGTCAGCATTTGCCTGGCGTGCTCATATGGTCCTTCGCCTACTTTGTGTACTCACATAGTGCCATACACTTGTATTAATTCATTGTGCATTGTTTGTTGGTTTGAACTGAACAGCTGTGCACAAACAGCATGAAGTTCATTGCTTACAAAATCCGACTAAAATCCTTGCAGGAATTACAAATCAGTGAGTGAGCAGATGATTGGTGTCACAGTCTGCTTGCTGCAATTCCTTTATCCTACCCCATTCTCAGATTATGTCAGAAGGGGATAGAGATGAAATGTAAGTGGCAACTGCAGGCAGGTATGCGTTGATGGGAGCCTGCAGAATCCTCACTGCTAATCACATTCATTGTCCAACTGCATTTTCCTTTGCTTGGTGTCTGTGATTGAAGCTGACAGTTTGACTGATGCCTTTGACACAATGTACGATGGGTTCATTCCCACTGTCAGTCAATGTGCTACAATCTCTCCTACATCCTTTGAAAGATAAAAAAAGAGAAAGCACCAAGACGTTCAGTGTCATCCCTTGGAGCGATGGCTCTGAATGTGAAAGTTTAATTTCATCATCCTCTATTTGACCCTGGAACCAGTGCAAATTTCTTTTAGATATGCAAACTGCTCAGAGCCACCAATCCACTCCACGACAGTGTGACGATTGCTAAAATTCTGGGTGAGATTGTAACACACAGCAGATTAATTCTGACAGAAACTGGTCAGAGGAGTGAATTTAAAATCAGAACAGGCAGTGATGTGGGCACAGGGTGGCTGCTGAAAGTTGAGCTACCCTTAGTCTTATACTGTGTCACAGTGAAGTGTCAGGTTGCCAGATTAAAGGAGATGATTGCTTGTTAAACATCTTATTTATGCCACAGCTCCGCTCATTAATATTCAGCTTCCTTCCTTAGGCAAAGAGCCAAATTCTTGATGTGAAAGACAAAGTAATTACCTGGCAACTTCAGCTCCCCACCTGGTCTGTAGGATCATTGATCACCAATATGTCAGGGCATGCTCCATGGACACCAGCCACATGAGCCTATATCTATAGATAGCCTTTGAGAACGCCCAAGGCTCATCTCCAATCCATTTACAGGATACTTCTGCACTTCAGTGTTGCATTTTTGGAAGTGGATTACCTTTCAGTCTGAGTATTCTTCTTCACTTGGGCCAGTATACAGTGGATAGTTTTTAGTGGCATTGGGCAGGGGGAGGGGGAGCACAGAAGTGAAAACAGTCAGACTGGCAAATGAAACATAGCAGTCCGATCCATCCCGTACATTTCAAAATGGAGCTCCAGTAAGATCAGTACATTCAGCTCCAAGTGTTACTGCTGTCGTTACTCATTTTCCCTTTCGGAGGATGTGTGTACATGTTCGGGTCATTCCCGGTCTCTGACTTCTCTCCCATTCTCCCTCTCATTATCCTTCCCCTGCACACCTTCTCTAACCCGGGGACTTGTTTATTCTCACGACCTTCACACTCCCAACCCCCAAATATCACCAAATAACATTGAACACTAATTGAGAAAAAAACAATTACCTTAAAATTATTAAAGGACAATGTCAATAAATGTTCAGAATAAACCAAATCTTTCCTGCGATATATAATTCATCAATAATATGACATTAAATACTTAAAAGAAACAGAAAGAAAAGAAACTATGTAGTACCTGAAAAGCACAACAGAAGTTGCATTAAACTTACCTTCTAATTTAAACCCTTACACACCATGCAGTTGCCCTTGAAGGATATTCCCAGCTCCTCTAGGGCAATGGGATAGAATGGGGAGGTGACAGCTTCATTTTCCCTGCACTATATCACAGGCAACTGAGTTTACCGTGATATGGGCCTCAGCAAGAAGCCAGTAGACTGGTCATTAATTACATGGGCAGATAAGTTTTTCCTTCCTTTTAATATTGAAGGGTACTCTTACACACAATTGAATGTTCTTTTTCCCTTTTTTCCCATCTTCAAATCACTGCGGTATTTTCTCATCTATTAACCAACACCAGTGAATTATCAGTACTTTCCAATTGATTAATTTACATGCAGAACCCACTAAGGGTGTTGCAGACCCCCAAAGGTTGTAAAAATGGTTAGCTTTCTCTACTACTTGCATTAACTGAAAGAGTTCTACTTATAACCAGAAGTTCTTGGCCACAGACTTTATATTGAGGATTTTCAGAGAGACAACAAAAACGTAGAGGGTGATTAGGGGAAATATTAAAGTGAACATCATGGAAGATCTTGTGGGGCAGTAGTTTAAGGCCTGTGTTCAAGACATGTTTGCCTCAGACATATTTGATTAAAGATATCTTTGGTCAATGTAATGAAACTAGAGATAGCTGAAATAGTTGGGAAAAGAAACATGCTTTTGAGTATAATTTGTGTAAATGTCAATATTTCTGTTTCACATTTATAGGATTAAATGCTTCACTTAGCAATTCTATGAAAGTTTTTTCCAGTTAATGAAGATTGACAATTAACTGGTAACATTGCATGTCCATACCCACCATGGTTGTATGAATGAGCACCCTCTTCTCATGCTTTATGAATTATTGTTCCCATTTGAAGTTTGGTTTTCTTTTATGTCTGCCCTGATAAGTACATGATGAAAAGTTTCGATTCCATGTCTCTTTTTGTCAATGTTTAAATTTTGTTAAAGAAGATTGTTAAGAGGATTGTGAAATGAAAACTATTAGATATGGGAAACTCTTCAAGTGAATTGCTTCATAGAACTGGAGCTCTCCAGCCAGATGGCTGGAAGGATGGTTAGCAAATTAAATCAACAGGGGACTTGGCCCCTACTAAGCTGCCTGCCCCAGCTCAGGTGGGCAGTGTACAGGTGTTGTATCTGTAACCAGCCTCCTCTGTCAAATGGATAATCCCTAGTGGCTTTGTATTGCCCCTCTCCACAAGTTACCCCAAACCCCCCCCAATGTTTCTCAAACTAAGCACCCCCTCCCCTCCCAGCTTCATACACATAGACTGAAGAAGTTTGATGACCCATCAGCACACACCTCCTTCAGGCGTGAGGTGCTGGAGAGTTGCTGGTCTTGGAGTGACCAGCAATTATCTGAGGTGAGACCCACAGTCCCCAAGGATTGAAAAATGTTCCTGTAGCCTCTTAACCTGTCCACTAAATGGCAATGGGGCAGCTGGTATTCCCCTTAGAAAGTTTTGCAATCTACCTCCCAAACCCACAACCCTTTTGTTTTTATCCAGTAGAATTTGGAATCCAAAGCACAGTGTAATTCTCCATCTAACATTGGTATAATACAGCAACAGACGCATAGTCATGTTCTGATTGTGAGCTTTAATGCCTAACTCATTGAGTCAATTTGCCCATGGGGCAAATATTTCTGCCTGCTACTTCATCAAACATTCTCTTCATCTTGTTTTTTTTAAGTTTTATTTATGACTTTCATCCTCTCATTTCCCAGGCATCGAACGGGTATGCCAACTTGTTATATTATGTTCAGCATCTTGTTTGGGGCAAAAACCAGATGTGAACCTAAACAAGTCTTCAAGTTAAGGATTGGTGTAGTGTGTGTGGGAAATACAAAATGACCAGCTGCATCTAAGCTACTTTCAAAGAAATCAAGGCCTCAGCTTTATTTTCGTAAGCAGACAAGCCTTCATTCATGTATCCGTATGGACAAATTACAACTGCCTCTATGTCATTGTTAAATTGAGGAGAACTGTAATATGCTATTTAACTTGAATGTTGATATAATCAAAGCTTGGTTAAGCCCTCTTAAATCAAAAATTATTTTTGGCCACAGAAGAAGGAATTGGCAAGCAGTGTAAAAATTAACTAATTAAGGATAAAATACACAGCTCGAGGCAATGAATCAACCTCTTCTGATTGTCTATCGGGAAGATGAGGCATTTTCAATAGTCTGCTCAGCAAAATCAACCAGATCAACCAGATTTCCTGTGTTTGGATTTAATTGGACTACCTTTGGTATAAAAATTAACAATGGTCCAAAACCAAAGTATTTGCGTGCAAACATATTTAAAGGAGCAGAGCTGGACTGTTCAGTCCCTTGTGATGGCTCCGCTATTCAATAAGATTATGGCTGATCTATTTGCATTTTGCATTCCACATTCCCATTTACCTCAGATAACCTTTGATTCCCTGCCTATCAAAAACCTATCTACAGAAATTGCTGGAGAAACTCAGCAGGTCTAGTGACATCTGTGGGGAGAAAGCAGAGTAAATGTTTTTGAGGCCGGTGACTCTTCATCTGGTGGCTCAGTGGTTAGCACTGCTGCCTCACAGCATCAGGGACCTGGGTTTGAAGTCATCCTTGGGTGACCTTCTGTGTGGAGTTTACACATCGTCCTTGTGTCTGTGTGGGTTTCCTCCCACAGTCTAAAGATGCGCAGGTTAGGTTGATCAGCCATGGGAAATGCAGGGTCGGGGCAGGATGAGTTTGGATGGGGTGATCTTTTGGAGGGTTTTGTGGACATTATAGGCCAAATGACCCATTTCCACACTATAGGGATTCTTTTGTTTGAAGAGTCACTGGACTGAAAATGTTAACCCTGCTTTCTGCCTATAGCTGCCGCAAGACCTGCTGAATTTCTCCAGCTACTTCTGCTTTTGTTTCAGATCTCCAGCATCTGCTCTGCTTCGTTTTAATTAAGAACCTATCTCCTGCTGTATTACAAATATTCAGAGATCTCCATATTCACTGCCTACAAAGGCACCAAACTCTGTCACTAATGCCCTGTATGAATGAAATATGCCATGGTAACTTTTATATTCAATTTCTCTTGTAATAAATATAGCATCCCATTTAGCTTTTTGACTATGTGCTGTACCTGCATACTAGCTTTTTGTGACTCGTGTACCAAAATACCTAAATCTCTCTGCACCTCAGAATAATTTGTTGTGTAGCTCTGGTGATTTCTTTGTGTGAAAGGTGGGGAAGCTGGGAACTACCTGCACTGTACCTACAAGCTGAGAAAGCCATCTACAATTGACTCTGTGTAATGGTGTCTCTGGCTTTATTGAAAAACCTCAAGCAAGGTTAGAAAGTGTGTTTTTCCCCACAAAAGAGAGAAATCAGGATGCAGAGCATGAAAGAATTATACAATCAATGTTTGTCTCTTAAATTTTGACCATGCTCCTTAGTCCTAGCTATTCTACTTAACGTAAATAGATTCTCTCTATTTTACCCCACAATTCCTTAATACTTTGGAAATTTCAATCAAACCACTGCAGATGGTTCTAAATTCCAGGGATTTGCACCTACCTTTGTAACCTCTCTTTGCAATTTAACCCTTGGTGTCCAGTCAAAATCAGAAAACATTCCAGAAATCTAAAGACCTCTGTCTTTAATATATTCAATGACTGAATATCCACTGAGTGAACTCTTGGAGTTCAGTGCCCTTTGAGATTAAATTCCTCCACATGTCAGTTCTAAATGGCTGACCCTTTATTCTGTGACCCTGTGTTCTAGACTCTCCAGCAAGGGGAAACCTTCTTCCAGCATTTATCTTACCAAGTCCCTAAAGAATTTCATGTTCAATGAAATTAACTCTCATTTTTTCTAACTTCCAGGGAATATAGCCATAGTTTTCCAATCTTTCCTCATAGGACAGTCACCTCATGCAGGAACCAATCTAATAAACCTTTGCTGTCCTTCCTCTCAGGGATGCATCCTTCCTGAGATAAGGAGAGCAAGTCTATACACAGTCTATACACAATAATATGACTGCATATTTTTGAAGTGAAATCTCTTTTTTCTTACACACCAATTCCTTTGTAATAAAGGCTTATATTCCATTTGCTTTCTAAATTGTTTACTGCCCCAGTCTGTTAATTTTCTGTGGTTCGTCTACGGAGCACCTAAATCCCTTTGAATGTTTACATTCTCTCACCATTAAACAAATGTTCTGCTCTCCTACGTTCCTTCCAAAGTGTTACACTTCTCCACATTATGGGAAGAATTTGAAGTATTTAAAAATGATGTCTAGATGTATTTCAGTGCCTGTAATGCGGGAATGGTGTCTAGTTTTGATATTGTGATATGGTTATAATTCACCCAGTCCTGTCTTTTACTCTTCTGTGTTTACCACTTTGGAAATTTACTATTTTCATGTTACTTGCTGAATGTATCTGTTCATTTATCTTACTGCATAATCAGTACATGCTTACACATTTTTAATCTGATTATTTAGACATTCTATGAATTTTTGACATGAGTTACACAGCAATTCATGTTTCCTGAATAACTTGTCATTAATATCCATTCTCTGTGCTTCGACACTTTGATCAGTTTCTATGTAAACTTTTTCACTCGGATAATTGAGATGGACAAAAAGGTCAAGGTTGACTTGCAATTCAACATAATTTTATTCACAAAGTACACTAGAGACACAAAAGGTGCTGAATGACTGAATATTATGTAAAACCCTGCCCGTTCATGATAAAACTTCTGATTCTTACATTAAATGCTCTACCAATTGCAATGGTAATCTTTGCTGTAATCCTAACCTAAACTACGACTGGCTACCAGACCAGGACCAGGTACTACTAAACCTGGCCAGGCTGTGTGGTTGGCTCTGATGAGCCTGGTGAAGCTTGATCTTGCATGTGGTCATCTTCTCTCTCTCCCTAGATGATCGGAGATCTGCTGCCTGGTCACGTCAAGCCTTCACCGAGGGAATGGCTGCCTGGTATCCTTTCTTACCCACTATCATGGTAGTCATCACTTTTCAAACCCTGCTGTGGTGGCCATTGGGTTTGAGTGAATTGTTGACCTGTGGTCTCAATAATTACCTCAGGGCAATTCCTTTACTTTTTGGGGTGGCATGGTGTCTCAGTAGTTAGCGCTACTGCCTCACAGCGCCAGGAACCCAGGTTTGATTCCAGCCTCGGGTGACTGTCTGTGTGGAGTTTGTATGTTCTGTCTGTGTCATGCGAGTTTCCTCTGGGTGCTCCAGTTTCCTTTCATAGTCCAAAGATGTGCAGGTTAGGTGGATTGACCATGCTAAATTGCCCATAATGAATAGGGATGTGCAGGCTAGCTGGGTTAGCCATGGGAAATGCAGGGTTACAGGGATAAGGTAGAGGGGTGGGTCTGGGTGGGATGCTCTTTGGAGGATTGGTGTGGATTCAAAGGTCAGTATGACCTGCTTCCATACTGTAGGGATTCTATGATAAACACAATATGCACAAATTTTCCCAAGATTCTTGGTTTCTTGTCATCTTTATTCGATCTAACATGGACCATGGGCTCAAAGTCATGAGGGTGACAGTAGTAGTCACTATGGTGGAGAACCTGTGCTGAGATCCAACAGCTCCCAAACCAGCTCACGTTGATGCCAGGTAAGCTCACATTCAAAATTATAGAATTGTTGTGGCACAGGAAGAGAGCATTTGGACCACTTCAAACAGGCATCATCACCAAGTACTGATCTCCAATTTTCTCCCTATACCCGTTCACACTGTTTATATTTCAGACCGATGTCACCTTTACTCGGACATAGTTGTCACAGCACCAGGTCACTCCTGAACTCTGTGGATTGCCAAAAGCCTTAACAGCATGACCTATACTCCCTGGATGGGGGATCAGCGGTCCTTTCCCAGTGTGGCAGCATCCCCATTTCTTTACACCAATGCCGCAATGTCCTTGTTCATAGAATCATAGAATCCCTACAGTGTGGAAACCAGCCCTTCAGCCCAACAAGTCCGCACTGACTCTCAGAGCATCTCACCCAGACCCATTCCCTATAACCTATCCAAGCTACACATCCCTGAACACTATGGGCAATTTAGCATGGCCAATCCACCTAACCTGCACATCTTTGGACTGTGGGATGAAACCAGAGCACCTGGAGAAAACTCACGCAGACACAGGGAGAATGTGCAAACTCCACACAGACAGTTGCCCAAGGGTGGAATCAAACCTGGGTTCCTGGAGCTGTGAGGCAGCAGTGCTAACCACTGAACCACCATGCCACCACAGAGTTAGTTAGTGCCACATAGCCAGCTGAAAGCCTATAAAGCCCAGAGATACTCACGGTTCAATCATCTGAAGTGTCCTCACTGGATGTTGAGCAGCTTTCACCTTCCTAACTAGCAGCTTTAGGGAATCATTTCACAGAAGCCCCAGAGGCGAGCTCAGAAATGAGGCAGCCAAGAAGGTTATTGAACACTATTTCTGGTAACTTGCAAAATAGACCTGGGTAGTTGAGTAAATTTGTCTATTGTTTTAGAGTTGGGGAATTGACAGCAAGGCTGGGACGAAGGAAAGCAATTAAAAATACTTCCAAACTCTTGCCACACGGTAAATCTGCAAAAGTAAGATTCTTGCAATGTTTCATAACTAAAAGCAAAAAGTGCTGGCAGTATATATCAGGTCAGGCAGCATCTGTGGATGGAGAATCAAGGTTCACATTTCAGGTCTCTGGCATTTCATCTGATGAAATCTAAATCATTTTGATTTCCAGCTCCTGTTGTTCATTTAGTTGCAAAGTTTCTTCTTGTCTCCATCCAATGGGAAGTGAAGCAGTAGTTCTGAAATATCTACTTATCTGGCATGGCTTACTTTTGGTTGGCTGCCTGGTTTGACATTGTCCCATCACTTCAAAGATCAACATGAGTGACAGATTATTTAATCCTTTCATATTGACATCTCTTGCTCTGATTTTCAATCTTGTTTTTTATAATGGAATTTGGAGAATCAACAAATGGTCTTTTCTTATTCCATGAATCTGCTGCTGTATCTGAATACCCCAGACCTGAAAGAGGGAATTAGATTGAGGGGGTCTCAATATCTCAAACTAAAAATCTCAAGCTCCATATGAATAATAGATTTGAATGTCCTGGGGTGAATTCACATCCACTTATGATCTCCCAGTAATCCTAATGCATGGAACAATGTCCACTGATTCGATTTATTAATAGATATCGTGAATAATTAAACACTTGCCATTTTACAAAGAAAAGGCTCTCTCAAGTCACCTACATATGTCAAAACCGGTCTATTGTGGTGAAATGAATGAAAAAAATGGTTAGGAAAGGAGTTCTTTATTTACTAGTTGAGCAAAGCTGGAGTGAGTTTCGAGAAAGGCTGTTTGAGGTCCGGACGCAGAAACAGTGGGGGGAAGGCAGTAAGGCTTGGAATCAGGATAGCTAAAGTCAAACAAGTTGAAGGATGTTTTTTCGCTCAACAATGTAATGTGATCTTTTGGTCGTGAAGGTAAGCAAAGAGTAAGAAAACAAAAAGGTAAATAAGAATGCATCAAAGATGAGGCCAAACACAATGATTTCATTTGAAAGTGCTTTGAATGCTTAGTTGATCCATAATCTTCTTCATTCTTGCTATAGAGGGAGAGTGAAAACTGAAAATCCCTGAAATCTAGCGAACTTCAAGCACAGAAGTTTGGAAATTGAGTGGTGAATAGCAATGAGTTGACAACCGCACCATAGACAAACTCATTATCACACGTCACATCTTGTTTCACACCAATCCACCTCAAGCATTCGCTTTACGTTAAATGTTAGATTTGTACAAACTTGTTTCATGCCTAATGAAGGAAACTGTAAAAGTAAAGGGAATCCTGCAATTAACTAACTGAGCATAGGTAACTCCACAGCAGTTAAGATGAATATCAAGGGCAGGATTTTTGATACAGAGACGGCTAACCCGTGTTGGGAAGTTTCTGAACCCAGCAGATCCACGTCTATTTAAAGCACCCCTTTAAATCCATTGGGAGGGATTGAGTCTGGCCCACTGACCTGGGATCATGACCAGTCATTGAGGCAGCTTAGTGCTAAAGTGGGCTGTTTGAAAGACCTACCTCCATTCTTAGAGACTTCATCCCTCATACCTTTCTATTCCCTTTCAAAGGCCTCTCCAAGCCAGTTCATGTCCTGCACCAAACGTCCTTCACACTTCATAACCCCATGCCTCTGTGGTCAGGTGGCCAGCAGCAGAAATGCCTACAAGACTAGTTAAGAGCTACAATCAAGAATGCTGGGAATTTTGGTCAAACTAGTTTAAACCCTGACCTCATTTATAACTGCAGCCAGGATATGTTATGATCTGTAGTCTCCTGTGGTGACCAAATAAGGCAAGTGTCATGTGATTGGCTAGACTGACTGGCATCATATTGCCCTACAATGGAGCATGAAATGTGGCTGTTTAATATTTGGGAGTCTGTTTTACCAGCAAAGCTCTATTAGTCGGGATTGAACAATGTGATCAGGTTTTGGTCATTTCATTGGCTGACTGCGAGAGGAGTTTCTGGGATTGGGACAAAAGTTAGAAGAACAAAGGATTTTTGGGAGAAGCGTTTGAGGCCAACATTTGAGAAGTACATGCCCTGAGGTTATCTTAGAGAAGACAAAGAATTATGGGGCAAGATCTACATTGAGATCAAAGTTGGCCCCTTCACTTGAATCAAGGTAATATTTGATTCAAGCCAAACTTATAGAGATAAAGTTAGAGTCCGAGTTAAATGTGAATCAAGTAAAAGTGAAATCGGATGAAGTGAGTTACAGTTGAGGTTAAGTTAGATGAAGTAGGAAGTAAATGTTGCAACAAATATATGATTTATATTGAGTATTGGTACTTAAAAAGTTAAAATAAAGAAGTGTTTGTTTCCTTAAATTCTGAGTCAGTAGTCTGCCTTTTGTCTGCTGCACAAGGGAAGAACACCTGAGTAAAGGGTTGAGTACTTCTCTCAGGTACTACCTCCTACATAACTATTCCTACAGCTATTTCTATCCATGGGCAGAGTGCAAGAGCCACATGCAGAATAAAACTTTATCTAACATCCTGACACAGCCCTCATTCATAAACACACGATATTGAAACAAAAACCTCACCCTCATGAAACCCATTCAATGCTTTATATTTCCTCAAGTATTCAGTCTATTATCAAAAACAAGCAATTGTCTATTCAGTAACTATTTCAATGATAACGAGTCTTCCTCTTACCTCTTACAACTGCTAATCAAAATGTGAACTCAACATCCTGATGAGATAAATTCCTATAGCATTTGAAACTCAGCTAAGCATTTATCAGCTCTAATAATAGTCCTTGGGAAACATCAACAAACAAGTAAAACTGCAGGAACAGCTGTTTTTTTTTTAAATTACAAAGGATGGCCTGACAATTAAAAACATCAAGTGGTTTAGCTGCAGTCAGTTTTTTTTTTAAATTTTAAAGAGTTGGGGATTTAAATAAAACTTCAAACCATTATAGAGAAGCAGACCTTATCAACACGTCAAGAGTGTTCCATCAATTGTTACTGTCACACTGTGGCTAAATACCTTGAAACTGCAAAAATGGTGTCTGTTTGAACTCGGTATAAATTTCAAATAACTAAAAAATAAAACAAAGAGTTGTGGATGCTGCAGACCTGAAGCAAAAACAGCAATTGCTAGTGAAGCTCAGCAGGTCTGGCAACATCTGTGGAAAGAAAGCAGAGTTAATGTTTCGAGTCTGGTAACTCTTTATCAGAACTTCATCAAATAACCCTGCTGTGTTGGAGTTTCTCAACTGTGCGAGTCATGCCACCACCATCCCCTCTCAATTTCCCTTGTCAATAAAAAATATGTTTTATCACAAATTGGTACTCCTGGGTCTCTCCAGCTAGTGTTAAATTTTCTCTGAGTTGACTCCAAAAAATCTGGTTGTATTTCTGTTGTTTGAATGTTGGTTTTAGTGGCATGCTTTTAAATCACTTCATTAATTATTTAATGAGAACTAACTGTAATCCAATATGGGATTTTTTTATGAGTAGTTAAAAAGAAACAAATAGGAATTCACCGTCAATGTGCATCCAATTCTAATGCTACTGTATTTCCTTACAAACAACTAGAAAATGGAAGGAAACAATGGTGACCCATTATATCAATAGTGAGGGAAATTGTGGAGTCACGGCCATCATTTTCCAACTCTCCTCTGACTCAGGTGCCAGAGGACTAGAGAATAGCAAATGTTGCATCATTGTTCAGGAAAGGTGTAAAGATATATTCACCAACTGCAGGCTGGTTTTCTTAACCTTAGTGATGGCAACACCATTAGAAATGATCATTTGGGACAAAATTAACAATTACTTTGGCAAGTGTAGGATATTTAAGGAAAGCCAGTGCAGATTTGTTAAGGCCGAATCATATCTAACTAATTTGCTTGAGTTTTTTTTTAAATGAGGTAACAGAGAGTGTTGCTGAGGTTAATGTGATTGTTGAGTTGGGCACAGACTTCCAAGAAGTGTTTGAGAAAGTGCCACATTATAGACTCATCCCTTATAGTAAAGTTAGAGCTGATGGCATAAAAGAGACAATGATAACATGGATATGAAATTGGCTGAGTGACAGGAAACTAATTAAGAGGAACATTTATAGTAGGGTTCCCCCAGGGCTCTGATTTAGGAGTCCTGCTCTTCCTGATGTGTGTCAATGAACTAGACTTTCTTGCACAGGGAAAAGTTTCAACATTTGCAGATGACACAAAACTTGTAAGTGTGAACTGTGATGAAAATAGTTTTAAATTTCATAAGGCATAAATGGGTTAGTGAAATGGCAGATGAATTTTAGTTCAGAGAAGCATGAAGTGATTCATTTTTGCTGAAGGTTGAGGAGAGGCAATATAAAATAAACAGGACAATTTGTGGAGTGTTCAAAAACAATGGGTTGAATTTTTTTATTTGGCTAAGTGCGAGATATGTGGGGTTTTTTTTAGAGGGATTTCTGTAAAGAAGTCTAATGAGATTTCTCACTGTATCTTACCAAACACACCTCTCTCCTAAGATTTTCCTCATGTCTGATTCCAGCCATATCTGACTATGTGTCGCTCCCTGAAAAACTTGCCACTCAACGGATATCTACCAAAAGACTGGCATGCTTTGCATTTGCACCATCTTTGAAAAACCACTCTGCATCTGGACAAGTGTTGCCAATTTTCAGGTTGGCCCTCACACCATACAGCTGATATTTTGAACACTCTCTCACACATACACCCCATTCTCTCATTCTACTCATTGTTTAACCACCAGGACATACACTTTACCTGTCAGTCATAATGTCCCATCTAAACATCTGCTGAGTTGGCACTGTTTTATTCCCAGTGGCCTCTGGACACTCAGGGTCTGTCATGGTCCAGTAGGGGAACATCACAAACAGGCACGCTTGGAGGTCCTTGTCTTCAGCAGGGACCTGTTGCTGCTCCTGGGCTTGCTGTCAGCCCTGGTATTCCTGCACCCACCTTCATCTACTGAGAAAGGCAGCCACGACATCCGATATCCCATCTGTGGCAGGGGACACGACTCTGGTGGAAATGACCGACCCATGTTGTGAACATGAGGAGCAAAACAGGTTCCTAGCCCTCAGAACAGTCAGTTGTGACGCACCCTGCAGATGATGGCTGAGCACTCTCCTCCACACAGTGAGACAGGCTGTACCCCGATGACAAGGGCCATGTCTCCATCATTCATTCAGCTTCAGACTCAGCCTGGGGACCAACTTGGTGAAAGTGCTGCATTGACTGAATGACTATCAAAAAAGGGAGAGCCTGCTGCATTCTGAGTCCCTCCCCATCCTAGACCCACATCAATCATTCAACTTCTCACTGTGTTTAGTACAGATCACTGTTGCACTTAGATGACAAAAGATGAGGTGATGGTGTGTGTCTCCCAGAGCTCCCTTGGAAAGTGCAAGATCAATAGTTTACCTTTGGCCAGTTTTGGCCTGATTTTAAGCCATTGCTGCTGACTTCAGCATCATTGAGATGCCCAGGTTCAATTTACAAGCACCAATGGCATGGTGCAAATCAATTTTCACCAATATCTGACCCCTCAGCTGACCTTCAGTCTGCAAAGCAAATGAACAGTGAAATGATTGTAAGTACAATGTAGCAATGTCCCTAAACGTCTGAAGTTCCCCTCCTGTCACCATCTATTTCCCCAACACCACAAAATCCACTCCTCCAACTCTTTTGGCAGAGTTCCCTCACAGCCCCTATAGGCCCCCTTGCACCTTCCTTAATGGTTGACAGAACCACCCCTAGGACCATATTCACCCTGGACCTCTGACTAACTTCGATGATCAGCCCCTAGACATGAGTGACCAGGCCCTGGCCACTGTGTTTGCAGCTCCCTGACTGACAGTAAACAACTCCCCTACCTGCTGCTGCTGGCCCAACAGGATTGTCCACTGCTCACTCTCCGGACTATACTGGGACACATCCCTAATTGTCAGCAGCTGATCGTGGCCAAGCCCCTGGACAGTACACTGACTGTGCCCAAAACAGATGGACCTGGGACCCTGACCAACAGTGGCCCTGCTTTGTCTGCACTGAGGACTTGCCCCCACCCAGTTACTGATGGCACCATTTGGTTGAATGGGAATGCAGTTTGCTTGCCACACAGGCAGCTGAGTGAGTGTTAGAACAGCATCTCGGTGTGTCACACAACAAGTGCTCCCCCCAAGTCCTGAACAGATTCCTACAGGCGAGTAGCCTGTTTCTGTGTGTGCGCTAAAAAACACCTCAGTGTGGCAGAGGTGACAGCCTTTGTCTCTGGTTGAATATTGATGAGGTGAGTTGGCCATTAACAAGGTGGTTAACAAACAATAATCCTCAGGTACCATCTCATCGCTGCCTAGAGAGAAACTTGTTTGAGAAAAACATAAAAGATGGAACGAGATGGTCCTGAAAGTGATGAATTTAAAAGGTTACCGAGATAAGGCTGGAGAATGGGACTAGCTAGGAAGGTGTTTTGGGAGCTGGGGCAGACACAATGGGTTGAATCACCTCCTCCAGTTCTGGAAAATTCTATGATTCTACAATTCTATTCCAGTGTAAGCCAAAACCCTATGTTCAAACTGCTTAACCAGTGCAACTGGAACAGAGGCACTTAAGGGCAGCACGGTAGCTCAGTGGTTAGCACTGCTGCCTCACAGCACTAGGGATCTTGGTTCAATTCCATCCTCAGGCAACTATCTGTGTGGTGTTTGCACATTCTCCCTGTATCTGCATGGGTTTCTTCTGGGTGCTCCTGTTTCCTCCCACGTTCCAAAGATGTGCAGGCTAGGTGGATTGGCCATGCTAAATTGCCCACAGTGTTCAGGGAATTGTACATTAGGTAGGTTGTAGTGGGATGCGTTTGGGTGAGTGCTCTGAGGGTGGTGTGGACATGTTGGGCCAAAGGGCATGTTTCCTCACTGTAGAGATTCTATGAAACCATTGAATTTTTAATGAACATTTTGTACCACCCTGTAGATAATTGTTAATGCAGGTACGTGCAAGCGGCTCATATGAGATTGCATTATATTAGGAGCAGGGTGAAGCTCTATCAGAATTTTTCCAGTCTGATGAAAACCTTACATAATCACAAGCTGTGCAGTTTGTCACACTGTCTAATCTTCACAAGCAGAACAGGCTTTTTATTTGAGGGGACAGGAAGAATTTTCCTGGGGTCAGCCCACTGACCCTGACCCAGTCCACTTTGTTAATCAGAGGGCTACTAACATGGCAGGGAGTCAACAGCCACAAGGAGCAAAGTGCGTGACATGTGATCTCATACCTTATCTGGGTTGAAGTTGAAAAGCTATACATCAGCACCCAGGTTTCATGGTATGTGTGGTGGTGGCATTGAGAACAAACAGCTGAGGTCTCCCAGAGAGTGAGATAAGCAGAGGACTCATCAAAGATGGCTGAACTTTAACTTAATTCCTTTATTTTTCCAGTTTAAATTAAGAAGGACTTTAATGTTAACTATTACCATATTCTTATTTTCCTACTTATTCTATGAAGGTAATGTTTAACTTTTTAATTCTGTTTCTCTTACTGCTTCTTATCTAAGCTTTTATGTACTTTTGTATGAGTACATGTGAAAATAAAAAAGTCTAAATCAATGCTGCCTAGTCAATAATACTGAATGCCTATATACCACAGGACAGGCCATTTTCTGGTATCTACTAAGGCAACAATAGGACAGCATAGATGTTTAAAAACCAAGCCTGCCAGTTTTTAACTGATAAGAAGTAGATGGTAGTGAAGACCAAGAGATAGTCTTCATGGGAAAGTAGGAGGCTCACAGGATGATTTCTAGCATCTTGAGATCATGGTTATTGGCAAGAAAACAAATTTTAAAGTGTATCCATTCTTTCTGTTGCAGCATAATAATGCCTCAGGTGAAAGAAAATTGTCAGGTTTGACAGAAGGTATGTGGGTGTCAAGAGTTAAATGTTCCTGGTTAATTGTTAATGTTTATAAGTGGGTATTGTGAAAGAACTTGGGGAATGTAGAGCTAATGGTTAACTACACTTTTACTCTAAGAATATTTATTGAGCTTGTGCATCAGGGATTACACCATAATGAGATCAGATCACATTGTACTGGAACCTGACTCTGTCGGGTTCCTGAAGGTGCTTCTCTGTGAATGATCCTTGGAAAGGGTTATATTTAATGGAGGCAATTAATGTTCCCTCACCTGAGTGTATATCTGATCTTACTACAGCAGCAACGTGACATTTTTCTATTTGGAATATCTGTTTGGTAAGATTGCCCATTTCCCAACTCAGTGATAGTTTAGCATCATTGGTTCAAGTCCGCTAAGAAATTTGTTGAGACTGAACAATCCATAGAATTGGAAAAAGGTAATTTGGCCCTTTGAGTCTCTGATTAATGTTAGGCAAATTAATTTAGTCCTATATCTCTGCTTTGTTCGCGTGCATCTATAACATGTTGTCTTTTAAGTACCCACAGAATCCCCTTTTGAAAGCTACAATTGAATTTGTATCACCACCATATCAGGCAGTGCATCATCCCAAATGCTCTTTCTGTCTGAAACATTTTCCTCATTGCCTCTGTCTCTTTTATCAATCACCATGAATCAGTCTCCTCTTGTTACTGGTCCTACAGCCACTGCAAACACTTTCCTTTATTTGTTCAACCTAAAGTTCCATGATTTTAAAGATAACTCATTTGTCTTTGGTCCTTTATCCCACAAACAAAGGATCCTTCTATTTTAGTGTAGACAGGATTTATACCCCAGATCCCAGGGCTAATGTTTGACCCATTGCACTATTTGAAGCCTTTCCAAAAATTGCTGCTGCAGTGACAAGTGGAGCAGTAAAGATCAAAATTGAAAACGATTTGCAATAGCCTGAAAAATAAAGCACTGAGTAGCACATGGCTCACAGGCCTAAGGGAAATTCAACTCAGTGGAAACTTTTTATTTTTCATAAACCAGAGTTGTGACATGGGGAAAAGACTTCCTCTGAATACAGACTGTAAGAAAACAGTGGACCTGTTCTTTATTAATGGAGCTTAAGATGCCAATTCAGATTCTGCACAGAGACGTTAGATGGTAGTTAAACACACAGGTTTACTCATTCCTTTAGATGATGGGTTGTATTTGTATGCACTACTGTGAATAATGTTTGCATTGGGAAAAGGAACAGTTTCCATTTCAGCACCTTGTATCAGCAACAATCCCAGTCAGAGACTAACCAGGTTCAGACCCCATTATGTTATTGCAACAGCGGTAGCAAACTATTTGTTTTAATTTCATGTCACTGTGCCTTTCCGCATCCCAAAAAATTCTGAAATTCTCCTTAGACATGCAGCAAAACATTCCCCATTTGAATATTTTTCCCTGTTAAACTAATATTTCTAATTTTCACTCACATTCTTTCAATGAACTAGTATATCATTCATTTTTGTTATTATTTGAGCAAACTTGGATGAATCAGGAAGAGCCAGTACAGATTTGTGAAATACAAATAGCATCTGATTAATCTGATTGATCTCTTTGATAAAGTGGCAGAGAGGACTAATGAAGATAGCCCAGTCGATGTTTTATATATAGAGTTTCAAGAGGCAATAGACATAATAGATATGTTTGCAAGATTGAAATCCACAGAATTGAAAGGGTAGAGCTGAGATGGTTGATTAAGACAGAAATGCAGAGAGAAGTGGTGAACAGTTTCTTTTCAGAACGGAATGTAGCATGCAGTTATTCTCGCAAGGTTGCTCTAGGGGGACCACTGCACTTTCTGGCATTCCTTAATGATTGAACTTGGGTACACAGGGCATCATTTGAAAGTTTTTGGCTGACATGAAATTAAAAAAAAGTAATGAACAATGAGGAAGAAAGTAAGGGGCATCAGAAGAGTGTGGACAGAGTCATGAAAAGGGGGAGACATGGGAGATCAAACTTACTGTAAGGAAGTATAAAGTGATGCATTCGAGATGAAGAATGAGGACAAGTAATGATTGCACCAATCACCAACCCTCTTTCTTCTAGCATTTCCTTCCGAATCCTTGACTACATTGAGATACAGTTCTAATCTCCCCGTTATGGGAAGCATATTATTAAGCTATAGAGGGTTCAGAAAGGATTTACCAGGGTGTTGCTGGGAATGGAGGGTTTAAGTTATAAGGAAAGGCTGGATAGGCTGGGACTTTATTCACTGGAGAATAGAAAGTTGAGGGGTGACCTTATAGAGGTTTATAAAGCCATGAGGGGGGTAGATGAGGTGAATGGGAGGTGTCTTTTCCCTAGGCTGTGGATTTCAAGTCTAAGGGGCATATTTTTAAGATGAGAGGAGAAAGATTTAAAAAGATACGATGGACAACTTTTTTACACAGAGAGTCGTTTTTGTGTGGAATGAACTTCCAGAGGAAGTGGTGGATGCAGGTACAGTTACAACATTTAAAAAACATTTGGATAAGTACATGAATAAGAAATGTTTGGAAGGATAGGGGCCAAGCATAGGCAGGTAGGACTGGTTCGGTTTGGAATTATGATCCGCATGGACTGGTTTTAATGGAAAGAATTGACGATAAATGTCGGCCTTGCTGGTGAGAAATACATCCCAACAGCAAATAAAGAAAGACAACTTCATTCAATCTTACTTGATAAACCTGCAAATTCTCCACAAATTTTGGAACGTGCCAAAAAGGGTCAAAAAGTTTTCTTAGAAATGATTATGGAGTCCTGAGCTTTGTAGATTGAGACAAAGAGTACAAAAGCAAGGAAGTTCAGCAAAATCTATAGAAAACAATGGACAAGTTCAAAATAGAATAATTCTAGCAATGATCTCAAAGACTTGGGGATGATGCTAAGATGATTTAACATAATAACTCCCGAGATGAGGGAATTCAGTTTTGTGGTGACAGTACAGAAACTTAAGTTGTTTTCCTGAGACTGGAGAAGGTTAAGGGCGATTTAGTCTGCTAGTTTTTATTTTGATGGCTTTTGATATGTTGGATAAGGAGAAACTGTTTTCATTGGCAGAACCAGAGGACTGATAAGTACATGAATAGGAAATCTTTGGAGGGATATGGGCCAGGAACAGGCAGGTGGGACTAGTCCAGTTTGGAATTATGGTCAGCATGGACTGGTTGGATCGAAGTGTTTGTTTCCACGTTGTATTACTCTATGACTCTATGACTCAGATTTAAAGTAATTGGATAAAGAACCAGTGGAATGACATAGGGAATTTTTACTCAGTGGTTTATTTCAATTTTAAATAATTCTAATGGAATTGAATATACTTCAAATGTGCTGTGGAGAGAAAACAAGGGAGTAGAACCAGTTGGATAACACTTTCAACATCTGACATAGAAATGATGGGCTGAAAGGCCTCTTTTCATGCTATAAAACTCAATGATTCTATAAATCTGTACTAATTTAAATGATTTCCATAATTTATAATTGGCATGTTTGTGCGAACATGATTTGGCTGGTGTGCTTGATTGTTGGTGGTTTTAATAAAATATGTGGTTAATTCATCCTGTCTGGTATAGGTTTGTATCACTATTTCAACTCTCCCTTTCCTAGCCCAACAATAGATTAGATCACTTCTAACTATTATTGGCCCCAGGGATTTATTTTTTACCTGTTTACTCCATTAGGAGAGAGTAGTCCAACTGTCACTGCTTTGGTACTAAGGGACTCATAAAGTCCTGTAGCTTGATTTTAAATCTAATGTACTCTACTAGCTCCAAAAGTAACATTAATGTTAATAAATGTTATTGCTTGGTTGCTAATGAATAGCTTGGGAATATGCAACTTGAGGTCGCTGTCAGAGAACAAACAAGCCCAGAGAATCCAAATATTGAACCTATGGCCACAACTGAGTACTGGAGCAGATTGGCATTAATGAATTTGTGCATCTAATAAGCTTGAATCCAGTAACCGGAACAAAAACTGGTCACCCCAATGCTTGTGAAGAGCACTGCTCATTAGAGTAGAGTTGACCCTCTCCTAACCTTCTACTTTATTTGGAAATTATTTTTGGATGCAGCTGTGATCTCCTGTTTATTAACAGTCCCAAAGTTAAAATTCAAGCTGGAGGAGGTCTAAGGAATATTTACTGCACAGCAGCAAGGGATGTTTCATTGCATTCATTGTAAATGTAGTGTTAGTGTGAGTAAACACAGCTATCCAAAATAAATGGAACACTTTGAAGATTTTGCCAATGGTATAGACAAATATTTACCATAATTTTATGGTAGAAAGCGCTAAACGGATGGTGACTGTATCTATGTACACATGAGATTGTTTATGTTAAGTGTGACCTCGCTTGTATTTGCATGTATTTGAGTATTTGTGTCTGTGTGTGAAGTCAAGTTCAACATTAGACAGAAGTCGTCTTAGTTCCAGTGCTCAGTTAACAGTGTATTGAGCTTCTGTTTATATAGGTCTTTAGAATCAGCCAGACAGCACGCAGAATATCTCCAGTAATGGCAAATTTCAGACAATTATTCACTCTTGCAGAAGGGCATCATCATAACTGAGTCACACCCTGTGGTGTTTATGATTTATGGCCCTTTCACAATGGTGGAGGAACTGCTATAACTCACTGTCAACTGTGAGCTGCCCTCTGGATCTTGCTGGTGAAAATTATAATCTCCCAGACCAACTCATTAGTGAGGTGGCTCAGTGTTTCACAGCATTCTTGATGCAATTCCAAGCCCAAGTGTTTTTCTCAGCTCTTAAAAGCAAGCAACCACAATCCTTGTTCACAGTTATTCTCAGTCTCCAATGGACTCATGGATCTTTGGAAACCAATTATCTCAATCAATCCGGGCAGGGAGTGTGGTCCCAATTTCTGATGTGAATAAACAGCACATTGTCAAATGACTCTAGTGCTTCTGAGGGTCTCCTACTGGATTTAGATCAAGCAAGTTTGACCATTTACCATTAGTTATTCCTGTGCCAAATGCTTCAGAAGAATTTGATTGTATATTGACCAATTATGCTTGCTGGCCACAATACTCCAGCAAGTATTTAATTAGCAGGCTCCATCTTATGCTAGTTCCCATGACAGGAGTGGAGTGAATGGTTGATGTTTGTATCACCATATTCCCACCATCTTATCAACAGCACGTTTCTCACTGGTGGTTGAGGACCCAGTCACAGGCAGCCAAAGCCTCAAGAGAGTACCACAATTAGGGTCCTGGGTTCCATTTTGGCTCTGGTTCTATTTTAATGCAAGGTAGTGCCAGTCCTGCCCATGCCAGTGATACCCATATGTTGACACGATTACCACTGTAACTCGAAGGTGGACATACCTACAGCCAGTTGGATCAGAGGAACTCTGCTCTCTTTGGTTTGTCAACAAGGTTGACAAGTTGAAGATTTGTCTTTCTGACATAGCTTGCCTTGTGCCTCCACAGTAAAGTCAATCTGCTTGGGATGAATCTCACTGTTTCACTGCAATGGTGCAACAATTGGAGCAAGATGAGCAGCTGAGCTGTTCAGAAGGCAGTGGGTGAGGGGAATAATCGTAGAGTCCAAGGCCAGCCGAGATTACACAGCAAGGGTCAATTCGTTCAAACCACCTGAGAAGCACACTATCAGGAGGCTGTTGTTCTCCAGACATCCCATTGCAAACTCCTGATCCCTTGTCCAACCAAGATACACTGGATTGGGATTTGTTATTGTTCTGACTCATGGCCGGTATGTTGGCACACCCATCATCACTGTACCATAGCATGTGACTTTGGTTAGAGACAAAAGAACTGCAGATGCTGGAATCCAAGGTAAACAAACAGGTGGCTGGAAGAATACAGCAAGCCAGGCAGCATCTGGAGGAAAGGAACAGTTTCAGGAAGAAGCATTATACATGAAACGTTGACTGCTCCTTTCCTCCAGATGTTGCCTTGCTTGTTGTGTTCTTCCAGCCTCCTGTTGGTCTATCATAGCATGTGACCTGATGTACAAAGATCTTAGATTCCATACTAAATTGGGCCTTTTGAAGCATGACACTCTTTATAACCAAATAGCCTAACACTAGCCCAGACACTTCTGTGTCTGTGATCTGTGAATCTTATCTTGGTATATAACAGTGAGCTGCAATAAATATTCTGTTAAATCCTTCAATATCACATTACTCATGTCATGAAAGATAACATAAGCATTGCGGTATCATGTAAAATAGCCTGCTGGAGGCAAAACACACATCAGGACCTAGTTTTGCCTGTAGCTCTCAAAGCGTTTTCACAATTTCTTTTGGAAATCAGCATGCTTTTTCTGGAATGTATTAAGAGAAACCATTGTTAATAGCCCTATCACAGAAAGGTTGGTAACAGTAAGTACTACTTATGTTTGAGATGTAACTGTGAATGAGTGACATGTTTGCCTGAAATACTGTCCATCTATTAATCTCCAATATTGCAGTTATTTCACCATCTGGAAACTGTGTGATCTTTTACTCACACAGTGGGCTGTCCAATTCAGTGTCAGTGCCAATTAGGCTGCTGAGAAGCTTTTAACTGTTTTAAATTGACATCCAACCCTTGTTTTTTTGGCCTTGGCAGAATGAATAATGAATTGTAATGTGACTATGAAGTAAAGAGGGCACCATTGTTGTGTCACCTTGTTTGATGAGAGGTGGTATCACAGGCCTGCTTATCCATGTCTGGTCGGGAAAGAGAGCTGCCCACAGCGGGACACAGGGTACTTGAGAGGAAAGTAGCTGATCAGCCAGCATGGGAGCAGATTGCAAACAGATTTGATCTGGAGCAACTCAACAAGTCACAACTGGAGTAAACAGATTGGTGAAACAAAGATAGTCAGATTAGCAGTCGTCTGGGTGTCCTGGTAGGCAGAGGTTGACTCTTCAGGCTTAGGGGAAGCAGTCCTGACTGCACAGAAACGGGGATTTTAATGCAGTCAAGTTGACAAGAGAGGCATCTCAGGTGAAACAAGGCAGAAATTTATCTATTCCATTGGTGACTAATTTCATCAAGGGGACGATTGATGGGCACTAGTCCTGGCTTCGCATACTTGAGGGGAAAGATGAAATTTTTTTTGTATGAGCCTGAATAGGGCTCATGGAGTCATGGGTGGGGCCAATGCCTGTACAAATTAGGTACAGACCCCCTTTATTGCTGTTTGGTGTACTTTGTGCCTTTTTTACAGTTAAACAATGGGTACAGCAGAGTCAACGATGTTTGTGCTGGAACTGAGTATAGGCCAAGTAGAAACTGGATAGCCTAAACGTACTGTTATGTGACAATAGAGCTTTTGCTGTATTAAGTACCAGCCTTGGCTCAAAAGTCACATGAGGAGGTGATGACCTAGTGGTATTATTGCTGGACTGCTAACCTGGAGGCCTAGGTAATGTTCTGGGGACCCACATTTGAATCCCTCCATGGCAGATGGTGGAATTTGAATTCAATAAAAGTCTGGAATAAAGAGTCTAATGGTGACCATGAATCCATTGTCAGGAGAAACCCATGTGATTCATTAATGTCCTTTAGGGGGAGGAACTGCCATCCTTACCTAATCTGGCCTTCATGTGACTCCAGACCCACAGCAATATGGTTGACTCTTAACTACCCTCTGGGAAACAAGGGATGGGCAATAAATGCTGATCTAGCCAGTGATGCCCTCATCCCATGAATGAATAAAAAGAAACTCTGACTTTTGAATTAGGAGGTCATAGGTGCAATCCCCATTCCAGAGAACTGAATAAGTTTTTGATTACTTATTGACATGACAAAGCAAAACAGAGGAAGTTCTCCTTTACTAATAATGCCTTCATTCACGTAATAAGTGAATGGTGGATCTCCTGCCACTAGGAGGCAGGCATTACTGGAGCCTTTGAGGTGTGCCTGGATTCCACAGACTGATTCTTACTTATTTTTGGTTAAGTGCGAGTTGCTTTGAGTTTTTTGGAGGGATTCTCACTAAGAGGCCCAATGAGATTTCTTGACATATTTTACCAAATACATCTCATTAACAATCTACTGCGCCTCATGTGTTCTCTCTCATCCAATTCTAGTTCCTTCTAACCACATCCAAATCCAGGAAAGAACTGGCCATTAGTGAATATCTTTCGAAAGACAGCATCTCTTGAGCCATCTTTGAGAAGCATCTCTGCACCTGGAGAAGTATTGGCCATCCGGCATTGCCCTTCAGCTGAACAATATCTCAGTAATCACACTGCCTATGGCCAATAACCAGCATGGCTAACACTCCGTCACACAAACAACTCCATTCTCTCACCCACATCACTGTTTAACCATCAGGCCACACAGTTTGCCTGTCCTTAGATACTTCCTGTCTGAAGACCCTCTCTGAGTCCCCCTCACTCTTTTCCCAGTGCCCTGTGTCATCCCCACCTTTCTGTTGTCCAGTTGGGGAACATCACAGTCAGACCAGCAGTCAGACCATTTCAAACATGCGCTTTTATTGACAACCTGCAGAAGGGAACACAAATGAAATGAATACAGACTTCAGTTTAAACCCATACATTGCAACCAAAGTGCTGACTCCTTGATCTATCAGTCCCTAATTGTCATCTGCAGACAGCTCACATCCACTGGAGCTGGGTATCAGTCAGCTCCTGTCGACCTTGTAGAGCCCAATGCAGCTGAGCTCTGTCATGTACAAGGAGATCCTCCTCCAGCTCAGTGTCCTTCTCCTTGGAGGCGGAGTGTTCCCATTGCCCTGGCTCCTCAGCATTGATCACATCACCGTATAACCTACTCCAATAGCATCGAGAACAACATGCCAGGATGGTGAAGCACACTCTGTCCAGTCTATACTGGAGGCTCCTCACAGACCGGTCCGAGCTGCAGAGCTGCCCCTTCAGCAGACCCTTCACCTATTCTACCATAGCCCTGGTCACATGCTGCATGGGCACCATCTTGGTGAAGATGCTGCACCAGCTGAGGGACCAATCTCATTACAATAAAAAGGGAGATCCTACTGTGTGCTGACCCCCTCCCTGTCCCAGATCCACAACAACCATTCCCTTTCCATTCCATTCATTAGACTCCATGATGCAGTGATGGTCCACTGGTCCGACAATGCACTTGAAAGTTCCACAAGTAATGAACATTTTTGCTCAGCACTCACCTCCTTTTCAATCATTGCCACTGCCTCCTTTATCGCTGACATAACAAATGTCCATTTAGCTGTACCAATAGCCTGTTATTGGTAAGAATAATTACTGCACAGTCCTTGCGAAGGTGAAGTCCTGCCTACATATTGAAAGTACCCTACCTCGTGTTGTGTGGCACTACCACTGTGCCAAATTACTTCAAACAGATCTAGCAACTCAAGACTGGACATCCATGAGGCACTGTGAGCGATCAACAGCAGCAGAATTGTACTCCAGCACAATCTGTAACCTCATGGCCCGGCATATCCCCCACTCAACCATTACCATCAAGCCAGAGGATCAACCCTGGTTCAATGGACAGTGCAGAGGGGCATGCCAGGAGCAGCACCAGACATACCTAAAAATGAGGTGTCATCCTGGTGAAGACATTAAACAGGACTACATGTGCGCCAAATAAAATAAACAACAAGTGATGGAGAGCTAAGCAATTCCACAACCAACAGATGAGATCTAAAATCTGCAATCCTATCACATCCAGCCATGAATGGTTGTGGACAATTAAACAACTCACTGGTGAAAGAGAAGGCTCCAAAGTCTCAATGATGAAAGAACACAGCACATCAGTGCAAAAGGTAAATCTGAATTTTTTTGTGGTTATCCCCGTCTCATTTTTTGAAGAGAGTACTGGTCAAAATTATGATTTATTTTGTTACATTTTATTCAGAGCTCTTGCTGTCTCCTTAACTTCCATTGGATACTTGTACACATGATTTCACTATCATTTCCAAATGATTCTTTCTATTAATTTTGACTAAACTCTTTCCTGTCACCTCTGAAAGATAAGTTCTCTTTCCATCTCCTATTATGCCGCAGCCTTGATATCTGAGCCCTGAGTGAACACTGATGCTTACGGCAAAGTGTTTATAGGCAGAAACTCAGGGTTGACCTTAACTTCACTCTCCATGGAAACCAGGACCGGAATTTCTGGAGCCCCCTTGGGCAATTAATTGTCTTGGCACCTACCCCCTGATGTATAGTGACACGTCTAAAAGCTGATTCACTATGGTAGGTCTTCAGATCCAGCACTGCCTTTGGGAATGATAATTTATTCCTTTAGTTGCAGTCAGCGAGCAATAGAAGCTTGCCAAGCTGCTGATAGTGTAGGACACCAGGGCAAACAGCCCACATTCAGGGGTAACACAGTAGCTCAGTGGTTTGCACTGCTGCCTCACAGCACCAGGGACCCGGGTTCAATTTCATCCCTGGGCAACTGTCCGTGTGGAGTTTGCATATTCTCCCCATGTCCACGTGGGTATCCTCCAGGTGCTCCGGCTTCCTCCCACAGTCGAAAGATGTGCAGGCTAGATTGGCCATGCTAAATTGCCCATTGTATCCAGGGATGTGTAGGTTAGGTGGACCAGCCAAGGGAAATGCAGAGTTCTAGGGATAAGGTAGGGGGATTGGTCTTGGTGTTATGCTTTTCCGAGTGTCAGTGTGGACCTGATGGACTGAAAGGCCTGCTTCCGTACTGTAGGGATTCTATGATCCTATGGGTTTGTGCAGTGGCAGGGCAGTCGAGAGTAGAGTCGTCAAGTGAAGGCTGTCCTAAACATAAGGAGTTACTCCCCACCAGGAGCCTGCAGTTAGACTACCATGCGCTGTTGTCAACCCCATTATTGCAAGAAGCCCTTACTTTGTGATTTTGTGGTCAGTAAAGGCCGTCAGTTTGCTCAAGGTCTAATGGGCTGTCTGTCGCCTGCCTCAACACTGATAAAATACAAGCAATGGCACCTCCCTGCCATTCTACACGATCTGATGTCCTCTACTATTCATTTAATTGTGCCTGAAATAGCAGATAAATTGAAAAGCAAAAGAGTATGAGGTATTTCCTTTTGTCAGGAAGAATGAGGAGAGTTAATATAAATAGAATTCTACAGGGGGCTTAGGAGCAGAGGAACCTGAGGCTAAATTATAAATCATTACAAGTGGCAGGGCAGATTGAGAAAGTAAGGCCTACTGGATCCTAACCTTTATAATTCCTGCTGTAGCTCTCTAACCCAGCCCTCTCTGGTCCACTGTGGACTGGCCCCTGCTGCAATTCCAGATTTTCCCCTAATGGCCCTCCATCGATGTTTATTCTTGTTTGCTTTTTTGTCACACTTTGTCCATATTGAATACCCTAAATCCTGATTTTGGTGTCTTTTTGAAACATCATTCACTCATTAGACATGTGATTGATACCAATCAAAGTCTTTGTGCATTGAATACACTTGACCTTCTATGGTGGCAAAATCTCTAGTTTGGTAAAGGCCCAGTCCTGAAGTTACTGGGTTGGAGAATTAGCCTCAGCTGGAGTATTGTATTCAATTCAGGACACCATACTTCAGGAATGGTGAATACATTCAAGAGGGTGCAGAAATGATGCCAGACAATAATTCTTGGCTGCAAGGCCTCAGGTCTGTGAACAGATTTGAGAAGCTGGGGCTTCTCTCAGAGAAGAGAAGATCTGATAGAATGGTTCAAAATTATGAGGGGTCTGGACATTGTTGAAAGGAAAACCCTTCCTGTTAGTGGAAAGGTTGAGGACCAGTGGACACTGGTTTACTGGTGACATGAGGTGAAACATCTTCCTTTTTATTCTTTTTTTTATTCATTCATGGGATGAGGGTGTCACTGGCCAGGCAGCATTTATTGCCCATCCCTAATTGCCCAGAGGGCAGTTAAGACTCAACCACATTGTTGTGGGTCTGGAGTCACTTGTAGGCTAGGCCAGATGAGGATGGCAGTTTCCTTCCCTAAAGGACATCACTGAACCAGATGGATTTTTGCCAACAATCGACAATAGATTCACGGTCATAATTAGATTGTTAATTCCAGGTATTAATTGCATTCAAATTCCACCATCTGCTGTGGCAGGATTCGAACCCAGGTCCCCATAACATTATCTGGGTCTCTGGATTACCAGTTCAGTGATAATGCCACTAGGTCATCGTCTTACCCATCTTTATGTAGTGAGGAGTTAGGATTTGGAATGCATGTACTGAGAAAGAGGAGGAGGCCATTTCAGTTGTGGTCTACATGGGAATTGGATGAAAATCTGAACAAAGCAAAAGCCCAGCAGATCTAAAGAGAAAATGCAAAGGAGTGGGACTAGTTGTGTTGCTCTTGCAAAGAGCCAGCTTGGACTGGAGATGAGTTGAAATGGCTGTTGATGATGTGACTGCTTTATGTTTCTAGAACATGAGATCTTTGTTACAATAGGTACTGGGACAGCTTGGGACAGATATGAGGAATGGCTTCATGCAAAATCATTAAAATAGAATGAGCTTCTTGGTAGTTTGATAAATTCAAGGAGGAGAAAGGTAGAATAATGGATGATTTGTCTTTATTTGCCTTCAAAGATTATATTAAGTTGATAAGTCTTTAATGCATCTATCTCAACTGCACTCAAATAGAAGTAAAATGCTGCTGAGGCTGGAAATATGAAAGAAGAAACAGAAAGTGCTGGAGAAACCCAACAGGTTTAGCAGAAACTGTAGAGAGAAAACAGAGATAATGCTTCAAGTCAAGTTTGACTCCTTTTTTTGGAACAACCTTGAGATCCATGTTCCAAGTTTCTCCAACACGTTCTGTTTTTTATCTTCACAGGACATTTGTCACCATCCCATTCCTCTAGCTGCCCCTGTACTCAATGGAATTGGTGGAACAGCTTTACATTGGTAGCCAGGAATTCAGTTCATTGTACATAACATTTCATTTCTTTCTATATTTCCGAATTGGTCACATGGCCCATTAGTATGAATCTGAAGCTGTCAGGGTGGACTCACTGCGGATGTTTAAGGGGCAATTGGTGTTGTTGTTGTGGCAACTGAAAGCACTGTGAACATCAACATTTAAATATTTCAAACTGTTTCAAAATGATTTTTGAATACTAAACTGCTTTTGTATTC
Organism: Rhincodon typus; assembly: GCF_021869965.1. Taxonomy (NCBI): domain Eukaryota; kingdom Metazoa; phylum Chordata; class Chondrichthyes; order Orectolobiformes; family Rhincodontidae; genus Rhincodon; species Rhincodon typus. Next base: position 35,206,272 of record NC_063362.1, read on the forward strand.
TTGAGACCAAAGTGAATAACCTCAGATTTAGTCACATTATACTCCAGTAGCCATCATGTTGCCCACTTACGTAACTTGGATTTCTTTTCATCTTCATATTTCCTCCTGAGAATTTACAATCTCAGTTAGCTTTGTACTGTCAGCAAGCTTGGATACATCACTCTCTGTCTCTTCATCTATTGGGGCAGGGCCAGACTGAGTCAAAGCAGCTTGTTTATGAACATGGGATGCGGTAGAGGTGTTTGCTGCAGGTCTAGGGAACAATGTGATTGGAAGTTTCTAGCTGTGGATGGATGAACTAGCTCTCTGATACAGTAAACTCTAAAGTCTGACCTGAACCCATCTGGGTGGAGAAATGTGTGAAGAATCACAACTCTGTACGTCTCAGTATTCTTTTAAAAAATTACTATGCCATCAGTCACTTTAGAATGACAGTGCTCTTTGATAACTCACATACATCAGTGCCCTGTTCCTTTCAAGTTAATTCCTTACAAAGGACAGCTCCGTTAACTTCTAAACTATTCCCTCCTTGTTGAATGCTCAGAACAGTATGGCACCATGTAGAGATGATCAATCCTACCCATGGTTAACCTTGCAAGTTGCTGCCTCTGTCTCTGAACACAATTTTCTTAGAGTGTAAAGACCTCACCAGTGACAATGCTTGCTGGAAACCCCTTCCATTTTTGGTTGTGCCTTCTTACATCTTCCAACAATCCCACATCCCAGGTCTTTTGATAGATCATCGACACATGAAGGTGTTTTGATGGGGAAGATTTTGGCCTATTACAGATCAAACCTTGCTGTAATAGAACAAGACTTTGTGGTTGAAAGCAAATGGGGGCACTCCGAGATGCAGTGGTTCCATAGTTTGTAGCTTTTAGATGTTATAAGAAATTTAGGGAACATAGGAACATAAGAACAGTGAGCCATTCAGCTCCTCAAGGCTGTTCCACCTTTCAATGAGATCATGGCCAATCTGTGGCCTAAATACTCAACTGTGCCTTTGGTCCATATCCCTTAATAACTTATATTAACACAAAAAGTATAATTCTGAAAATTAACTTCAGATTTATTTACAGTTCTAAAGAAGTTCAGGCAATCTAATGATTGAGACAAATCAGTTAAATTTTGGATAGATGTATTTTATTGCATTGCTTAATTGCCTGTGCCATTTGTTACTCGGAATATTGAAGAAGTCATGCACTATGTCCATGTTTGACTTTCAAAGTTTTTTTTTAAGAACAAGATTCCCATGGAGCACTGGGAGGCCAAACCTGGACAAAATTTTGGACAACTTTTTGGTAATTGTCCATTGCAAATAGCCTTTTACTTGGCAGTACTGTCTCTTGTACTTTAAGTGTTGGCATTCTTTCAGTTCTCTGAAAAAGTGGCTGCACAGAAAAAGATCTCCAGAGAAGATGTGGTCAGAGACAGTCTGGGTGATGAGGGATTGATTTTAATTTGTGTATTTATGGTTTAGAAGAAGGTGAAAGGAGAGAGTTGGAATTGGCCTCCGCAATGTAGAAAATACGCCTCCATGCAACAACAGTTCCTCCCTTGTCAACAGACTGGGAAATGATGAGAGAGAGCAGCTTGCTGCACATTCAGTGGGATTTGTGGATGAAAATGATTGATGTTGAATATTTTGTCAGGAAAGTATTCTTTTGGACAAATGGATTTAATAAACCCACACTTTCTGATAACAGCGTATCCAGTGTCCGGTGAGACTGCTGGATAATCAACAGAAAACTGCTTGACATGGGACTGTGAATTCATTTCTTTTGAATCTGATGTTTCCAGCCAATGAACTGTTTACTCTGAGACATCATCTAAGTGGCTGTACTTGATCCATTGCTCTGTCTAGTAAAGGGAAAAGGACATGAGAAAAATTGAATTAAATTAACAAAATAAATGCAGCAGTTCCAACTGTACGGGTGGCTACTAAACTGCTGAAAGCTGTTCCCATTGCCACTGAACTTCAGGCACATCATTAGTTAGACTTTCCCCAGATAATTGTCCTTCCTGTTTTTAATCTTAAAGTATGCTCATTCCATGCAAGTCAGCAAGCAAAATGATTTCCAGCAATGCTTGTTTGCAACCTCTGCACCGTATGGAGAATGTTTTTGTAAAACCCAATGCCAGGTTACTCAAGATCTTGTCTCTGAACACAAGGACATAAAAATTGTTTAGCACAAGATCATTAAATTATTACAAGTAAATAGTCCAATTGTTTGAGCATGATGATAAACCCCATCAAAGATCATATGTTGAGACTCAATTTCATAGCTTATTAAAGCACCACTACCGTATATTGTTCAATTATGCGTGCTTGCTAGGAAGAGTCCTACATGTTTTGTGGTTGAATGGAGACAATTTAAATATTTAACGAATTAGTTTTCTGCTCAATATTGCAGTAGAATAATATTCATCAGAACCAGAAGCTCATGTTTCATTAATGACCTCCACAGATGCTACAAATTGGCGCCCGCCGTGAATCTCTTCTCTCGTTCAGTGGCATCTGGTGCACCTGTAGGCTGTGGAGTACCTCACCATTACAGGACTTGACTTGCACCGTGTGATATCGCTATGCAGCAGTATATTCTGAGATCAGAACCATTGTATTTGCACGTGCTTTTTATTTAGATTACAATTGTACTTCTCTCTGAAGGCAAACCATTCAATTACTTCATGTGACTTGAACTGAAATAAATTATTAATCTGACTTATAAAATGTGGTGAAATGACACTGCAGACATTACAACTGATCTCCCGCAATTCAAACTAATATACCATATTAGATCCACACTGATGGGCCTTAGTCTTGCCTCCTATTCTCTAGCAGCTTTAACCTTTTCACCCTGGCAAAGCTTCTTAAAGCTCTTCCTTTTCTGGCACCGACACACCCTCCAGTTTAATGATCTCTGTGTGACCCAGCCAGAGGTTCTTCCCTCAACTATCTAGACTCCATTTTCTCCTCCTTGGTCCAGGAACTCCCTACCTATGTCCGTGACACCACCCACGCCCTCCACCTCCTCCAGAACTTCCAATTCCCTGGTCCCCAACACCTCATCTTTACCATGGATGTCCAGTCCCTCTACACCTGTATTCCCCATGCTGATGGCCTTAAGACCCTCTGCTTCTTCCTGTCCCGCAGGCCCGACCAGTCCCCCTCCACTGACACCCTCATCCGCTTAGCCGAACTCGTCCTCACACTCAACAACTTCTCTTTCAATTCCTCCCACTTCCTACAGACAAAGGGGGTAGCCATGGGTACCCGCATGGGCCCAAGCTATGCCTGCCTCTTTGTAGGTTACGTGGAACAATCCCTCTTCCGTACCTACACCGGCCCTAAACCCACCTCTTCCTCCGTTACATTGATGATTGTATCGGCGCCGCCTCGTGCTCCCATGAGGAGCTCGAACAGTTCATCCACTTCACTAACACCTTCCACCCCAACCTTAAGTTTACCTGGACCATCTCTAACACCTCTCTCCCCTTCCTGGACCTCTCTGTCTCCGTATCGGGCAACCACCTAGAAACCAATATTCATTTCAAGCCCACCGACTCCCACAGCTACCTAGAATACTCCTTCTCTCACCCACCTTCCTGCAAAAATGCCATCCCCTATTCCCAATTCCTTCGCCTCCGCCGCATCTGCTCCCAGGATGAGGCATTCCACTCCCGTACATCTCAGTTGTCCTCATTTTTCAAGGACCGTAACTTCCCCCCCTCAGTGGTCGAGAACGCCTTCAACCGTGTCTCCCACATCTCCCGCAACTCATCCCTCACACCCCGTATGCAATAAGAACCAAAAAAGAATCCCCCTCGTCCTCACGTACCACCCCACCAACCTCCGGATCCAACGCATCATCCTCCGACACTTCCGCCATCTGCAATCTGACCCCACCACCAAAGACATCTTTCCCTCCCCACCCTTATCTGCTTTCCGGAGGGACAACTCTCTCCGTGACTCCCTTGTCCGCTCCACACTCCCCTCCAGCTCCACCACACCCGACACTTTTCCTTGCAACCGCAGGAAGTGCTACACCTGCCCCCATACCTCCTCCCTCACCCCCATCCCAGGCCCCAAGAAGACTTTCCACATCAAGCAGATGTTCACCTGCACATCTGCCAATGTGGTATACTGCATCCACTGTACCCGGTGTGGCTTCCTCTACATCGGGGAAACCAAGCGGAGGCTCGGGGACCGCTTTGCAGAACACCTACGCTCGGTTCGCAATAAACAACCGCACCTCCCAGTCGCGAACCATTTCAACTCCCCCTCCCATTCCTCAGACGACATGTCCATCCTCGGCCTCCTGCAGTGCCACAACGATGCCACCCGAAGGTTGCAGGAACAGCAACTCATATTCGGCTTGGGAACCCTGCAGCCCAATGGTATCAATGTGGATTTCACAAGTTTCAAAATCTCCCCTCCCCCTACCGCATCCCAAAACCAGTCCAGCTCGTCCCTGCCTCCCTAACCTGTTCTTCCTCCCACCTATCTCCTCCTCCCACCTCAAGCCGCACCTCCATCTCCTACCGACTAACCTCATCCCGCCCCCTTGACCTGTCTGTCCTCCCTGGACTGACCTATCCCCTTCCTAACTCCCCACCTACACTCACCTTTACTGGCCCCATCCCCGCCTCTTCGACCTGTTTGTTTCCTCTCCACCTATCCTCTCCTCTATCCATCTTCTATCCGCCTCCCACTCTCTCCCTATTTATTTCAAAACCCCCTTCCCCTCCCCCTTTTCTGATGAAGGGTCTAGGCCCGAAACGTCAGCCTCTCTGCTCCTATGATGCTGCTTAGCCTGCTGTGTTCATCCAGCCCTGCACCTTGTTGTCTCAGAGGTTCTTCCCTTGTGGGTTCCCAAGCTATTTCCCTCCCTACTATTTGCAACATGATATTTGAACACACAGGTGGCCCAAAGATCATAAAGCAGCGATTCTTTATTCCACATTACAAACATGAAGGGAAATTAAGGTTAAACAAAAAAGACTTAGTATTCACATGGAATTTAGTTTGTCGCTTATGTATGGTTGAGGAAATCCTTTGACTCTCTGATCCTTCTCCCTTGGAGACCACTTTCCTCAGGTATATCCTTTCCCCAGGGCAGGGTCCATTTGACACCTCGAGCTGCACTTCCCGATGCCCTTCCTCAACATTGACACCTGCTGCTGGGGAGTCCATTACATATTAGACAGCCTACCCACCCTCCCAAAAGAGGTGCATCCCCACCCCATCATCCCAATCTCAATCTCAATCTCTCTCTGAACCTTTGCTTTAACCTCCCGACACTACAAACCATTTGGTATATGTGCCTTTGATCTCTCCATCTTACAATCTCCAGCCCAGTGTCATCAGTGCATCTCCTCCTGGGCTACAGCCTCTGGTGCAGCATTTCTATCCCACTAAAAGTCGGACCTATCTCTAAGCCTGGACTCTGGATGTGTATTCTCTTTAAAAGCAAGCACACTTTCTGTCAATTCAAAACCGACACGGAATTCCCAGAATTCCAATCCCACTGCCGAGAAATCAAATTCCAGGAGATATTGTGGCGTTGCGCTCATGCCCCTGGTCAGGACTGGTAGCAAGACCATGCATTTTAAAATGAACAAATGTGTACGAGGTGTTTACTCAATGATGAGACAGACAAGCTAATTGCTTATTTACAATCTATCAGATCACAGCAAGCTCATTAACACTCTGTTGGAGTGGTAAAATCCATCAGAATTTCTTCAGAAGGAAATCACCAGATAGACCTAAACTCTAACAATCTCAGAAGGAAGCAGAATTTCAGTGAGTACATCAGTCATCCAACTGTGTTAGGGGGGGGTACCATCCTTGTTTTGGGTTCAGACTGTCTTTGGTCATTTTTCGGTTGAATCCATTGCCAATTGTCAGGAAAAACCCATCTGGTTCACTAATGTCCTTAAGGGAAGGAAAATGCCATCCTTACCTGGTCTGGCCTATATGTGACTCCAGACCCACAGCAATGTGTTTGATTCTTAACTGCCCTCTGGGCAATTAGGGATGGGCAATAAAAGCTGGCCTAACCAGCGATGCCCTCATCCCATGAATGAATAATAATAAAAAAAAGACTGTTGAGAAACTTTTCAGATCAAACATTTGCAAGGATTCTTCCAACCATCAGACATTGTTTCAGAAACCCGCAAGAAATTGAGAGAACTGTATCCCTGGGAGTTTTTCACTGAGATTGGAAGAGGAAAACTTTGTTTTGACATGGAGACTGACAATCAAACCAAATCAGCCTCTCTACCTCTGGATTCACAAGACAGTAAAATTGAGACTTTAATATCCTCTATAGTTACTCCCATGTTTCCAAACCAGACATTCTGAAAAACCAGTGCCAGACATTGTGATTAATTAACTTCCAATACAGATTTTGTAACTTAGACAAAAAAACCTTTACAATTTATTAAATATACAAATAATTTTAGCAGAGAGAAAAAAAAATAACAAGGTTCCCAGTGTTCTATGCTCTGAATAAGGGCCACTGGACTCGAAGTGTTAACTCTGTTTCTCTCTTGCACATACTGCCAGACTGCTGAGTTTCTCCAGCACTTTCTGTTTTTACTTGATTTGAGGACCAGAAGAGCATTGCTGGAAGGTCTAGGTTAAGCAACAATGAAGAGCCGGAGCTGTGAGCTGACAGGGCTGCAGGGTTAACATAGTTGGGCTTATGGAAACTGACAAGGGCAGGGGTGAGGCTGCAAGCAGCCATCTCCCTGCCCCCCAGTTGTACTCAGATTGAGGAAAATAGAGCCCCCCTCCCACCAAACTAACAAGTGGTCTACCCTGGTTTTCTTGTCAGGAGGGCAGAACATTCTCTTGCCTGCTGGGAAGGCAGGCAATGAGGGTGGCAGAGAGCTGAAGCCTTTTAGTGGTCATTAATTTCTCGCTGAAAGGCTTTAATTGGTGGTAGGTCAAAAAGGTCAACCATGGGCCTTAACAGCTGAGGTACCAGGAAGCGGCCAAGTATCTCTCTGGGGTCAAAGTGCCCAGTTATGTGCCCTTCCTGCCACCTTTCTCATCCCTTCTGCAAAGGGAAAATATCATCGTCATTACACCAATGGATAGGAATTAAATTTGCCTCTGCCTAGCAACTTGCAATGATATAATAAATGAAAAGTATCTTTAACAGACAATTCCTCTGAGAGACGGACAATTCTCACAGCGTACAGTATTGCACTAACCTTTCCTCTAACCTGCAAATCGAATATGATTTGCACCCTGACTTGAATTAATACAAACTAATAACTGCACGGTGGAGGCATTATAATGTCTGGGACCTTGTAAACAAGGAGGCAAAGAGTAGATTTCTATAGCTAATAAACCTAAGGATTCAGAAAGAAACATGTAGTGTGTGTAATGAGGTCAGCCAGGTGGACCTTATAGAATATGAGTTCCCTGATTGGGGCTGTTAACCTGGTCCAATCAGGAACCCCTGTTTGACAGATACAAACAGGAATGTCAGACTTCCTGTTCACTCTGGGAGCTGGCTCTGAGGGAGCTGGATTGGTGTCAAGGACTCTCTACATGTAAATAAAGGGTGACCTGGTAACGGGATACCAGCCCCTGTGGAGTTATTTCAAAACAGTGTAACAGTAAGAAGAGCTGGACAACATGCAACCAGGATACAGAATCACAGTAGGAGGTGTTCAGCCCATTGTGTCTATACTAGCTGTCTGAGCATTTTGGCCAAGTGTCTTTTCCCTTTAACCCAGTATGTTGTTTTATTTAAAAAATCATCTACTGGCCCCTTTAATGCCTTGATTGAACTGGCATCCATGATATGTTCAGCCATTCTAGACACATACGACATCATGCGAAAGCACTTTCTATCACCTTGTGCTTGTTCATAGAGTGATACAGTATGAAAACAGCCCCTTCGGTCTCACTTGTCCACGCTGACCAGTTTTTCCAAACTGAACTAATCCCATTTGCCAGTTTTGGACTCCCCTTCTCTGGGGAGAAAATTTTGACCATTCACCTTATCTATCCCCTCATGATTTTATAAACCTCTATAAGGTCACCCCTCAGTCTCCAGGGAAGTAAGTCCCAGCTTATCCTGTTACTTCTTATAACTCAAACCCTCCAGTCCTAGCAACATTCTTGTAAATCTTTCTACACCCTCTCCAGTTTAATAAAATTACTATGCCTCTCGTTCTTAATCCTTGTAAGAGCAGAAAAACAGTTTCTCCCTTTCTATCCTGTACAGAATCCTCATGCTTTTGACATTTCCTACTAGATCTGCTCTCCTCGGAGAACCATCTCAACTTCTCCGATCCATCTTCATAACTGAAGTTTGTCATCTTTGGTATCATTTTTGCAAATCTCTTCTGCACTTTCTCCTGTGCGTTCACATACTCCCTTTAGTGTGGTGCAAAATCAAATGTGTAAAGAAAAATGAAGTGAGGGAAAGGAAATTTAGCAAATTAAAGATGAAAATTGAAAGCAATAGAAAACTTGACTACTTTTAAATGTTTAAAAGGCACCTGGTTGGGTACGTGAGTGGGAAGGGTTTAAAGAGATATGGAGGTATATTGTCAGATACCAGTGCTACTGGCTTGCTATGCATTATGGTCTTCCCACACAAGTTGAAGGATCCCCACACAAAATCTTTCACAGGAGATAGGCTCAAGCTTGATAAACAGATTAAGTTTAGTCCTTAACAGCTAGTTACATTACATATGAGTGACCTGATATCTCTTGAAAGACATCAAGCTTGACTTAAGTGTAAGCACATGTTATAAACACTGCGTAAAGCTCAGCACTGAACTTTCATTTGGAACACTGACTAATTCCTCCCAGGAACAATCCTTTATACCCTGATGAGCATAACTTATCTCATGATGTCAATTAACCCTCTCAGGCACTAACTACCTTATACAACAATGGTCACATATTAAATTGACTTTTAAACTTTTGGAACTGATTATTGCATAGCAGAGATAGTAGGAACTGCAGATGCTGGAGAATCCGAGACAACAAGGTGCAGGGCTGGATGAACACAGCAGGCCAATCAGTATTGTGCACTGTGGTCAATGACTAGGAGCATGCTGATTGGCCCTTTGTTCCAGGAGCTGAGAGCCTCCTGTAATTTTCAGTACCCATCTCTCATTCAGCAGCTAAACTAGAGATTGTCTCTCAGGGGATCTGATCAGGGATTTGTGAGGGGAACAGCCACAAGAGGATTTGCCCAGATAAATATTATCCAGTCAGAGCATTACAAGTAATTCCCAGGACATTAGGATCACAATTTTTGCTTTATGTTTGAATATGGGTTTGTCAACTGAATAGATTAAACACTATAAACATATTGTACATGCATTTACTTGCAAAACCTGGATTATTCAGTGATGCATGGAATGTAGGATATATCAAATTACAGCTCAAACTCTGCAAATCGCCTCCAATCCCAAAACAGAGCTTCACCTGATGATTATATCACTGCTGACTGTGTTGTTTGTGGATATGTATGTGGATTATAGCCAATTCACAGCATTTTCTGAATTATCTGCACCTCAAACAGAGGATACCTCAATAATTATTCCATCATGTAGAATTACAGATAGTGGATAGCACAGACATTGGCGAATACTGCACATGAGCCTCCATGCATTCTCATTGCTACATTTTTCAAACAAAATTACTCATGGTTTGTGGACATTGCTGGTTGGATCAGCATTTATTGCCGCCTCAGGTTGCCCAGGAGAAGCTGGTGGTGAGCTGCTGCCCTGAATTCTGGAGTCACAGCGATATATTTCTCAGTCATCCTGTCCTATTGCATATTGTTACTTCCTCTCTTCCTGACGTATGCATCAATGAGGATTGGAGAGGGAAATTGGAACAGAGAGATAGCATATTTATTTAATAGAGAAAGAAGGCATTCAGATTTGTGTGATCTGGTGATATTGACCAAGTGGGTGAGAGCTGATTGTGGAACCCTGGTCAGATATGAGTTCCTGGGTCTGGGAGTCTTTCTGAACACCGATGGTACTTGCTGATAACACTTGCTTTATGTATCATCTTTTAACATGAGGTGATATATTTCCAAGTCACCCTGTCCTATCCCATATTCTCAGCTGTAACACAGCTACCAGACTGCACAACAAGATCTCCTAGTGTGATATTCTATCATGAGATGAGTAGCAAGTCAATTCCAGGACTAGGAAGAGAAAGGAAGGAGTGTCATGACCCAGAGTCCATCCTGTTAGAACTAACACCAGAGAGAGATAGCTACAGTTAGATTAAGAAGGAGTCTCCAGTATAACGATGGAGAGATCTAGAAGGTAAATGCCTGGTTAAAATGAGAGTGTGTATAAGATTTGCTTTCCTGCCTTTGAACCAAAAGCTTTAATTTCAGGACTTGATGACTACAGTAAGGTGCACTCCTGGAATGGCCAGATAGGCTGATTATTAACCTGTAAATCCTTCCAATGTGCCTCTGGTAGGCAGTAAGAATGGGCAAGTGTCCTTGTCAGCCAGAACTGTGTGGCACATGCGATACAGCAGCTTTCCCATGTTAAAAAAACACTCCTCACGCACTGGCCATAAGCTCCATGGCAAGCGTCAGGTTGACGATTATGGTCTAGGAATCAATGGCTCATCAGGGATTTATTGAGTCAGTGGGTTAGTTTATTTAAAGCAATAGAACACATACAAGTTGTAAGGCAGACAATACAGCTGATTTCTGAATATGCAGCTTTCAGATCCACAGCGGATTATAGCGAGGCAGTCATAACATTGTATAGCAACAGCACACGACGGCCTTAAAGGCAAGGTGCACATACAACAGGAAAGTGTTCTTCTTGCTTCAAGTAACTGCGAGAGAGTGAGAGAGAGAAAAACAAGGGTTTGGAAGAGATGAGCTAAGTACCATGCATTATGGATGGTTCTGGGGTAGGAATTTCTTTGATAAACATCTTTATTACAGCTGAACCCTCAATCCTCACTACAAAGGTGATGAGTTCAATGGGGGTTTATCTAACATGGTAGATAGAAGACAAGTCAAGACAGCATAGTTCATAATGAGCAGGAGAGAATGAAGTGGGAATGGATTGGCCAAGAAACATGACAGGGGCAGGGGGTGAGGACAGTATTTTCAGGATGACAATTTGTAATTAGTGGTATGCCACAGGGATAAGTATCAGGGCTTTGATGATAGAGGTGAATGTAAATATCTGGAATTAAGAATCTACTGATGACCATGAAATCATTGCCGACAATTGAAAAAACCCACCTGGTTCACTAATGTCCTTCAGGGAAGGAAATCTGCCATCCTCACCTGGTCTGGCCTATATGTGACTCAGAACCCACAGCGATGTGGTTCACTCTCAACTGTCCTTTAAACTGGCCTAGCAAGGCATTCAGTCATACCAATTGCTGTAAAGTCTCAAAGAAATGAAACTGGATGGATCATCTGGCATCAACCTAGGCACCAGAAAAGACAACGACAGAAAAAACCCAGTCAACCTTGCAAAGTCCTCCTCACTAACTTCTGGGGGCTAGTGCTAAAATTGGGAGAGCTGTCTCACAGACTATTCAAGCAACAGCCTGATGGTCATATTCATGGAATCATACTTTACAATGTCCCAGACACACCCATCACTATCACTGGATATGTCCTGTCCCATTGACAGTACAGTGGTATGCAGTCAGGAGGGTGTTACTCTGGGAGTCCTCAATATTGACTCCAGACCTCATGAAATCTTGTGGCTTCATGTTAAACATGGGCAAGGAAATCTCCTGCTGATTACCACGTACGCTCTTCCCTTGGCTAATTAATTGGTATTCCTTAATGTTGAACAACATGTAAAAGAAGCACTGAAGATGGAAAGGGCACAGAAGGTACTATTGGTGGGGGATTTCAATATCCACCACCATGAGTGGCTGGGCAGAAGTACTACTGATCAAGCTAGTTGGGTCTGAAAGCACATAGCTGCTAGATTGGGTCTGCCGGTGGAGCGGGAACCAACAAGAGGGAAAAACATACTTGACCTCCTCATTGCCAATCTGACAGTTACAGATCTACAGATGCAGATCCATGACAGTATTGGTAAGAGTGACCATCGTAGAGTTCCATCTTCACATTGAGAATTAGCTCCATCGTGTTGTGTGGCATTATCATTGTCCTAAATGGAACAACTTTCAAACAGATCTAGCAACTCAAGACTGGGCATCCATGAGGCGCTGTGAGCCATGAACAGCAGCAGAATACTACAACACAACCTGTAACCTCATGGCCTGGCATATCCCTCTCTCAACCATTACCATCAAGCCATGGGAACAACCCTGGTTCAATGGAGAGTGCAGGAGGACATGCCAGAAGCAGCAACAAGCATAACTGAAGCTGAAGTGTCAACCTGGCCAAGCTACCAAACAGGACTACTTGCACGCTAAACAGCATAAACAACAAGTGATAGACAGAGCTAAGCAACCCTGCAACCAATGCGCCAAATCTAAGCCTTGTAGTCCTGCCACATTCAGTCTTGAATGGTGG
>NC_063362.1:35219201-35267741 GCF_021869965.1 Rhincodon typus
CCACCATTCAAGACTGAATGTGGCAGGACTACAAGGCTTAGATTTGGTGCATTGGTTGCAGGGTTGCTTAGCTCTGTCTATCACTTGTTGTTTATGCTGTTTAGCGTGCAAATAGTCCTGTTTGGTAGCTTGGCGAGGTTGACACTTCAGCTTCAGTTATGCTAGTTGCTGCTTCTGGCATGTCCTCCCGCACTCTCCATTTAACCAGGGTTGTTCCCATGGCTTGATGGCTCACTGCCACCTCCAGTGATCCTCTGCATCAAAGATATGGATCTTCAGCCATTTTGATTCTCTCCACATGATATTAAGAAATAGTTGGAGGCACTGGATACTGCAAAGTCTATACGCCCTGACAACATTACAGCAATAGTATAGAAGGCTTGAGTTGAGAACTTGCCAATCCCCTCACCAAACTCTTCCAGTACAGTTTCAAGACTTTCCCAACCATCTTCAGCTGCTTCATCAAATAACTTCTCCCTATCATAAGGTCAGAAGTGGGTTGTTCACTGATGATTGTACAATGTTCAACACCATTTGGAACTCCTCAGGTACTGAAACAGTCCATGTTCAAATGTAGCAAGATCTGGACAATATCTAGGCTTGGGCTGATAAGTGGCAAGTGACATTCGCGCTACCACCCCTTGACATTCAATGGTGTTACCATCACTGAATCCCCCTTTATCAACATCCTGGGGGTACCATTGACTAGAAACTCAACTGGACTTGCCACATAAACACAATGGCTACAAGAGCAGGTCATAGGCTAGGAATGCTGCAGCAATAACTCACTCCTGACTCCCCAAAGCCTGTCTACCATGTACAAGGCACAAGTTAGGAGTGTGATGGAATACTTCTCACTACTTGGATGAATGCAGCCCCAACAACACTCAATGATTTTAACACCATCCAGGACAAAGCAGCCTGATTGATTGATATCACTAGTAGCAGCAGTGTGTACTATCTACAAGATGCACTGCAGAAATTCACCAAATATCCTTAGATAGCACCTTCCAAACCCATGACCACTTCCATCTAGAAGGACAAGGGAGGCAGAGACATGGGAACACCACCACTTTCAAGTTCCTCTCCAAACCAATTCACCATCCTGACTTGGAAATGTATTACCATTCCTTCACTGTTGCTGGGTCAAAATCCTGGAAATCCCTCCCCAATGGCATTATAGGTCAACCCACAGCAGATGAACTGCAGCGGTTCAAGAAGGCAGCTCACCACAACCTTCTCAAGGGCAAATAGGGACGGGCAATAAATGCTGCCCAGCCAGCAACTGAATAAAAAAAGGTATAATAGTCAAGTTTGCGAATGACACAAAAATAGATGGGAAGGCAAGAAATAAAGATGAGACAGCAGAGGAATATAGATGTGTAAAGGTAATGGGTAAACACCAGGCAGGAGAAATATAATTTGGGAAAATGTGAAGGGATGCACTTGAGCAGCAAGAATAGATGAGCGGGATATTTGAATGGGGAATAGATTACTAAAAGCTGCGGCACAGAGGGATTTAGGAGTTCTTGTGCGTGAGGCTAGCATCAAAGTTCAGTGAATAATAGGGAAGGAAAATGAGCTATTGGCTTTTAATTCAAAGGGAGTGGAGTATAAGCTATACAAGGCATTAGACAGACCTCAACTAGAATACAGTGAACAGATTTGGTTCCCATATCTAAGGAAAGATACACTGACATTAGAGGCAGTTCAGAATAGGATCACTCGGCTGATTACAGTTATGGGGGTATTTTCTTACGCGGAGAATGGCTGACTGTTACTATGTCTTATGTTCATGTTATTTTATATTGCAGAGATAATGAAAGTGTGAATTGGTTGAATGATATTAACTTTGACAAAATCAAAATCAACATAGGTCCTGCATGAAAATGAAAAAAAGAAAATGCATAACAAAGAAACTTCAACAGAAGTCCCTGTATATTGAGGCCCAGACTGTGATGAACTGTAGTCATTGGTTAAAAACAAAACTCTGGACAAAACTAGAAGCTGTTCAGTGTTAGCAATTACAGCCATTCCATATATAATACTTGCAGGAGGAAAAGAACAGATGCAGTAATATTAATGAGGGACTCCAGCAGGTCACTTAAACACAATCTCCACTTTAGAAATTCATGCTGGCTCTTCCTACTCAACACACATTTTTCCATTTGACTACTAATTGTCTACTGAATAATGGTTTCTAGAAGCTTCCCCACCTTTGTCTGGTCTATATTCATTGTGCTTATATTCACATCTTTATAAACAAGGGTGTATTATCTGTAACAACAAGGTGCAGGGCTGGATGAACACAGCAGGCCAAGCAGCATCATAGGAGCAGAGAGGCTGACGTTTCGGGCCTAGACCCTTCATCAGAAAAGGGTATTATCTGTAGTCCTCCAGTCCTCTGGCATCTCCCCTGAGTCTATGAAGAAGCGTTAGGTTATGGCCAGTGGCCCTGTGATTTTCACTCTCACATCCTTCAATGTCCTTGGATGTATCTCATCTGGTCCTAGTGACTTTTTAACTTTAATTATCAATAACCTATCCGGCACTTCCTCCTCTCTCACCAGGGCCTGGGTAGCATCAAACTTCTTGCAAAACTCAGGTGCAAAGTATTCATTTCACACCTCAGCCATGCCCCTAATTCCATGCCTAAGTCCCCTTTTTGGTCCCTAATTAGGCTTAAAGTTCCTTTTACCACCTTTATCTTATTGATGTACTTGTAGACTTTGGAATTCCCCTTTATGTTAGCCACCAGTCTTTTTTCCATTGTCCCTCTTTGCTTCTCTGATATCCTTTGCAATGAACTCTCTCCATTCCTCTTGGTTCTCTATTGTATTTTCAACCTGATACCTGTGAAAAGTACAATGTTTCTTTTTTGACTTAATTTCTATCTCCTTTTCAACAAGGGAGCTCTGCATTTGTTTGTCCTCCCTTTCCCTTTTGAGGGAATATAGCTTTAGTGTAGCCAAACTGTCTACATAGACTCATAGGCATTTAGAGCACAGAAGGAGGCTATTTTGCACATAGTATTGACACTGGTCAACAAGGATCTAACTACACTAATCTCTTTTCCTATCTAGTGGCCCATAGCCCTGGAGACTATGGCAATGGAAGAGAATATATAAACACTGCTTAAATGTTATGGGAGTGTCTGACTGAATCAGGTTCTCAGGCAGTGAGTTCCAGACTCCCACCAACATCTGGGTGGAAAACAAAATCTCCTCAACTTTCCTCTTAGCCTTCTACCTTTCACCTTAACTCTATGCCCCCTGTTTAAACCTATTTCTGTTGTGGCCTAACCAGCATTTTATACAGTTCCAGCATAACCTCCCTGCTCTTGTATTCTATACCTTGGCTCATAAAGACAAGTATCCCATATGCTTTTTTATTTTCAATGTGAAGATGGGACTTTTTTTCCCAAAGGATGTTAGAGTGGTCATGTTTCTTACTGATACTGTCATGGACAGTTGCATGTTCTGCAGACACATTGGTGAGAGTGAGATCAAGTATGTTTTTCCCTCTTGTTGATTCAGTCACCATCTCCAGCAGATCCAATTTAGTAGCCGTGCCCTTGAAGATATAGTCAGCTTGGGCTGTAGTGACACTACTAAGAGGTGGGAGGGATGTGGAGGGGTGGCAGGAGGTTTCCTTGCCCATGTTTAACTTGATGCTGTGAGGCAGGCAATGCCCTGGAGGTATTATCACTGAACTGTTATTCCAGAGACCCAGGTAATGGTCTGGGGACTCAGGTTCGAATCCTTTCATGGCAGATGGTGGATTGTGAATTCAATAAAATTCTGGAATAAGAGTTTAATGATGAATTGCTTTTTGGGAAAAACCCATTGGGTTCACTAATGCCCTTTGGGGAAGGAAACTGCCATCCTTACCTGGTCTGGCCTACATGTGACTCCAGACCCACAGCAAATGTGGTTGACTCGTAACTGCCCTCTGGGCAATTAGGGATGGGCAATAAATGATGCCCTCATCCCATGAATCCAGACTCAACATTGAGGACTCCCAAGGCAACTCTATCCTGACTGTCCCATCACCTCCGGAACAGTGTGTAGTGTGTCTGGAGCATTGTCTGTAGAGTACTATGTGAGGTTGTTGCTTAACTCATCTTTGGGACAGTTCTGTCAATTTTGGTACAAACCCCACATGTTGGGAAGCAGAACTTTGCAAGGTTGATGTGGTTGGATTTACATGTCATTTACATTTACATTTGCACATCACCATCATCATCATCTCCTCTTCTGGAGTACTGTGTCCAGTTCTGGTCACCCTGTTGTAGGAAGGATATTATTAAGCTGGAGAGGGCTCAGAAGAGATAAACCAGAAAGTGGCTGGGAATGGAGGGTTTGAGAGGTTGGATAAGTTAGGACTTTTTCACCGGAGTGTGGGAGGTTAAGAGGTGACCTTATGGAGATTTATAAAATCATGAGCGATATAGATAAGGTGAATGGCTGGTGTCTTTTCCCCAGGGTGGGGGAACTTCAAGACTAAGGGGAGTATTTTTAAAGTGAGAGGAGAACGATTTTAAAAAGACATTACGGGAGTTTTTTTTTACACAGAGAATGGTTCGTGTGTGGAATGAACATCCAGATGAAGTGATGGATGTGGGTACAGTTACATTTAAAAGACATTTGGATACGGACATAAATAAGAAATGTTTGGAGGGATATGGGCTAAGTGCAGGCCGGTGGGACTAGTTTAGTTTGCGACAATGGTCAGCATGGGCTGGTTGGACTGAAGGGTCTATCCCATGCCGTATTACTCTGTAACTCTATTTTCAGTGCCTTGATTGATGCTGGACAATTCTTGCATTCTTTAGGTTTTGAGAAAGTTTGTATAACTGAGTGGCTTATGCGGCCACTTTGGAATCAACCACATTGCTGTGGGACTGGAGTCAACATTTAGACCAGACAACGATGGCTGATTTCCTTTTCTAAAGGACATTAGGGAACCAAATAGGTTTCTACAATAATCTGCAATGGTGGTCACCATTAGAACAGTTTTTAATTGGAGATTTTTATTGAATTCAAATTTCACCAGTAGCCATGGTGGGATTTGAACCCACGTCCCCAAAACATTAACATGGAGCCCTGTTTTACTCGGCCAGTGACATCACAACTTCCTCTTGTATCCTTCAAACTAAAGAGGAACCATAGAGTCATACAGCATGGAAACTGACCCTTTGGTGCAATTCGTCCATGCTGATTCAATATCATTCATTCATAGAATTCCTACAGTGCGGAAACAGGTCCTTCAGCCCAACAAGTCCACACTGAGACTCAAAACATTCCACCCAGACCCATCCCCCTATATCTACACATCCCAGAACACTACGAGCAATTTAGCATGGCCAACCCACCTAGCCGGCACATCTTTAGACTGTGGGAGGAAACCGGAGCACCTGGAGGAAACCCACGCAGACACAGGGAGAATGTGCAAACTCCACACAGACAGTCACCCGAGGTTGGAATCAAACCTGGGTCTCTGGCACTGTGAGGCAGCAGTGCTAACCACTGAGCCACCGTGCTGCCCTAAATTAACCTAACACCATTTGTCAACATTTGGCCCATATCCCTCTAAACCCTTCCTATTCATATACCCATCCAAAATGCCTTTTAAATGTTGAAATTGAACCTGCCTCCACCACTTCCTCTGGCAGCTCATCCCATACACGCATCACCCTCTGTGTGAAAAGGTTGCTTCTAAGGTCCCTTTTAAATCTTTCTTCTTTACCTTAAAGCTATGCCCTCTAGTTTTGGACTCCCTTACCCTGGGCAAAAGATCTTGGCTCTTCACCCTATTCACGGTGCATTAAATAGAAAGCTGGACAGTGGAAACTGAGGGTGCGATTTAATTATGAAAGAAATTGTCTTTTAAGTTTACCAGTTTCAAAAAGAATATATAACTGTGGAAGACTTTAATTGCCTAAGAAGCGATTGAGATGAGGAAGATAAATCTGTTGAGGAAAGGGAAGATTATCAGCAGTATGTTCAGGGCTTGTTCTTTAATCTGTACATTGCTTTTCCACCAAGGGAAAATAATACTTTGAACTGGCTCTGGGTAATGACATACAGCCAGTAGGCAAACTAAAAATAGCAGAACGTTCGGGAGCCAGTGACCCCAATCTACAAAGGTTCAGTGTTAGAGCAGAAAAAGAAACCTGGACTTCAGACAAAAGAATTATGTTGTGATAGAAATGAATTTGCCAGAACAAATGGATAGAATAATTGGCAATACATTAGCAGAGAAAAATATTGAACAGGATCTCTTCCACAATTCCTCCTCGTTCTCTCTTTCTTCCTGTCCATCCACCCTTTCAACTCTGTCTCCCCTATGTCTCTCCTCTCCTCCACTCGCTCTTCTCTCCTCTTCCCTTGACATCTCTTGCTCCCTATTTTTTCCTTGCTCTCTTCATGTCTGTCTCCTTCTTTTGTTATCCTTCATTCTTTCTCATTGTCTCAACAAATGTAATTGTACTTCTCACTGTCCCATCCTCCAAGTCATTGATACAGATTGTAAGAGTTGAAGACCTAGCGCAGATTTCTATGATATCTCCTATTCTCAGCCTGCCAACTTGAAAAAGAACTCTGCATGTCCACTCTCTGCTTCCTGGTCATCAACAGTCCTCCACGTTAAAACTCCCCCTCCTGGCCTGGCATTCGTTTGGCAGTGTCAATGATTGTTATCATTGACGTCGGTCTGGGTCTCCCTGTGGTGGGTTTCAGTCAGTCTGTGATTCTATATGGCATTTTCTTCAGTATTGCAGCGGGTCCAGCCTAGGATTCCAGTGGGGTTTCGGGTTCTCGAGCCTAGAGCCGACAAATGGACATTGTCTTAAATTCTCTTTCTTTTAATCTCTTTTTTGTTATTAGATTACTGTGGCAGACCTGATATTCTGAACTTTTTATTTCTCTATTTCTTTATTTTCCTAATTTTTTTTGCCTAAGAATTTGTAATAAAGAATCTGTACCTTTGTAACCTAAAATGGTGCCATAAGTGGTGACTTGTAAACTTTGCACAGTACTCACATGAGTACATGTGACAACAAAGCTAATTGAATTCAATTCATCTTTTTATTGATTAAAGGTTGTATCGAACGTCATCAAATGTCATTTTGTAATCCAGATAGATCACATTTATTGGTTCCTTTTTATGTACCAGTTACATCTTCTAAAAAACATAAATAATTTTATTGAACAAGATTTCCCTTTAGTAAAACCATGTTGACTTGTTTCAATAATACTATATTTTTCTAAGTGCATTGTTAGGGATTCCTTGATAATAGCTTCAAGCAGTTTCCCAACAATTGATGTTGAACTAACTGGTCCAAGGCTCCTTGTTTCTTATCTCCTTCCTTTTCTAAAAAGCAATGTTGTACATGCAAACTGCCAAAACTATTTGGAAAGTTCCTGAATCTAAGGGATTTTGTAAAATTTTAGCCAAAGCATTCGTTATTTCTGCAGCTATCTCTTTTAGATCCTTAGGCCATTGGCCATCAGGTCCCAAGGATTTCTCCAACTTTAGTTCCTGAAGTTTCTCCAATACTTTGCTGTTATTAATTTCCTTAATATTCCCACAGTTTTTAATCCCTAGATTATTTTATAAATCTGATGCACAATAAGTGCCTTATACTGTGAAAAGAGGCACAAAAAATTTGTTCATTGATTCTGCCATTTCCTCATTCCCCATGATATTTTTTTTCAATTTTGCCTTTAAGGGATCAAAGTTTAGATAAAATTGACTGTTCTCAATGTCAAGATCACATTTGTCTGAGAGTGGGATCCAGGAATTTAGACAAAATTGAAGTCAGTGGAAGTCGACAGTAAATCCTCCACTGATTGGAATTGTACCTAGTACGAAGAAAGATTGTTGTGGAATTCACCTCAGTCCCAGGGCATAGAATCATGAAGCCAAACAGTATAAACGAGGACCATTGGGCCATTAAGTCTGTATCACCACAGACAGACTAAACCTAAACTAGTTCCACTTTCCAGCATTAGGCCCATAGCCTTGAATGTTGTGACACTTTAAATGCTCATTCAATTACTTGGGGTCATAGAGAATCAGAGAATCATAGAGTTATACAGCACGGAAACAGACCCTTTGGTCCAACTTGACTGCGCCAACCAGGTTTCCTAAACTGATCGAGTCCCATTTGCCAGCATTTGGCCTGCCTCCTTCTAAACCCTTCCAATTCATGTACTTATCCAGATGCCTTTTAAATGTTGTAATTGTAGCCACCTCCACCACCTGCTGTGGCAGCTCATTCCTTACACACACAACCCTCTGTGTGAGAAAGTTATCCCTCACATCTCTTTTAAATCTTTCCCCTCTCACCTTAAACCTATATTTTCTAGCTTTGGACAACCCTACCCTGGGAAGAAGACCTTGGCTATTCACCCCATCCCTGCCCCTCAGGATTTTATAAATCTCTATAAGGTCACCCTTCTGCCTCTGACACAGCTCAAAACTGTAATTTTAAACTTTGGGATAACACAGCGTGGAGCTGTAGGAACACAGCAGGCCAGGCAGCATCAGAGGAGCAGGAAAGTTGACGTTTCAGTTTGGGACCCTTCTTCAGAAATGGGGAGGGGGATGGGAGCTCAGAAATAAATAGAGAGAGGAGGGGTGGGGCTGGGGAGGTTGGGTGGGATGGTGATAGGTGAGTGCAGGTAGAGAGTGGTGGGAATTGGTCAGTGAGGTGGGGGGGCGCGGATAGGTGGGAGAGAAGATGGACAGGTTGTGTCAGGTCAAGGAGGCAGGGATGAGAGGGAGGGTTGGTCATGGGATGAGGCTGGGGGTGGGGAGATTTTGAAAATGGTAAAATCCACGTTTAGGCCATTGGGCTGTAGGCTCCCAAGGCGGAATATGAGGTGCTGCTCCTCCAGTTTGCTGGTGGAGTCATTGTGACACTGGAGGAGGCCAGGATGGACATGTCACCCAGGGAGTGGGAGGGGAAGTTGAAATGGCTCGTGACCGGAAGGTGTTGTCGTTTGTCGCGAACAGAACGCAGGTGCTCTGCAAAGCGGCCTCTGAGCCTCCGCTTGGTCTCACCGATGTAGAGGAGGCCATATCGGGAGCAGCGGCTGTGCAGGTGAACCTCTGTCTGATGTGGAAGTTTTGTTTGGTGCCTTGGATGGAGGTGAGGGGGGCAGTGTAGGGACAGATGTAGCACTTCCTGTGGTTGCAGGGAAAGATGACGGGGGTGGTGGGGCTAGTGGGGAGTGTGGAGTGGACGAAGGAGTCACGGAGAGAGCGGTCCCTACAAAAGGCAGATAGTGGTGGGGAGGGAAATATATCTTTGGTTGTGGAGTTGGATTGTAGGTGGCAGAAACGGTGGTGAATGATATAGTGGATATGGAGTTTGTTAGGGTGATATGTGAGGACAAGGGGGATTCTGTCTTTGTTTTTGTCGCGGGGAGGGGATGTGAGGGCAGAGGTGCAGGAAGTGCAAGAGATGTGATCGAGAGCAATTGGGAATAGGGGATCACCTTCTTGCAGGAATGTGGGTGAGAGGAGGTGTAGTCCAGATAGCTGTGGGAGTGGGTGGGTTTGAAATAGATGTAGATGCTGAGATGTTACCGGATATGGAGACAGAGAGGTTCAGGAAGGAGAGGGAGGTATTGGAGATGGTCCAGGTGAAATTGAGGTTGGGGTGAAAGGAGTCAGTAAAGTAGTAAAGTTGATGAACTGTTCGAGCTCCTCGTGGGAGCACAAGGAGGCGCCGATACAGTCATCGATGTAGCTGCGGAAGAGGGACTGTTCCACGTATCCTACGAAGAGGCAGCATAGCTTGGGCCCATATGGGTATCCATGGCCACCCCCTTAGTTTTTCAGAAGTGGGAGGAGTTGAAGGAGAAGTTGTTAAGGGTAAGGATGAGTTCGGTTAAACGGATGAGGGTGTCGGTGGAGGGGGTCTCAGTGGGCTTGCGGGTTAGGAAGAAGCAGAGGGCTTTCAGGTCATCCACATGGGGGATACAAGTGTACAAGGATTGGATGTCCATAGTGAAGATGAGGTGTTGGGGGCCATTTTAAACTTTGTGAGGTTGCCCTCCCAATGCAGTGCATTATAGACTTTTACCACCTTCTGGGTTTAAAAAGTTTTCCTCAAATACCTTTTAAATCGCATACCTTTTAACTTAAATTTGTACCTCCTTGTTATCTCTGCAGTAATCCTTTAGAGCAGCATCCTGGACCCAAGAATCTTCAGCTGATTCATCAATAACCTTCCCTCTATCATAAGGTCAGAAGTGAAGACGTTGTCTGACCATTCCACATATTTAGTACCATTTACAACTCCACAGATACTGAGCTCACATGCAGACAAATGGGGATAACATTCAGACATGGAATAAAAACTGATAAGTATATTTGCACCACACAAATGTCTGGGCAATATCCATCTGCAATAAAAGACAATCTTAGCAATGTTTCCTAAACTTTCAATCCCATTACCATCACTGCAAGTTTAATTAGCTTGTTTGAGGCAATAGAGAGGTTGATGAGGGTAATGCTATTGATGTGGCATAATTTGACTTCTAAAAGACATTTGATAAAGTGCTACACAACAGACTTGTAAGAAAAGTTAGAGCTTATGTAATAGGAAACAGTCACAACATGGATAGAAAAGTGGTCAAGTGACAGGAGACAAACAGTAATTGTGAATGGTGTTTTTTGGACTGGTGGAAAGTTTAATCTGAAGTTCAGCAGTGATCTGTGTCAGCTGTGGCATGGCACTGTGTACTGTTGCCAGTTAATACTTTCAAACATTTTGATTTTAGCTTCAATTTGAGTATGTAATCTAGAGTGCCAAACAATTACAAGGCATACTGCATTGGCAATGGCATTAAACTGCAAGAATATTTTGCCTTCTCCAAATGGGTGTGAAAGCTTCTATCGATTACTAGAAGAGGTATTTATGAAAAATGTGGTACACTGTCAAAGATCTTCATCTTGCACTCATCAGGACATACGAAAGAATGCTAAATTTTAAACGAAACACCATTTGTACTGCACGAGAAAAGGATACTCATTGGTTGGCATAATAAAAACCAAAAGAACTGTGGATGCTGCAAATCAGGAACAAAAACAAAGTTGCTGGAAAAGCTCAGGAGGTCTGGCAGCATCTGTGAAGGAAAGAACAGAGTTAACATTTTGGGTCCGGTGACCCTTCCTCTGAGGTTTGGTTCTGAGGAAGGGTCACCGGATCCGAAACGTTAACTCTGTTCTTTCCTTCATAGGTCATGCCAGACCTGCTGAGCTTTTCCAGCTACTTTGTTTTTGCTTATTGGTTGGCAATTCAACTCCAACACAACAGCAGACTAAGAATCATTTTCAGATTTTTACCCAGGCAGACCATTTGCCTCATTTACACTTGCTGGAAGCTACCTATTTCCTTATGTAAGTATCTGCCCTCTGCAGACAGATGGAACATTTCATCTTTCTGAATTAAACAAAAGTGTGTGGGCAATAATTCCCTGGATGTGTTCCCCTTGGCAGTGATTTAACTGATCATAGTTAGATTGCCAGTCAATCACATCCATGTTTCTCATGAAATATAAATTGTTGCTCCCTTTGGAACTTGGCATTCTTGCATCTGATGAATACGAAACAAACGGTCACAATAATATGCCACTTTTCTCGGCAAGACACAAATTCTCTACCAGCGTGTGATTAATTGAAGAATAACTTGACTGTTCTTTTTAATGTTTTGATCAAAGTTTTTCCCTCAGCTAACACCACTAAATTACTTGCCTGGGATGGCTCAGTGGTTAGCACTGCTGCCTTGCAGTACTAGGGACCTGGGTTCGACTCCACCCTTGGGTGACTGTGGATTTTGCATATTCTCTCTGTGTCTGCATGGTTTCCTCTGTGTACTTTGGTTTCCTCCCATGTTCCAAAGATGTGCAGGTTAGGTGGTTTGGCCATGCCAAATTGCCTGTAATGTTCAGAATGCCCAGGCTGGGTGGATAACCCATGAAATGTGTAGGGTTACAAGGATGGGGTGGATCTGGGTGGTATGCTGTTTGAAGTCTCAGTGTGGACTTGATGAGCCAAATGGCCTGCTTCCACACTGTAGTGATACTATAATCATTGTCTCAATGTTATTAATATGGCCTTATTGTGTGCAAATTGGCTGTTGCATTTCCGACTTGGAGTTTAGAAATCAACATTTCACAGTTTAAAAAGTTTGTTCTCTAAGAATTATGTTGTTGAATTAGAGAATGGTTACAGCATATAAGGAGGCCATTTAGCCCCTTGTGTCTGTGCTTGCCCTCTGAAGGAACAGTTCACCAAGTACAATTCTTCTGCTTATTTTCCATAACCCTGCAACAAAAATAAAAACTCAAAACAATGGAATTTGTAATGTGCCTTGAGGTTGTGAACAACATTTCTATAATTGCAATCTGTGTATTAGCAATGTGGTGGGTGGGTCACAAAGGTAGCTGCATTCTGTAGACTGTCAGAACTCTCCTTCATCATACAAACTATTCCCTTTAGTGTGCTATAAATCAAATTTAAAATGTCATTCACAAAGTAAAAGTCTTAGAGGGTAGCTTCACTATGATTGATGTGAATTCCCATATCATGTTATTAATTGACACAAGCATTACAAAGATGATCAGTTTGATCAGCAGTTTATTGTCAATTTTGGATGCATTTGGCCAGCCACATTGAAAAGCCATATTAGACCCTCCCAATTTATGAAATTTAGAATTTTGAAAGGTCATTGATGCGAAGTTGTTTTCATCAATGCAGGGAAATTAATAATGATCACAAACTGCAAACACTTAAATACAGCTGCTGACTTCAAAGGATAAGATAATAAAGCAATTCAGAACACCAGTGGAGATGGGCCTTGGTTCATAAGTAATGACTGGCTTTGTATTTACATTATTCAATCAGGCATCACCCTGGGAGAAGTTTTATTTCCCAGCCTGATCTACGATTGAACTACCACTGTCAAAATGATCCAATAAATCCTCACAACTCCAAAACTGTGGTGGAATCTGAACCTGCCATCAAGGATGATGACACTTGTGGAGCCTACTCCTTCATCAATTTGTTTAATTGTCCGCCATCATTCATGATTTGATGTAACAAGTCTGCAGAGTTTAGATCTGATCCATTGGTTCTGGAATTGCTTAGCCATGTCCGTCTCATGCTGCTTCTTTTCTTTGGGTGCAAGTAGACCTGTTTTGTAGTTTCACTGGGTTGATACTTCATTTTTAAGTATGTCTGGTGCTACTCTGGACATACCATTCTGGATTCTTCATTGAATCAGGGTTGACAACAATGATAGACTGAGGGAAATGCAGATGATGAGATTTCAAATTGTAGTTGGACAAAATTCTACAGTTGCTGATGGCCCAGACTGCATTATAGATGCCAGTTTTGAACAGTCTGTTCTGAATCTATGGCACTTATCATTCTGGTAGTATCATGCAGCACAATGGAGGGTATCCGCTGTGTGAAGTGAAACTTTTGTATTTATAATGATAATGCATTCTGAATAAAGATAAAGAGAACTCTGAATTTAAAGAAAAGGAACTATGGATTTGTGAAGCACAATTGGCAATGATGGATTGTGGGATCTTACTAAATGGGTTGACAGTGGATAGTCGATGGTTCATATTTAAATGAAAACAACAAATGCTGGAGATCACAGTGGGTCAGGCAGCATCCATGAAGAGAAAGCAAGCTAACATTTCAAGTCTAGATGACTCTTCATCAGAGCTCTGTGATGAGCAGTGAACTCCAGCATTTGTTGTTTTCAGTACAGATTCTAGCATCAGCAGTAATTTGCTCCAATGTTCATACTTTAAAAATGTGTGCATGAATTACAATGATCCATTCCTGTCTGGCAAAAAAGAAGAGAGAAGTGAGACTCAACAATGGGTTACAAAAGAAATTGGGGATGGTATTAAATCCAAAGAAGAGATATATTAAATTGCCAGGAAAAGCAGCAAGCCTGTAGATTGAGAGTGCCTTATAATTCAGCAAAAGAGGACAAAAATGCTTGTTCAAAAGGGGAGAAAATAGTATCTGAGATTAGCATTGCAAGGAACATAGAAACTGACCGTAAAAACTTCCTTCAATACGTGAAGCTAAAAAGATTAGTGAAGATAAATGTTGGTCCCTGATAATCAGAACCCGGGAAAAATTATAACAGGAACAAGCAGATGGCAGAATTGAATACAGTTCTAGCTTCCCAAAAAATACCTTGCTGACATGTTAGGGAATCAAGGGTCAAGTGAGAGGATAGAATTGAGACAAATTAGTACGAATAAGAAAATAGTGCAAGGGAAAGTAATAGGGTTAAAGGCAGACAAATTTCCAGGGCTGGATTAATCTACAGGCTAAGGTACTAAAGGCAGTGGCCCTGCAAATACTGGATGCATTGCTGTTCATTTTCCAAAATTCTAGAGACTCTGGAACAGTTCCTACAGCTGGGAATTGGCAAATGTAACCCCACTATATAAAAAGGGGAGGGAAGGAAAAACACACAGAGTATTACAGAGCAGTTAGCCTAACATCAATAGTTGGGAAATTGCTGGGATTTGTCATAAAAGACATGATGGCAGAACATTTGGAAAGGAAAACAGCAATGGACAAAGTCAGAGATAGCACAGTGTGGAGCTGGAGGAACACAGCAGGCCAGGCAGCATCAGAGGAGCAGGAAAGCCTGAAGAAGTGTCCCAACCCAAAACATGATAAACGACGTAATCTATTGGCATAATTGGTTTGAGAATTAGCTGACAAGACAGGAAATAGAGAGTGAGGATAAATAGGTTTTTTGCGGAGTTACAGTCAGTGATTAGTGCGGTACCACAAGGGTCAGTGTTTGGATCCCAGCTATTCACAATATGTATAACTGACTTGGGTGAGGGAACCAAATATAACATTTCCAACACAAAATAGAAATTTTGAGAGAAACTCTGCAAGTCTGGCAGTATCTGAGGAGAAAAAGCAGAGCCAACTTTTCGTTCTGAAGAAGGGTCACTGGACCTGAAACATTAACTCTGCTTTGTCTCCACGGATCCTGCCAGACCTGCTGAGTTTGTCCAGCAATTTCTATTTTAGTTTCAGTTTCCCAGCATCCTCAGTTCTTTGCTTTATTTTGTTGCAACATTTATATGATTGATGATGACACAATAACAGATGGGATTATCAATTGTGAGAACAATGCAAAAAGGTGATTTAGACAAGTTGAGTGAGTGACCATAGCAGGTGCAGTCTAACCTGACTAAGTGTGCAGTTATACAATTCAAGGTTAAAATCAAAAAGGAAGAGTATTAGTTTAGTAATATATTGGGGAGTATGAATGTACAAAAGGATCTGGGTGTCCTGTACGCCAGTCGATGAAAGTAGACAGGCAGGTGCAACAAGTAATTAGGAAGGCAAATGGGATATTAGCATTCTTTGCAACAGGAGTTGTCTGAGTTCAGAAGTGAGGATGTCTTACTGCAGTCATATAGGGCTTTCATAAAGCTACACTTGGAATATTGTGGGCAGTTTTAATCTTCCTACCTCAGAAAGGATAGACTTATCATATAGGGAGTGCAGCAGAGGTTCACTGGGCTGATGCTGGGAATGGCAGGACTGGACTATGAGGAGAGATTGGTTTGTCTTTGGGCCTGCATTCACTAGAGTTTAGAAAGAGGAAAGAGGATTTGATTGAAGAGCTTAAAAGTCTAACAGGGCTGCACAGACTAGATGCAAGGAGGATGTTTTCCCTGGTTGGAAACCTACAACCAGGAATCCAGTCTCAGGATATGGCGGAGACCACTTGCGAGAAAAGGTAGTGAACCTGTGGAATTCTCTATCGTAAAAGGCTGTGAGTTCCAAGTCACTGAATATATTCAAGAAAGAGACAATAATTTTTTTTGATTTTTTTAAAGGCGTCATGGTATGGGAAGAAAGTGGGAATATGACATTGAATTAGGGAACAATCATGATCATTTTGAATGGAAGACAGACTCAAAAGGCTGAATGACCTACTCCTGCTTCTAAGTTCTGTTTTTATATGCTCACTTCTATCAATACTCTCTTGAAAACAATCTGCAACAGGTAAAGATGAAGTCAAGTGGATTTTTCCCTCTCATTGGTTCCCTCTCTATCTGCCACACAACTAGGTGCTGCTCCAGCAGCTATGTTCTTTAACTAAACTGCAGCTAGGTTTTTTTCAAGGGTCTGTTCTTTATCTCCTTCTAATTCTCACGTACACTTTAGCAGCATAATCTGAAAGCACAGCATTAGTTTTCATAAGTATGCTGTCGAGACCGATTATTCCCTTACCACTCCCTCTCCATTGATTCCTTCACTCTTGCTAAATTATCAGTCTGCTTCTCCAACCTTGGTACTGGATAAGCAGAAATTTTCAACAATTAATACTTGTACCTATCTGAAGTTGAATCAAATAGTTCCCAAACTCAGTGCAACGTTTGAGATGAACATCCAACCACATATAACAACACTAGGAATTGCTAGCTTAACCTCTATATCATTGTCCTACTCTGTCCCTATCTTAGTCCATTTGCTACTGAAACTCTTGTTCATACTTTCATTACTTGTAGACTTGATAATTCTAATACACTCTTGGCTGGTCTGTCAAATTCCAACTTCTACAAATTTGTAGTTATTGCAAACTTTGCAGCTTGTGATCTTATGTTCATCAAATTCTCCATTATTGCTCTGCTCACAAATCTACATTGGTTCCCAGACAAGAAGTGACTAGATTTTGAATTCTTGTCCTTATTTTCAACTCTGTCCATAGCCTCAGCACTTTCTATTTCTAATCTCCTCCAGTGTCAACACCTTCTGAGATATCTACACATCTCCAAATTTCTTTGTTGCATAAGGACTTGATGGCCCTGAAGCAATCTGCAATGATGTCAGAGAATTACTCCTCACTGGGTACAAATAATACAGTGTAGACAGAGTTAGTTTGATTAGTGAGAGCATGTAGAGTAACACAATTAGCCTAGAAAGCTAATGGAATAGTATATTAGTATGTAACTGTAAGTCAAACCTAGTTATCGCTGATTACCACATATAGCATTGTTTAATGTTGAATTCCAATGAACATTGTTATTAAGAAACAATCCTGAAGACAATTCTTGATTTTACCTTTCTCTTGACCAGTCTGTCTTGAGCCCAACTGCATGGCATGGCATTAGGCCACATGATAACAGACTCTTCAATTGGGCATCCCCAATTTTAATTGCACCGTGTGGGTGGCTGAGCCTTCAGCAAACTGCATCCTAAACTCTGGAATTCTCTCCCTGAACCTCTCTGCTGACCTACATCTCCATTCTCTCTAAAACCTGATTTAGGTGCCTTGGCCCTTTATTTTCATGATCAGTGACAGATGATACACTGCTCCTTGTAAATCAAAAACATTTTGGTTTCTAAAGGCCCAACATCTTCGAAATTCCCTCGTGGGGAGTGTGTTGAAGGCGTGAGGAGGGAGGTTGGATTTCTGGAGTTCCTATCCTTCCATTTATCTTTGTGGTCAAACCCCTGTGCAATTTCTAGACCCTGGTGTATTCCTTTCAGCTGTTTCATGCTTGTTTTTCTGCACTACCTGCTTCCTAAAAAGTTTAAGGGAGATATACTTGGAAAGTTCTTTATGCAGAGGGTCGTGGATGCCTGGAACGGATTGCCAGTGGAGGTGGTAGAGGCGGGCATGGTAGCGTCATTTAAGATGTATCTAGACAGATACATGAATGGGCAGGGAGCAGAGGGATATAGATCCTTGGAAAATAGGCGACAGGTTTAAATAGAGGCTCTGGATCGGTGCAGGCTTGGAGGGCTGAAGGGCCTCGTCCTGTGCTGTAATTTTCTTTGTTCTTTGTTCTTTTCCAATGTAATCAATCAGTGTCTATCACTCATCAATTAAACCTCAGCACTAATTCACAAATGAGCCATTCTTCATGTGCATCATCAAGCATTGCTCTTGTATATTGAAAAAAATGTCAGCTAAGCCTTACTGAGTCCTTGCTCGACACTTACACACATCCACCAGAGAGTTAGAAAGTGTCAGTGATATATTCTCTAATCAGCTTTTTGAAATGTATTAGTACACACCTCTGGAGCAGCTAGGACCTGAACCCAGGTCTCCTGCCTCAGATGTAGAGACATTGCTACTGCATCACTGGCACCCCTGGCTTGATAATATTCTTATCTCCAAACTTAAGGCAACACATAACCTTCCAATTCTACTTGAGCAATGTCAAAGGTCTCAGCGTGGACAGAACATAGAAACTGGGATTCATCCAGCTCATGTTGCTCATCTGCTGAGCATTTCGTGGTGTACCTCAGATATCATCTTTGTACTCCCTAAATCTTCAAAACATGGTGAACATGCCTGCATGGTTTACAGATCACATAAAACCAATCATCATAAAAATTAAGACTTGAGCTACATACAGATCTGAATTTACACCAGACTATAAAGTAAATATAAAAGGGAATTACAGTGACGAATTGGATCTGTTTAATGTCTCAGCCTCACAGCTTGAAACAACAATCTAATCATTTGATTGCTTCAGGCAAATATGGAACACTAAACACACATCATTATCATTTAATTAGGCTCAGACCAGATTTCCCTCAAATAACTTCTGCTCAAGTTATGACCTTGTTGTATTGGCATTCATTGGTGGAGGGGTGACTGAACATTGCTCTCAAAGTGAACTTTTTAAAAACCTAACTCCCATTGACTCAGAGCATAATTTCAGCCATGTGTTTAGTTTTTGGATATGGTGCAATTTGTAGGAGGCTTTGTTCATTAAAACAAGTTAGCATGGCTAGTGTGAAGACATGCTGAAGATTAGTGATTACAGAATGCCTACAGTGTGGAAAGAGGCTGTTTGGCCCATCAATCTGCCCCAACCCTTCAAAGAGCATCTCACCTAAACCCATCTCCCGACCCTACCCCTGCATATTTTCCATGGCTAATCCACCTAGCCTGCATGTTTGGATTGTGGGAGGAAACCAGAGCACCCAGCAGAAACCACACAGATGTGGTTAGAACATGCAAACCCCACACAGACAATCACCTGAGGCTGGAATTGAACATAGATCCCTAGTGCTGTGAGGCTATAGTGCTAATGACTAAGCTTCTGTACCAGCCTGCTACACTTTGTAAAGTACCAGTAAGTGAAAAATCAATTTTCTCCATTTCAATCACATTCAAAATGAACAAAATACTCAGGATATCAAGGTCTGAGACTGGAAATCACTTAACTGGCAATCTTATTTTAATTTGTTTAATTTATGCAGTTCTGTAAATTATGTCTTTTTTTGAGTTTCATCCATGCTTTCTGGAGTACAATGTTAAGAAATTTATTAATTATATAACTCTGATGTCAAAAGTCACATGTTGTCAGGACCCAGGAAAGGAAGAACCATAGGAGAGAACTGTAATCAGTATTCTGTATATTAGAAAATAAATAACAAGTATACAGTAATTATACAGAGTCAGACACTAGTCACTCTCAGGTCAGGTAAAGGCAGAGATGTAGCAGATTCTCAGTAAACACAGTCTATTGAGTAGAGTGAGTCTACTGAGTAACTTCAAGAGTGGTGGAACACTCAGTGCCCACATTGAATGGGAATGCAGAATCCCCAAGGGAAGAATAATTCAGGGCTGAGTCTATGGGAGCAGTGTAGTCCATGGTGACAGCAAGATTAACACAAATCATTTCCAATTTCTCTCCATCCAGCTAGCATTACCTTCTCATGAATGAATTAAGTAACCTGCAAATGTGCTTTTTGCTTTTAAAGGAGCCTGTGTTCAAACAGCAGCTCCTCAAGCTTGCATTTTGTGGCTGTGATGCACTTTAGAAAACAACTTATGATGAATAAACCTTTAAAATGATCCAAGGCACAATCTCCGTAACAACTGCAATGCAATGGCCATCACAAAATGCCTGCATTCTGTAGAGCCGTTTTCTGTGAGACAAGCCAACACTTCCTATATGAAGTATATGTAAGGATGTGATTTTGTCAACTCATTCAGATCTTACAAATCAATCTTTTAAGCTGAAATGTCACTTTAGCTAACGTTGAATACAAGACAGCGTCTTATCTTTTTGTTAAATCAACTTGTTCAAAGATATTATGACACACCTCTGGTGTAGGGGAGACTTGAACCCAGGCCTCTTGGTCCAGAGGTAGGGACACTACCACTGCACAAGAGCAGCAAGACACCATCTTGTTAAGAAGTTGAAGTCAGACCTCAGAGTGGCTGCTCACAGCCTCATTAAGCAGCTGGTTTAAATTACCTGCCCATGCTCAATAATACAGGTTGCATGATATTTGAATGTTGAGCACTTCATGTCTAATTTCTAATCAACCTGTTCAGAGATGTTATGACACAACTTTGGACCAGGTGAAACTTGAAACCCAGGTCTCCTGGCTCTGAGGTAGGGACAATACCACTGTGCCACAAGACCCTTTTAGCTTCCGGTTGAAGTTTCTGGGTATCGTTTTTCTCAGCCAGGCATTCCAATAATCACTGTTCCTTCTCAAGGAAGGGTGCTTGCATTGAGGCTTGAACTCAAAACCTCGGCATTTCGTGCACCTCTATATTGTCTTGCAAGTACCATGCGCTGATCCATTGCTTCACTTGAAAATCACAGTGCTTGAGCACTTCATGAATGTTCTGTCTTAACAGTGACTGACTGTTTCAGCGTAAACGTGACATTGTTGTAGATTTCAAGAGCTAATTGATGGGATTCCCATCACTTCATGATTTTTGCTGTTTCAATTGTGAAGAAGATTCCCTGAAACATATGGAGATTCCTACTGGAAAGACGTCTCAAGGTTTTCATCAGCACTTAAACAACAAATCCTCATCTCTCTCCACCTTACCTATATATGCTAATCAACCTCACTGGACACCTTGAGGAGTTTGGGGGCAAATGTCCTATCACTGGACTAGTAATGCAGAAGCCTAGGCTAATGATCTAGGAAAAATAGTTTGAAACCCACCATTGCAGAAGGTAAATTTGAGATTGAATTCCAAAATTCTGGAATAAACTGTTAACCTAATGTAAGGTTAAAAATCCACCTGGTTCACTAATGTCCTTCTGGGAATGAAATTGCCATCCTTTACCTGGCCTAGCCTGCTCCAAACCCACAGCGATGTAGTTGACTCTTCTGGGCAATTAAGGTCATCCACCTGAACAAATAAAAAAAGGCCACCAGCTGTATTCACTACAGGTGCCCCAATGTACACAGGAGAAATGGGAGGAAACATGATGAAGCTCAAGTGTGTTATCCACTGCAGGAGAGAGGCACAGGTATCGTTGAGTCAGACAACAGAGAAACAGCCCCTTCAGCCCACCATTTCTCTGCCAACAAAGACCATGCTACACTAATCCCACTTACCTGCACTTGGTCCTTAGCCTGCTATGCCTTGACACTTCAAGAGCACATCCTGATGCTTCTTAAATGTTGCAAGATTACTTGCCTCCACCATCCTCTCAGGCAGCACGTTCCATATTGCCACTACCCACTGGGTGAAAAAAAAAATTCTTAGATCTCCTCAACACCACTTAGTCCTCATTTTAAACTTGTGCCCACTAGTCTTGGATATGTCTGCCATGATCTACCCTCTCTATGTTGCCCATAATTTTGTATTATACCTCAATCAGATCCCCCTCAGCTTCTTCTGCTCTAAGGAAAACAAACCTAACCTATCCAGTCTCTGCTTATAACTGAGACTTTTCATCCCAGGCAACAGACTGGTGAATCTCCTCTGCACCTGTTACAGTGTAATCACATCCTTCTGATACAGTGATGACCAGAACTGCACACAGTATCCCACCTGTGGCCTAACTAATGTTTGATAAAGTTGTAACAAGACTTCCCTGCTCCTACATACTACATCCTGGCTTATGAAGGCAAGAACACTATACGCCTGCTTCACCAACCTGTCTACCTGTGATGACACCTTCAGGGATCTATGGACTTGTACACCAAGTTCTCTTTGCTCCTTAGTTCTCTGTGGGGACCTCCCATTCATTATGAATATCCTTCCCTTATTAGACCTCCCAAAATGCATCACCTCACACTTATCAGAATTAAGTTCCATCTACCAAGGCTCTCCCAATTTACCAGCTGATCAGTATCAGACTGTAGCCTGAGACCATCCTCCTCACTTTCAACAGCACCAGAAATTTTCATGTCATCTGCAAACTTACTAATTAAACGTTCTACATCCACATCCAAATTGTTAATGTACATAGCAAACAGCAAGAGTGCCAGCAACAATCTCCATGATACACAGCTGGTCACAAGCTTCAAATCACAAAACCAATCCTCCACCTTCACCCTTTACCATCGATTTGTAAGCCAATTTTAGGTCCATTTTACAAACTCGCCTTGGATCCCATGGGCTCTTACCTTTTGGACGAGCCTTCCACGTGGGACCTTGTCAAAGGCCTTACTGAAGCCCATGTAAACCACATCAATTGCATTATCCTCATCAATACATTTCGTCATCTTTTCAAAAAACTCAATTAAATTAGTCAGACAAGATCTCCCCAAATCAATCTGTGCTGACTATCACAGATCAATCCTTGCCTTTCCAAATGTGGATTAATCCTGTCTTTCAGAATTTTTTCCAACAATTTCCCCACTACTGCCATCAGACTAACTGGTCTGTTATTACTTGGCCTGTCCTTGCTGTCCTTCCTGAACAAAGGAATCACATTAGCTATCCTCCAGTCATCCGACACTTCATACATGGCCAGCAAAGTATTAAATATCTCCAGCATGGTCCCAGTAACCTCATCCCTACTCTCCCATAGCAGTCTTGGATACATATCATCAGGCCCTGGCTACAACGTCTTTGTCTTCTGTGAATACAGATGGGAAGTATTAATTCAAGACCTCACCCATGGTCTCTGGCTCCACGTACAGATTGCCCCTTTGGTCTCTAAAACATCCTACTGTTACCCTGATATTCCTATTATTTTTAAAATACTCACGAAAAACCTTAATGTTTTCCATGATCCCACCTGCCATGGATATTTTGTGGCCCCTCTTTGCCCCCTAATATCTTTTATCAGCCACCTCTTACACTCATTATACTCTTGGAAAGCCATCCCTGTTTTTAAAGTGCTGTACCTGACATATGCTTCCTTCTTTTTCTGTATCAAATTCTCAACATCTCTTGACTCTCAGATTTCCCAGGACTTCTGTCTTTGACTTCCACTCTGAGAGGAACACACTGGCACTGAATTTTCACAATATTACTTTTAAAATACTCCCATGTTTCAAATATAGATTTACCTGCAAGTAACTGCTCCTCATCTATGTTTGCCAGATTCCATCTAATGATATTAAAATTGGCCTTCACCCAATTTAGACACTTAACTTCTGCACTATTCTTATTCCTTTCCATAATGACTTTGAAACTTAAGAGTTATGGCCATTCTCTCCTTAATACTCACCCACTGATACCTCACCGACTTGACTGGGTACATTCCCGATGATTAGGTCTAGCACTCCCCCATCTCTGAAAGGACTATCTATGTCGTGGCACAAAAACCTCTCCTGGATGTACATTTAAAAAATCCACCCTGTCTAATCCTTTCACGCTAAGGTGATCCCAATTAATGTCAGCAAAATTGAAGTTCCCTACAACTATAACTCTGTTCCTTTCCATCTCCACCTTCCCCGTTACACACAGATACAAATATTCTTCACCTTCTGGATCCCCAGAGAAGCATGTCAGACCAATCAGCCCTGTCCCTCAGTCTCTGCGCTGCTGTGTGTTTAGCCAAAACTTATCAGGATGCAAAGACTCCACGTACATGGCTCAAAAGAAATTGAGTGTAATTTGTGCCTGAGTGCTAACTCAACAAGTTTACAAGCATAAAAATGAGGAGTAGAAGTGGGCCATTCCACCCCTCCAGCTTGATCTGCTTGTGTTTCTGGTTCAGCTCCTCCACACTACAGCAAATTATTCTAATTAACAACTTAGACCAAAATTGTATGTTTAACCCAAACTTTCAAACAGGTGTGTCTTAACACTGCACCTATTTTTATCCTTTCATCAACATCAACTCCTAGAATCGTTACATTTACATTAGGTTCATTCCTAAAAATAGGTGCTTCCTGTGGTCATGGTTTTATGCCACTATTAATGCACATTATGAATTCCTTCAGCTACATTTGCAATGGGAGATTGCTCTTGTAAATTCATCCCATTATAATTACAACTGTACTTTCCTGCCGCTTGAGATATTGAAAAACCTCAGCAGGGTTCTCCCAGTTTCTCATTAACATTGCAGACAATCCATTGCAAACAAACGTACTTTATCTTCTTTTCCATTCCAACTTGACACAATCATTTAAAATTAAAAGATCCTATACAAATAGAAGCATGTCCATGACTTTAAAATGGGGCTGAATTGCATTGGTTGGTCTTGGTCCAATTATTCCTGGCATGTAGATTTTCATTAGAAGGGAAACATCGATGAAACATTAACAGCTGAACGGTGAGGAGCAGAAGAGGGGAATCATCTCCCCTCTTTTTAAATTGATCTCAGTTGGTCACAAAAAGAATGGGCGTAGCTATTATACTTCAAATAAAGCATAGTTAAATAAATCCAAACAAAGGAGCTGAATTACTTCTAAAGACAAATTTTACTACCTAACAACCTCCTAAAAATAATAAAATGCAACATCAAATGAATGCACAAACACAGCTAATAAGCTTAAAAGGGTGACTGCATAGAATGCTTTGCAGATTGGGCAAGTCAAAACAGTAGAAATGCCGTAGAGGACGAATTCCGAAGAGTGTACATAGTTTTCTCGATCAGTACATTAAGGAACTAACTGGAAAACGGGCCATTCTAGATTGGGTATTGTGTAATGAGAAAGAAGTAATTGACAGTCAAAGTTTGCAAGGTCTCTTGGGAAGAATGACCATAAAATGATAGAATTGTTCATTATGATGGAGAGTGTTGAAGTTGATTTGGAGAATAGGGTCCTAAATCTAAATACAGTAAACGATAAGGGTATGAATTCTGAGCTGGCTATGAAAAATTGGGGAACATTATTTAAAAGGATGATGGTGGATTGGCAATGGTAAATATTTAAGGAGTGCATGGATGAATTGCAGCAATTGTTCATTTCTATGTGGCACAAAAACAAAGGGGGCCTGGTCATGGTTAACAAAGGCAATGGGGTACAGGAATCCAAGGAAGCAGACCTGACAATTGGGAGCAGTTTAGATTTCTGCAAAGATTATGAGGCGGGAAATAGAGTTCAAGAGTAAGCCTGTGGGAAATATACAAACTGACTATTAAAGCTTCTACAGGTTTGTGAAGAACAAAAGACCAGTGAAGACAAATGTAGGACCCTTACAATCGGAAACAAGCAAAGTTATAATGGGGAATAAAAAGTTGGCGGACCAATTAATTACATATGTTAGTTCTGGCTGCATAAAGGAAAACACAAATAATCACTCAAATATGTTAAGGATCCCAGGGTCTGGTGAAAGGGAGGAACTGAAGGTAATCAGTATTGGTAGGAAAATAGTTTCAGGGCAATTGTTGGGATTAAAGGCCAATAAATCCCCAAGCCCTGGTAATCTCCTCCCAGGGTATTTAAGGAAAGTTGCCCTAGAAGTAGTGGGTGCATTGGTGGTCATCTTTCAATATTCTAGAATCTCTGGAACAGTTCCTATAGATGGAGGATAGCTAATGTAACCCCACTATTTATAAGAAGAAATAGAGAGAAAATCAGGAATTATGGACCGTTTAGCGTGTTATTGGTAGTAGGAAAATGTAAGAAAATCATTCTTGACAGATCTACTGTCATTTATCATGGATGTAACTATTAGTATGGATATGGAGAGCCAGCGGATGTGGTTTACTTGGACTTTCAGAACGTTTTCGATAAGGCCCCATGTAAGAGATTAGCATGTAAAATTAAAGCGCATGGGATTGGAAGTAGTGTGCTGACTGATTGGCAGACAGGAAATAAAGAACAGGAATAAACGGTCCTTTCTTCTGAGCGGCAGTTAGTGACTAGTGGGATACCACAGGGATCAGTGCTTCGACCCCAGTTATTCTCAATATATATTAATGATTTAGATAAAGGAACTGTGTGCTGTCTCTCCAAATTTGTAGATGACACAATGCTGGGTGAGAGGATAAGCCGCAAGGAGGGTACAGAAATGGTTCAGTTTGATTTGAACAAATTGAGTTAGTTGGCAAATTAATGGCAGATGAAGTATAATGTCGATAAATGTGAGGTTATTCATTTTTGTCGCAAAACCAGGAAAGTGCATTATTATCTGAATGGCAATAGATTGAGAAAGGTGCAATAACACAAAGGTGTCCTTGTATGCAAATTGCCAAAAGTGAGCATGTAGGTAGAGCACGTGGTAAAGATGGCAAATAGTCTGTGGATCTTCATAGCAAGCGGATTCGAGTACAGGAGCAGGGATATCATGCTGCAATAATACAGAGCCTTAGTGAGGTTACATGTGGAGAATTGCAGAGATAGTAAGAACTGCCTGTGCTGGAGTCAGAGATGACACAGTGTGGAACAAAAATAAAGTTGCTGGAAAAGCTCAGCAGGTCTGGCAGCATCTGTGAAGGGAAAAACAGAGTTAACGTTTCGGGTCCAGTGACCCTTCCTCAGAACTGATGGTGGCCAGGAAACTGTCAGTTTATATGCAGAAAATAGGGAGGTGGGTGGGGTAGGGAGCAAACGATAGGATAGAGCCCAAAGAGAGAGAAAGACAGTTGGACAGACAAAGGAGTTGCTAACGATCAGGCTGGGAGGGTGAAAAGTTGTTAACGGGGACTGTTAGTGACTAGCAGCAGGGGGTGTGTAATGGCAGGCTATATGATAACAAGGCCTGGTGTGTGGGGTGGGGGGCTGGGACATGGGACAGTTTAGGCCCTAAAATTATTGAACTCAATATTGAGTTTGGAGGGCTGTAGGATCCCCAAGCGGAAAATGAGGTGTTGTTCCTCCAGTTTGCGTTGAAATAAGAGGACATCTGGGATGTTCGGGAGTGGGATGTTCTTGGGAGCAGGCATGGCGGAGGCGGAGGAATTGGGAGTAGGGGATCGCATTCTTGCAGAATGGTGGTTGAGAGGAGGTGTAGTCCAGGTAGTTGTGGGAGTTGGTGGGCTTGAAATAGATGTTGGTTTTAAGGCGGTTACCAGAGATGGAGATAGAGAGGTCCAGGAAGGAGAGAGAGGTATCAGAGATGGTCCAAATGAACTTGAGGTTGGGGTGGACGGTGTTAGTAAAGTTGATGAACTGTTCGAGCTCCTTGTGGGAGCACGAGGTGGCGCCGATACAGTCATCGATGTAACGGAGGAAGAGGTGGGGAATGGGGCCAGTGTTGTAATCTACAGTTCTAGTAACGCCTTCTTTCTTCTTAAACTGGACCCATGCCTCTGTAGAAAAGTCTCCCGAATACAATTCAGGAGTGCTTATCCCTCATTGGCCCTTACACTACCACTAATCCAGTTAACACACAGGGAATGGAAGTCCCTATTATAATTAGTCTCTGATATTTACACTTCTCTGTAATTTCTTTGTAGACTTGTTCCTATATATCCCTCCCACTAGCTGGTGGTCTGTATAACACATAGATAGATATCATAGAACCACTACAGTGTGAAAGCAGGCTATTCGGTCCAATGAAACCACACCATCCCTCTGAGCAGCATCCCACCCAGACCCACCCTCCTAACCCTAACCCTGTATGCCTGCATTTTGCACGGCTAATGAACCTAGACTGCACATCTCCTGGATGCAATAAGGCTGTTTAACATGGCCAACCCATCTAAACTGCACTTCTTTAGACTATGGGAGGAAACCAGGGCACCCGGAAGAAACCCACGCAGACACTGGGAGAATGTGCAAACTCCGCACAGACAGTTGCCGAAGGCTGGAATCAGACTTGGGCGATGGCGCTTCAAGGCAGCAGTGCTAACCACTGAGCAATGATGCCACCCATAGCAACAGTACAAAAGCACAATATAGCACAATAACACAAATGGCACAATATAATAAAATAAAATCAATCTCCTTATTCAAATCAATTCTGTCCTTAAATCTTCTTCCTCCAGAACTGCAAAGCTCTCCTTAGCTCAAAAAGCAATACCCCGCCTCCTTTTTGACCTTTTCAATCTTGGCAAAACACTTTGAAATCATGCATATTTAACATCCAGATTACCTTTCACTTACATCAAGCTTCCATTATTATCACAACATCCCAATGCCACAAGGCAAACTGTTGCTGTAAATTCCCCATCTTATTAACTAGACTCCATGCATTCATACACAAGGAGAGTACCCTGACTTAAACTTCATTACGTTCTCCTTTACACTCAACCTATTAACTTACTATTCTATGATTTAATGCTATCTGCTTCTGCCAGCATTTTATGCACCCTGGCATAACTTTCTAATACTCTTGCCAGGACACCACACCCCTACTGAGTTTTCTAAACTTACTCCAACAGAACAAGCAAAGCATCCTGCGAGAAACTTGGGAAGGCTATAGCCTTGTGGTATTATCGCTGGACTGTTAACCCAGAGGCTCAGATAATGTTCTGGGTTCCGAGGTCAAATCCCACTACAGCAGATGGTGGAATTTGAATTCAATAAAATATCTGAAATTAAGAATCTAATGATGACCATGAATTCATTATCAATTGTTGGAAAAATCAAACTGGCTCACTAATTCCCTCAAGGGAAGGAAACTGCCATCCTTACCTGGTCTGGTCTATGTGTGGTCTAGACCCACAGCAATGTGGTTGACTCTGAACTGCCCTCTGGGCAATTAGGGCTTGGCAATAAATGCTGTCCAGTCAGCGATGCCCTCATCCTGTGAATTAGTAAAGGAAAAAAAACTCAATTCCAACTTTCCTCAGGTACAACCCTACCACTCAGTATATGTGCCATCTCCACCAGAGCCATCCCAGAAATTTAAAGTCCTTGCTCCTGTGTGTGCCATATTTCTGGCCATACATTCACCTGTTTCCCTGTTTCTGTGCTCACTTGCATGTAGCACTGGGAGTAATATGGAGATTCCCACTTTTGAGATCCTTTTTGTTAATTTTCTGCTTAGCTCCCTAAATTTTGATTGCAGGATGACATCATCCTTCTGCCCTAGGTTGTTAGTACGAAAGGGGAACATGACCCCTGAATGTTTGCCTTCCCCACAAGAATGTCCTCTAGCTGTTCTGCGACATACCTAGCACCACGGAGGCAATGCACCATCCTGAAATAACCCTAACATCCACAGAAACAGCTTCCTGTTCCCCTAACTAACTGAATCCCCTATTAGTATTGCTCCTCCACACTGCTTTCTCCCATCCTGTACAGTGGGGTCACCATAGACTGCTGTACTCCTCCAAGGATCGATCACCTTCACTGGAATGAAACACTAGTTAGAGAGTGGAACC
This sequence comes from Rhincodon typus, assembly GCF_021869965.1. Classification (NCBI taxonomy): domain Eukaryota; kingdom Metazoa; phylum Chordata; class Chondrichthyes; order Orectolobiformes; family Rhincodontidae; genus Rhincodon; species Rhincodon typus. The sequence goes on from NC_063362.1 coordinate 35,248,679, forward strand.
TCTGAGGACTCTTGCCCTAGCTGCCTCTTCTTGTTGGACTACCTGGCGATCACCCATAGCTTGCAGTATGGCCCACTCTGTGAAAGTGCTATCTATGTCATTCTGTACCTCATCGATGCACCCCAGTGACTGCAGCCACTGCAAAAGCTCAAAAACTCAGATTTCAAGCTTGTGCAGCTGGTGTCACTTCCTGCAATAGGCTCATTCGGTCAAGAGATGTGTCTACAACTCCCCACATGCCACAGGATAGGCATTCCACTTGGCCAAGCTGTCCCACCATACCTTAATCATAAACAGAAAGAGTAGTAGGGAGTAGAAATTCTTCACCTTTGCAAATCAGGTCTCTCTCCTAAGCCTGGAAATTTACATTTTCCCTGTGCTAGCTTAGAAATTTACATTTTTCAAAATTTATTGGAATTATAACACACTGGGATCAGGATTACAGAGTATAATTAAAACAGAATTGAATTGAAAGTGCAATGATTAAGAGAAGAATGAAAGTACAGAATAGAAACAGTTAGAAGGGTTTTGGCTCAAAACATTGACTTCCCTGCTCCTCGGATGCTGTCTGACCTGCTGTGCTTTTCCAGTTCCACATTTATTGACAGAAAGACCAATCTAGCTCCATGTAGGGGAATACACTGGTGACTTGTAATGGTTGTAATGAGGTTAGCCTGGTGGACATCAAAGAATATGAGTTCCCTAACTGGGGCTGTTAATCTGGTTCAATCAGGGAGCCCTGGCTAACAGATAAGGACAGGAGTGTCAGAAGTTCTGTGGACTCTGACAGCTGGCTCTGAGGGGGCTAGATCAGTGTCAAAGACCTTTCATGTGTAAATAAAGGGTGACTTGGTGATGGGATATTGGCCTCTGTATAGTTATTTCAGTGGAAACGAGAGTGGAATTAATGATGCAACCATGCAAAAGCACCTACTAGCTTAAGCTCAACTAGACTTCATACAAGCATGACATCTGGCTTTATCATTGGAAAAGTGACGAGTGGGCCATATGACTTGCAGGGCATTCTGATGGAAGTTGACATCCTAGCCAGTCCAACTGAGCTTAGGGAACACCATTTGAGGAAAGGCTATTGCAAAACCTCACTCAGGACATATCCTGAACAGGGGGAGTCTTAGTCAGCCCACAACAAAAACCCAAAACAAAGTCAAGCCTCAGCCAAACAGTTAAAGTTTTCTTCAGGATCTGGTCTGGCTGGTCATTGTAGTTGCTGCCAGTGCGCAGGCTCAAGACAGCAAAACAATCCCAAACTAAAACAGAAATTGCTGGAAAAGCTCAGCAGGTCTGCCAGCATCTGTGAAGAGAAATCAGAATTAACATTTCAGGCCTGGTGTACCTTCCTTAGAACTCAAAAGAGTCCCATTTGACCTAAATGCAGTAAGAGAATTTATAGGCTGGTATCCAGGAGAGTGCAACCTGGAAAGTCCACCTACATCTGGTTTGGAACAGTTAAATTGCTCAGCAACATCCAAATCAGAGCCAATCAAAATAAATGGTCACCCGGTTCTAATGGAGGTTGATATGGGTGCAGCTGTTTTAGTGATCACCATACCAGTCTTTAACAAAATTCATTCTGGACTCCAAATCTTAAGTTTGCATAAGACCTTGGCCATGGTGAGAACCTATACTGGGGAACCTTTACAGATTAAGGTACAACTTCGGTGCCGGTATCATATAAGAAGCAGCTGGCTCAGTTACCATTGATTGTAGTAAAAGGCCCAAGCCTGATGGGGCAAAATTGGTTGAGAAAGATTCACCTAGATTGACTCAACATTTTTCGATTAGGACATGGCTGCCTGAGCGAAATCCTAATTAAATACCCGGAAGATTTTCAGGAAGCACTAGGGACTATCAAAGGAGCCAAGGCCAGCTTCCATGTTGACCAGGAAGCAATTCCAGGATTCCAGGCCCACCCAGGGCCTATTGCCTTGTGGTGTCTCCTTAATTGCCCTGGAGAAGGTGATGGTGAATGACTTCCATGAACTGCTTCAGTTCCTATGATGCAGGTACATGCACCAGGGAAGGAAGTCCAGGATTCTAACCCAGTGACACTGAAGGCACAATGATATATTCCCAAGTGAGGACAGTGCATGAGTTGAAGGGGAACTTGCAGGTGGTGGCGTTTCCATGTACCTGCTGCGCCAGTTCTTCCAGATGGTAGTGGTCATGGGTTTGTAAAGTGAGGTTGAAAGACCATTAATAAATTGTTGTTGAGTCTCATGTGGGTGTTACATGTGGTTGCCACTGATTGTTGTGGAATTGAATGTTGAAAGTGGTGAATGCGGTGAAATGGACTGCTTTGTCCTGGTATCAAGCTTCTTGAGTGTTGTTGGAACTGCACCCATCCAGGCATTCAATCACACTTCTGAATTGTGCCTTGTCGATGGTAGACAGGGGTTGAAGTTTAAGGGGTGAGTTACTCACTGCAGAATTCCTAGGATCTGACCTGCTGTTCTAGCCACAGTATTTCTATGGCTAATCACAATCAGTTTCTGGTCAATAGCAATCTCCGGATTTTGATTGTAGGGGATTCAGAAATAGCAATGTTATTGAATATCAAAGGGTGACAGTTGGATACTCTTTTGTTGGTGATGGTTATTGTATGTTATTTGTGCAGCATGACTGCTATTTGCTGCTTATGAGCCCAAGCCCTGATAGGATCCATACAATGCAGAAAGACGCCATTAAGCCCACCAAGTCTTTATCAACCCTTCCACCCAGGCCCAGGCCCAGCCCTCTACCCTATGCCTGTAACCCCACATTTACCATGGCCAATCCACTCTGCCTGCACATCTTTGAACTGTGGGAGGAAACAGGAGCACCGGGAGGAAACCCACGCAGACACGGGGAGAATGTGCAGACCCCACACAGAAAGTCACCTGAGGGTGGAATCAAACCCAGCTTTCTGGCGCTGTGAGACAGAAGTGCTAACCACTGAGCCACCATGCCACCTTCTGATGTTATCCAATCTGTCTATACTCTCTTTCAATAGACTATTCAACTGTAGGAGTATTCAAATTGATATTCAGTCACAATGATATTTTCCTCGCTTTTCAATCTAAATTGACCGCCATCCCTATTGTGCATTACCAGTTGATCATACTTCTTCAACAAAATGGATGCAGCTTTCTGATTCCTTTCTTCAGATAATCCTTAACTCCAGACACAGCAGCCATCGATTGAACCTGTGCGATGTCTTATTCCCTAAAGCTCTGACTCTAACTTCTCTGGTCGAGAAGTAGCAATGATTAGTGATGGAACTGTCAATTTAATTTGCTCTGGTGTAACTGTTCAGTTCTGCCGAGGAGTTGTGAGAAACATTGTTTGAATCAGATCATTAACTTCTGATTGTCTGTCTGTCATAACATGGACAGCAGTAAAGGGAACTATGTCATTCGCAAGGGCACGGGGAGAGTAACAGGATGCAGTGCTGAATGTTTTCTCAAGGGCATATTTCTGATTTAATCCACAATATATGATCATAACATAATGGGCCTGTGCCCTTGGATGTGGAACAGCAACACGAAAGCTGTTCCTGCGCTAATTGAGTGGCAGTGGCACTGGCACAGTAAGGGCTGGCAAGGACACTATGAAGGATTTTGCATCAGGTCCAAGAGAATGGGTACTTTTTGGTTAACAAGTTGTAACAGATGTGTGTGTGTGGGAGGGGGTGGAGGGGAGCGGAATGCAAGAAATCACTCAGCAAGTTTCACAGTTTGCATAGCCACTTCCACAAACCAGATAGTGGAAGATTTCAGCCTCTGTGGGGCAAATTTCTCAGCATGCATTTTAGATAGGCCAAAAAGGATGGTCATATAAAGTTACTGGAATTTAATTTTTAAAAGTACCAATACTTCTCTTGCCTTCTATTTCTGAAAGCAAATCTATTTTATTTTGAGGAACTCTCAACTTACTTTTCAAACTTGTTTCCCACTCAGACCTTGGTTCTCCTGTTGTTTGGGGGTTTCTTGGGGTGGAGGCAGGACGGGACACTATGTAAGAGATGGGTGAAGCAAGGAGGGAAGAAACCTAAGGTTCTTTACTAAAAGCATTGTGTGTTGTCAAAAATATTTTCACTTTAGATCTGCAATTTCAACATCGAGCCATTGTCTGTCTCAGATTATTCAGAGACTAAAGCATATGAGTTTGATGCTGGATGTTATTTGCTGCTTAAAATAAAACAAAATCCAGACAATCTGGTTGTTACTTGTCTAACTTTCCTTCTTTCTCTACTTTACCCTCAAAACATGCAGCCTGAGTCTAGGGGTCAGACCTTTTCTCGGGGGTGGGAGTTGAGGAGTTGATTCCCATTGAAAAATGATACAGACAATTCCAAGATCAAACTCCCCATTCCCAGTGCTGAATCTGCTCATCTGCTGACTTTGCCTGATTGACATCTTTAAATGTTTATAGTAAGTGTTTCTTTCTGTGACTTCTTTCATCAACATCTCCAATGTTTACCTGTACGTCACTGTAAATTATTTGAAAACTGTTGTTGTTGATATTTTAATAGCTTGCTTGACTGACACTTTAAAGTGATTGCAAGAGCTGCAGTTTTTTCATCAAAGAACATTTTTGAGCAGGAGTTTCTTTCTCCAGAGCAATTTCACACTGGCCATTTCTTAAAAAAAGTTGCTAATCAACCTGTTCAGAGAGGTTCTTACACATATCTAGAACAGGTGAGACTTGAACCTGGAGCTCCTAGCTCAGAGGCAGGGACGCTACTACTGCACCACAAGAGCCCTTTTTCCATTGGTATTATACGGTTATATACATAGTTCATACTAGGTAAAAGGGGGATGGAATCAACATGAATTGTCATGAATTTAGCATGGAGAATCATGTGCCCATTAGCATTGATTAAGAGATGTGAGTTGATTTTTGGTTGCCATGATGAGTATGGTAGGGCCATGGCAGTGGTTGCAGAGGTGTGAGGTGATGTGAGAAGTCAGGGCCAGAGGGCCTAAGCATTTTTCTTACTACTAGGATGGATGGAATACCGAGTCTTCTAACCAGCCTGCTTTGACACTACCTAGCCCAAAACCATCAGCACTGGGCTTGGTGTGTCTGACTCTCTCCCACATTAATACTCTCAGGCAAGAATTGCACATGAACAGATTTTTTAAGACTGTCCAGTCAGGATGTTTTTCAACTCAAACTACATGCCTCAGCAGCAAAAACCCAGCTCAGAAGTCATATGGGATATTTTGGATCATTGGATGAGGTATTGAATACAAACATAGAGATGAAAAGTTGGAACGATATAAAACACTGGTAAGGCCGCAGCTGGAGTTTTATGTACAATTCTGATCACCACATTGCAGGAAGAACATAATCACTGTAGGGAGAGGACAGAATGTTGCCAGGGCTTGAAAATTGCAGTTTTGGGGAAAGTCTGAACAGGCTCGGGTTGTTTTTCGTAGAACAAAGGAGGCTTAATTGTGGTGTGCAAAATAGCGCTGGGTATAGATAAAGTGGACAATGAGCACTTGATTCTCCTTACAGAGATCAATTCACAATTGACAGACATTTAAGGTGATTGGTCAAAGGATTAAAGGGTACTTAAGGAAACCGTGTTCAGACAGAGGGCGGTGGAATTTGCTGCAGATTGGTGGTTGAGGTGGAAACTCATTTAACAAAAATTTGGACCTGCACTTCAAGCACTGTGACATGCAAGGTTATGGACCAGGTGCTGGAAAGTGGGATTAGAATTGGAGGCCAGTATATTCAGCCAGTGCAGACTCAATGGGCTGAATGGCCTCTTTTCTGTGCCGTAACTTTTCTAAGGTTTTAAGTTTTCATTATATCTTTGTTGTAGCTTCTTTTTCACACAACTGCCTTTAAAGAGCGAGGCTTCTTTGTAAGGTGATGCCAACTTAGTGTGAGCTTTTGTCTGTGGCCATATAAAAATGCTCTCAATATCAGCTTACATGGAAGCTGTGATGATGGTGCAGGTTGAACAGACTTCTATCTCATCGGTCTGGACTGGACATTTAGAATGAGAAGCAGAATGTTCTTTCGCGCATTATAAATAAAGCTGGCTGTCGTGATGTGTGATGTAAATGTCCAGATGGCCACCAGTTGAAGTCCCAAAGCTTCCTGTCAGTCAAAACCACCTGTTACCGTCCAATTATAAGGAGTTTCATTTGTACTCTCCCAGCTTATTTATCCTGGCAGCACAACACTGGAGCAAATCCAACATGGCCCCCAGACAGGCACTTTCTTGACAGTATTATCTCGAACTTTACATTCACTGCTGCAAACAGAGAGATACTTGCATTTATATAGTGCCTCTTACATTCACAGAGTTGCCAAAGTGCTTTGCAGTAAATCAAATAATTTGAGTCTCTGTGGTTGCCGTAGCAGCCAATACGCATGAGGCACCCACCGAACAAATAACATTGAAAGGAGTGTGTCTTTGCCATGTTAAGCAAAAGCTAAACACTGTCCTGGATACCTGGAAGAACTTACTTTCAAATAGTGCCACAGTATCTTTCACATTAGAAAGCAGACAAATCTCATCTGCCAGATCAGTACTGCATTGGAATATTGAGTGTGAGACAATACCCAGGGTGGCTTTAACTGTATGTTTCAAATCTGCAGTCACGTAAATGATGTTCCACACCATAGACAGCTATTGAGTTTTGCCAAGTGCTTCCAGGCAGTAAAGGACATTAGTGTAATGACTTGAAGTCACCTCCATCAGTGACAGAATAATTGGATTGGAGAGGTCAGAGATGAACATGATCATGGTACATTCATCACTGGCATTCTCACTTTATTCACTTTGGCTGCCTGAGGCTCACAACACATCCCCTAACATCAGCTCAGGAAAGGAGCTGTCATTGGCAGGTAGGCTCAGAAACCGAATTGACAGAAAGTAAAGCCATAAAATCTACCATTCTTTATTTAACAATCAACTTCTGGCATTATGTTTGGTTTCAGTTTAGTTTCAGTGAGAGTTTTTGAACAAGTTCGGCTGCTGAAGCAAGCAGGCATAACGTGATTGAAAACCCAGCCGCTGAAGTGTTACTTTATGCTGTACCCTGCCTTGTAATGGATGCTGTGGATGGCAGGAACAGATACTGTTGCTAGACTAACAATTTAGAAAGGATAATACTGTAGGGACTTGGGTTCAAATCCCACAATGCTATGTAAGTGAGTTCAATTCAATTACTAAATCTAGAATTAGAAACTATTTTAAGTAATGTTAACTACAAAGCTATCACTTATCGTTGTGAAAACCCAACAAGTTCACAATTCCCTTTCAGGAAAGGAATCCTACCTTCTTTACCTGGTCTGGCCTACGTATGACTCACAAGGAAGGTGATTGACTCTTAACTGCCCTCTGAAAGGCATGCAGTTCAGGGGCAATTAGGGATGGACAACAAATGCTGCTCTTTTCAGTGGAGTTCATATACAATGGAATTAAATGGAATGACAGTGATAGAACAGCGATATCTTTCCAAGTCCAGATGGTGAGTGGCTTGGAGGGAAACTTGCAGATGCTGATGTTCTGATGCATCTGCTGTCCTTGTCCTTCTGGATGGTAGTGGTAATGGGTTTGGAAGGTGCAGTCTAAAAAAGCTTGATGAATTTCTGTCGTGCATCTTGTAGATGGGACACACCAACCACAGAGTGTTGATGGTGAAGAGACTGAATGTTGATATGGTGCAAATCAAAGGGCGTGTTTTGTCCTAGGTTGTGTCAAGGTTCTTGAATGTTCCTGGAGCTGCACCCATCCAAGCACATAGGGAGTATTCCCCAGTATACTGCTAGCTTGTGTCTTGAAAATAGTGGATAGGCTTCAGGGAGTCAGGAGATGAGTTACTTGCTGCAGTATTTCTGGTCTCTGACCTGTTCTCGTAGCCACATTATTTATTTGGCTTGTCAAGTTCAGTTTCTGGTCAATGGTAATGCCAAATTGTTGATAGTGGGGGACTTAGTGATGATAACACCATTGAATATCAAGGGCAATAGTTAGATTCTGTCTTGTTGGAAATTGTCACTACCTAGCATTTATGTGGTGTGAATGTTACCTGCCATTTGTCAGCCCAAGCCTGGATATTATACAAATTTGCTGCAAATTTGAGTCTTAACAAGATGGGGCATTTATCTTATGCAATAAGGTATAGTTTATTGCATCATAGTAATAGGTGCAAATAATCTTAAGTAGTTAGGCTCACTTACATCTATTAATGAGCACGAGATGGCACGCCTGTCTTTAGAATCTGTTACGTCATCAGATTGGTTGCACCTAGTGTGGCCTCAACATTAACCCTTTCAGAACTATTACCCTGCATTACGTTTCCAGCACCTCCACCTCACCCCTCTGCCCCCAAATGTCCGACTTTACAAATGCAGGTCATGTGTAGATTGCACAGTTCTTCCAGAACATATTGTCTCTTTGGACTTGGCAGATTGGTAGTTCTTTGATTGTTGGTTTTGCTTCTCATTCTCAACAAATTATTTCTTTGCTGAAGAATTTTTAATCCCTCAATGTCATTCTGGATTGTATAATTCCTTTTGAATCCAGTAGAGACGGTCCATTACCTTACCTGGAGCACCTTTAATCTCCTGAATTCCTTTGCAGATGAGCTCTTGCCTGTTAATGCAGGTTGTTGCCCATTGTCATCTGGGGGACATCTGATCTTGTGAATATCCATCATGGTAAATTGTTGCACTGTTGAAACATGTTTGTTTGCAGTATGCAGAATTCTGGATGAGGCAATCAGTTTTTTTTTGTTTGAACTGGTATTCTCTTTATTAAAGGATCCTGGATGTTCAGAACTGACAGTTCCTTTGTTTTGACTGGGTCCTGAATCTGTGGACATTGCTCTGGTTTCCCAGGAATTGTGTGCAGCTCATTTTCATTTGTTCAACGTGTTGATCAGGTTGGACCCTCTGTGAAAGATACTCTGGTGAACTGAGCATTTTTCCATCTTCTGTGATGTTACTGGAGGGATGCCGTTTATTCTGCAGCATCTCTGTCTCTGGCACTGACAATTCTGCTTTGAGAAACAATGGATAGCAATATTTTTCAGTGCTAACAGATGGAAAACATTTCTGTAATATCTGTAACTTCCTTCTTATTGATAGTGTGAAGCAATTCTCTTATGTAACATGGGATGATCTAACTTGATTCTTTCTTCTTTTTGGGTTCTGCCATAAGACAATTAAATCTTCTATGACTCATGGTTGACCATTTTGTCAAGAATAGTTTGTTCCTGAAGCAGATGTTTGTGATGAAGTTGAAGCCAGGTATGTATGCAGACTCAAAAGTGTGTTGATTATGAACTATGTAATCATTTTCAACTCATGTGCTGCTTGCATTTCAGTGTTGCTCATAACGTAACTTTAATTTTGGGAGCTGTTCCATCTAAACAGTGTTGATTCACATTTCCAGGCTGTGGCCTCTGTTTCTTGAGCCATGCTCTTTGATCTGACTGGTGGGGTGTAAGCTATAGGGTTTACACATAAATTTTTTAATGTTATTTGGTGTGGGTTGAGTTCCTGGGTTTTGAATTTGTAACTGGCATGTTTTTCTGTGGTTTAAAGCTAATAATTAACTTGTAAGTATTTCTGTACATCTGGTGAATTCTCTTAAAAACAGTCCTAGAAGCCTGCCTGTAGAATGAATGGGCTGTACTCTAATGGACCTTTTTATATTTTTGAGTGGTTGTGACCCAGCGTGGTAAATAATGGAGCCTCAAAGCTTTTGTTGGAGAGTTCTGGAACTTGTTTTTTTAAGCTTAAGGGAAACATCCACAACTGTGAGAGAGAAACATTTAGTTTCAATTTTGACTTTGAATGGAACAACTCCGAGAAGTCCTTGGAATAGGACAGCTGCACAGAGCATTGCTGCTGAGGAAGAACCACAGCTGCAACGAATTTTGCATTGGAGAGATGTGTTAGTGTGAGCCTCAGATTGTTGGGATAAATACCTTTAAGAGTTTACTTAAATTTGAATAAGTGAAACGTAGGTGTGTGGTTTCTCCAGGAACGATCTATCGGGGCAGCACAGTGACTCCGTTGTTAGCACTATTGCCTCACAGCACCAGGGACCTAGATTCAATTCCACCCTTGGGTGACTGCGTGGGTTTCTTCCCACAGCCCAAAGATGAGCAGGTCAGGTGGATTGGCCATGCTAAATTATCTATAGTGTCCGAGAGAGTACAGGCTTGGTGGATTAGCCATGGGAAATGCAAAGTTACAGGGTAACGGTAAGGGGATGGGTCGAGGTGGGATGCTCTTTGGAGGGTCGGTGTAGACTCAAGGGCGTGAATAGCCTGCTACCACACTGTAGGGATCCTATGATTCTATCACAATTCCTGACTAAAAGTTGAGTCATAAGTTGTTTAAACCTTCTGAAGTATTGGTGACAGGTACTCTGGTGTGCACAGCATATGTGGGGGCAACATCGTGGCTCAGTGGTTAGCATTACTGCCTCATAGCACCAGGGACCTGGGCTCAATTCCACCTTTGTGTGACTGTCTGTGTGGAGTTTGCACATTCTCCCTGCGTCTGTGTGGGTTTTCTCCCACATTCCAAAGATGTGCAGGTTAGGTGGATTGGTTATGTTAAATTGCCCATAGTGTCTAGGGTGGAAAATGTAGGGATAGGGTAGGGGATGGGTCTTTGTGGGATGCCCTTCAGAGGGTCAGTGTGGACTTGATGGGCCAAATGGCCTGCTTCCACATTCTATCATTCTATGTGGGGTATTTTGGGAAAATTACCAGGGGTGTTTTTTGGGTATTATACAAATGCTGTTTTGTTTCTTTAAAATTTAAAGAGGAGTGTTTTGAGATTAAAGGGATTATACTTTAACTGTGTGGTTAAAACCTTTGAATTTGTATCCTAGCTAGATAGTTTGAATTATTCTATTTTATCATCATTCCTTTTGTAATAAACTTCAATTTCAAGTTAAAGCAAAGTTTGCAATATTGTGTGCTTATTCAGCAGGAAATAATTTTGTTAAAACCAAAATAAATGAAAATCTGATCTACCAAGCCTGGTCCTTGACTGGGATCTGACTTGTTCAGCAATAATGTCATCTGGATAATGACACAGCATAATGTCACTTGTTCCCTGTATCAAGATTGAAATTGACAAGATATCTATTGACATCAATAAGCTTTGTGAAGCCGGATTCTGATGAATCATGGATGTTAGTTGATTAATTTCTCCTCAGGATGCCTGAGGTACTTTTTACAAATGAAGATATATAAGCTAACACTTCCTCTTCTAAAAAAAGATGGAGTCCAACTGCATTAATCTTTTTGAAGAAAGTAATAATTTGGCATTTTGCTGTTCTGAAACTGTGTACTACATTTGCACATTTTCTGGAGGTGACGTGGAGTCTCATAGATGTAGCAATATTTTGTAATGGCTGAGCATTGCTTGTACCTGCATGATTATTGTTCTGCAGTGCTGACCTTGACTCTTATTATCTGCTGTTTAGCTTAATCTCTTTGCAGCTTATCATATGCCCCTTTTGAGTGACTGCATATTGAAAATTGAATAAGTTCTGCTGGTCCCTTATTCTCTTCTCGGTATCTTTTTATGTGTCTCTATGATCTCCGCTTCTGATAAGGTTTGATTGGCTTTTTCCAAAGTTAACTCTTCTGTAGGTTGTAATAAACTGACAAAGACTCAGCTGTAGTCCCAAAAACCATTCTGTCTCTTATGATTTCTAATCTCAAACGACTTTGGTCACCATTTTTCACCAAACTATTAAGTTCATGAATGAAATTTTTATACAGATTCACCAGGAAGTTGAGCTCTTCTGTTAAATCTTGATTGTTTAAGAATTTTATTTGTCCTCCAGATTGAAGAAATTGTTCCCCAGATTGAAGAAATTATCAAAGATTTTTAAGAAGTTGTCAAAAATATTGGTAATTCCATTCATGTTTTGGCAATTTATAACATTATTCAATATAAAACGAACTGAATACGATAAAGTATTAACTCGTTCAATTCCTGATTTAGTGTTTAATTTTAAAGCAATTTTGTTTCTTAAGAATTTTTCTCTAAGATGTCCAATTTTGTGTCCTGCTAGTCTTTTTGAAAGCATTATATTTCCCTCAATTTTTTCTTAATGTGTTTATTTACTGCATCTTCAAACTTGCATTTTTGTATTAGATAAATGCTATGTAAATTCTGTTGTCTAAAGTTTTCTTTGGTATTTTAAATACTGCTTTTTAGCAATGATGCGGTATTTTCTTTGCCTGCAACCTTTTAAATTCTATTATGGCAATACAATGTGATGTTTTTCCAATAAAGTTTAAGTTCATTTAGCTAACAAAACTGTTTAGTATTATTTCTTTCATTTGTATTAAACAGTTTTATTGTGTATCCATCTTGCAGTCTAAGAGTTTCCTACCGATTTTAGCTATCAAAGTTGTAATTTTCCACCTTCTAAAGACCTTCCCAACTTTCTGAAGTCGCTTCTTCAAAGGCAAAATGGGCATTTTCCCTGATTGTATAACCTAAAACATAAACATATCCCCTTGGGCAATTTTTATAGTTATCTCCTGTAGCTGCAGCCTTAATAATCATTCTGTAAAAAATAGTTTCAAATTTGCATCTGAGCATTCCAAAATTCTTCAACTTCTGTAACGTTCTTCTTTTTGACTCTTTCATCAATCTTTCAAATTTGCCTTAATGTTCCCCCAAATGAACTCTGCAAGTTTTCCAATACTGTGTCATCAATATAAATCAGTGTTCTGTTGATTGCGCTGTAAAGTGTAGCTGTACCCTGTTGAGCCTATTTTTAATGGCAGCAATGCCCATTTGGAAGGGTAAGTACTCCCCTTTACTTTCCTTTCCAGCCGGTCTTTTGTGCCCTACTGTGAAGTAATCTAACTTTTCCCCAGAGGCCTCTAACTTTACTCCCACAGCTCTCAGCAGTAGGGTTCTGGTTTGCATTCAGCAATTTGCTGATTTTAGGTGGTTCGAATCACCCCCAGATCCTTGACTCTGACACTGGACTTATTAGGGAATGTGAAAGGAAGAAGGCAGTAGATGGTGTTTCAGGGCAAAAGAATCTCTGTGCTTATTTAAATACAAAAGGTAAGTATATTACGAGAAATACAGGCAAAAACACTAAACAATATCAATTGTACAGAGGACAGTAATTAAACACACTATTAAATTAAACACAGATTAAACACAATTAGAACCTAAACAGCAGTTTTAATCACAGAAACTTTAATCAGGCTTCCTATCCTTGGCGGTCCCACCTTCCCCTCCTTGCTAGCTAGGTCGGACATTTTTGGTGTCTCGGGAGTGTAAGCTTGCCTATGAGGAAAATGCAATTTTGATATACAGCTGTCCATTGAGGATTTTGCCATTGGTTCTCTTGGTTGAGAACAGGCCCATGTCTGGAAGTTCTTGTCCGGATAGCGCTTGGTCAATGTCCCCCCTCTTGGATGTCCTTTATTGTACTGATGCCCTTGGTTTGGCTTCTCAATTCAGCTTCTCTGTTTGGCCTCTGTGGTTCTTGGTTCCAAAGTTGCTTGTTGGGGCTGGAAGACTGTGGGGAAGCTGTTTCAGAAGCTTGTTATTGAAACAGGCTTCCTCCTCAGGTCAAATGAGGGCTAGCAGTTATACAAACTGTGTGCCTTGTTATATCCCCTCAAATCTGTGTTATCCATTGTGTTTCTGGTGTTTCCTTCTGAAATCAGTTGGTTTCCCGATGACTAGAGTATGTGTGAATGGATTTTGATTGAGGTTGAATGTCCAGTATCTTTGTAAACTACATACTGTCTTGCGTTGGATTGACTGAAGTGTAAAAGATAGTTTCATTCTAGAGTGTTAGGTTTGGTTGATTGTTCTCTTAGATTGGAGATGTAAATTGGAATCCAGGCTGAACAACAGTCCTAGACTGAAATTATTCTGCCTCTGAGTGTGTTTGTTTGCAGGCTGAAGTCAGGATTTTGCCCAGTGTTTTAGATGTTGGAAAAGTCCAGGCTCTTGTCCAGTATTTTAAATGATGTGGATATTTGCTCAATCCTACACATTCACTCCAAAAAAGCCTTCTCCTCTATGGTCTCTATCTCTTCAGTTTGCCTAGCTTTTACTCTTTTCCTATCCCACAGTGTTTTCTTTGAACCGCTTACCAGCTATGAGATGAAAGTTTATTTTTCTAGAGTGCTGTTTTCACTTTGTTGCTGCTCCCTTGCATGCTGCTGTTTGCTTCTTGGATTATGCATTTCAGCTAATGCCTGGCTGTGGCTTCTTAAAGAGGCGATTTTCTTAAAGTTGCAAACTTGCTTGTCTTCAGGAGACTTTCTCTACTGGGTTGAATGGATTCCCTCCACAAAATGATACCTTTGAACAACAATGCCCACCACAGATTACCATGTCATATTGGTCTCTGGGCACCAATCACTTGGGGCTTGTGATCTCTGTAGAAATGCTGCCACCAGCATGAGGTGAGAGTGGAATTCCCTCCCTAATAGCATTGTGGGTCAACCCACAGCAGGACTGCAGTGGCTCAAGAAAGCAGCTCACCATAACCATTTCAAGGTCAACTAGGGACAGGCAATAAATGGTGGCCAGCCAGCAACATCCGTATCCCACAAATGAATAGAAAAGAAAAATCCTCCTTTCTATGCTGAGTCTAAGGAATGATCTAATTATCTGTCGTAGAGAATAAAATACTAGAGTGTATACACAGTGAAAGACACTTGTCTAAGATTACATAGTGCCATTTGCTGCATATTAGCAACAGGTACAGTTGACATTATTTTGTAAGTACTTACAACCATCAAATGCTAGACATGACACATTTGTCTCAATTAGGATCTTGTGCCAGATTTTCGACCCAAAGACAGCTACATCATCAGATTGGGTGAATCCAATGCAAATTCAACATGTATGCTCTCAGAATCATTACCTCACACAACAAAGATGCTGTCTATGGATTGAGGCAGCTCAGGACTACTCTTTGAGGCTAAGTATCGTCTTCCAGTGGTGGGTCTAGGGAACAAGAGCAACACAAGTAAATGGGAGCATGAATTCCTTTTGAGAACCCAGGCCCAGCTTGCACTACTATTGATGATCCCAGGAAGGTTAGAATGGGGGGAAGCACAATGATCTCTGACCACCGAAATGTTGTCTCATTTTCAGGCAATTCTGATCCAATTCATCTGAGGTCACAGAGAATCCAGCTCCCACACGTTTCGACATATGCACAAACACTGTGTATATGCCAGTATTTCAGCCCTGGTCGTAATGGGATTAAGAATATTATAGAAAGTGTGTTTGGTAGTTCCCTTTATCTTTCATAGCACTCTGAAGCAATTTAGGCATTGTAAGCTTACAATTAATGTAGTTGTTACAAAGTGTTTATTGTACTTTAGCCAAGGAACAAGGTGGTTTATTTTCTTTGTTATCTAGTTCTGTAGCGAGAATTCAAAGAATTCAAAACAATCTGATTTGTTTGATTAATCATTTGAGAAGTGTTTCCAACATTTAGTTTTGTGTTGAACAGTTCAATGGTTCACCCATACTGCATGTTTCAATAAATAACTTACTTCATGAATAAACCAATTAAATGATTTAGTCTGTTATGAGAAGCAATATTATTGTGTCTGAAGAGATGAGATGTACTGGAGCTCTATGAAATATCTGTCATCAACTTCACAATGAATAAAGGAGAAACATTAAAGGGTAAATTTAAACATTTGGGATCCATTTCAGTCGTGAGTCAGATCTGTAGGATATTAGACCCCATTAAGCAATAAGACACTCATCCAGTGCAATGTGTTGTAGAGTCATAGAGATGTACAGCACGGAAACAGACCCTTCGGTCCAACTCGTCCGTGCCAACAAGATATCCTAAATTAATCTAGCCCCATTTGCCAGTATTTGGCCCTTATACCGCTAAACCTTTCCTATTTATATACCCAGCCAGGAACCTTTTAAAAATTGTAATTATGCCAGCATCCACCACTTCCACTGGCAGTTCATTCCATACACACATCACCCTCTGCATGAAAAAGTTGCCCCTTAGGTCACTTTTAAATCTTTTCCTCTAACCTTAAACCTATGCCCTCTAGTTTTGGACTCTGCTACTCCAGGGAAAAGACATTGACTATTCACCTTATCCACGCCCCTCATGACTGTATAGACTTCTATAAATTCACCCTGTAGCCTCCGATGCTCCTTTCTATTCAGCTTCTCCTAAAAGCTCAAACCGTCCAACCCTGACGACATCCTTGTAAATCTTTCCTGAGCCCTTTCAAGTTTAACAACATCTTTCCTATAACAAGGAGACCAGAAATGCATGCAGTATTCCAAAAGTGGCCTAACCAATGTCGTGTACTGTCACAACATGACCTCCCAACTGCTATACTCAATGCACTGGCCAATAAAGGCAACAAAGGTGTTATTCTGGTTTTTTGCCTTCATCTGAGTCAGGAGGCTCAGATTCAAGTCTCACCTGCTCCAGAGGCATAGAATAATATCCTGGATAGGGTTGTTTAAAAATAGTTATAATCTGAAGAACTAGGGGCTCTTGTAGTGCAATGGTATATCCCAAACTCTGAGCCAGGAGATTTTGTTTAAAAATCCCACCTACTACAATGCTTAACAGACATTTGGATAAGTACATGAATAGGAAAAGTTTGGAGGGATATGGACCAGGAGCAGGCAGGTGGGACTAGTTCAGTTTGGAATTATGTTCGGCATGGAGTGGTTGGACCGAATGGTCTGTTTCCATGCTGTGTGACTCTCTCTGCACCAGTGGTGTGTGACAACATCTGAGAACAGTTTGATTAGAGAAGTACCTACTCTTGGAAAGTCTTCCAGAAATGCACTGGGACTGAGATGATTGACCTCCAACAAACATAGCAAGCTCCATTCCGATAGGTATGTCTCCAGGCAATGGAAAGATTTCCCATTGATTTCAGCTTTGGTAGGTTGATGCCACATTCAGTTAAATACAGTTTTGATGTTAAAGACTAAAGACTTACACCTAACCTCTGGAATTAAGAATTTTTGTTCTTGTTTATTCTTGGGTCAAGACTGTAATGAGACCAGGAGCTAAGTGTCATTGGCGGAGCTCATCTGCCACTGTTTTTTCTGGTTTTTGTTTTAACTTGTGAAATGTGGGTATCGCTCACTGACCAGTATTTATTGCCTGTTCCCAGTTGCCCTTGAGAAGGTGGTAGAGAGCTGCCTCCTTGAACCACTGCTA
Source organism: Rhincodon typus (assembly GCF_021869965.1). Classification (NCBI taxonomy): domain Eukaryota; kingdom Metazoa; phylum Chordata; class Chondrichthyes; order Orectolobiformes; family Rhincodontidae; genus Rhincodon; species Rhincodon typus. The sequence goes on from NC_063362.1 coordinate 35,265,900, forward strand.
TAGCTAGACCCACATTGCCCTTAGGGAGGGAAGTCCAGTTATTTGAATTGGCCACAGTAAGGAATGGTGACATATTTCCAAGTCAGAATGATGATTTGCTTGGAGTGAAACTTGCAGGGGGTGGTGTTCCCAAGTATCTGCTGCACTTGTCCTTCTAGATAGAAGTGGTCATGGGTTTGGAAGGTGACATCTAAGTATCTTTGGTTTATTTCTGCAGTGCATCTTGGAGATAGTACACAATGCTGCTACAGAGTGTCAGTGGTGAAGGGAATGGACACTTATGGATGTAGTGTCAATCAAGTAGGCTGCTTTGTCCTGGATGGTGTCAAGCTTCTTGAGTGTTGTTAGAGCTGCAGTCATCCAGGCAAGTGGGGAGTATTCTGCCACATTCCTGACTTGTGACTTGTAGATGATAGACAGGCTCTGGGTACTCAGGAGGTTTGTTACTCACCGTAGTAGTCCGAGCGTCTGATCTGCTCTTGTAGCAATCGTGCTTATATGGTTAGTGCAGTTCAGTTTCTGGTCAATGGTAACAACAAGGATGTTGATAGTGGGGTATTCAGTGATGGTAATACCATTGACTGTCAAGAGGTGTTGGTTAGATTAACTCTTCCTCAATATGGTGATTGCCTGGTATTTGTATGGCGTGAACGTTACTTGACACTTGTCGATCCAAGTCTGGGTATTGTCCAGATCTTGTTGCATTTGGACATGGGCTGCTTCAGTGTCTGAGGAGTCGCAAATGACGTTGAACATTGTGCAATCATCGGCGAACATCCCCACTTCTAACCTTATGATGGAGGGAAGGTCATTGATGAAGCAGCTGAAGATGGTTGGGCCTAGGACACGATCCTGAAGAACTCCTGCAGAGATGTCCTGGAGCTCAGATGACTGAACTCCAACAATGACAACATTCTTCCTGTGTGCCAGGTATCACTCTAATCAATGCAGAGTTTGCCCTGATACCCATTGATTCCAGTTTTGCTGTGGTTCCTTGAAGCCACACTTGTTGAATGCAGCCTCAGTATCAAGGGCTGACACTTTCACCTCACCTCTGTAATAAAGCTCTTTTGTCCATATTTGAACCAAGGCTGTAGTGAGATCAGGAGCTGAGTGGCCCTGGCGGAACCCAAACTGGGCGTCACTGAACAGGTTATTGCTCAGCAGGTGCTGCTTGATAGCACTGTTAGTGACACCTTCCATCACTTTACAATGATTGAAAGTAGACTGATGGGGCGGTAATTGGCCGGGTTGGATTTGTCCTGCTTTTTATGTATGGGACATTCCTGAGCAATTTTCCACATTGTTGGGTAGATGCCTGGATTGTACCTGTACTGGAACAGCTTGGCTAGGGGAGTGGCAAGTTCTGGAGCACAAGTCTTCAGTACTATTGCTGAAACATTGTAAGGGCCCATAGACTTTGCAGCATCCAGTGTCTCCAATCATTTCGTGATATCATGTGGAGTGAATTGAATTGGCTAAAGACTGACATCTGTGATGCTGGCGACCACTGGAGAAAGCCAAGATGAATCATCCACTTGGCACTTCTGGCAGAAGATTGCGGTGAATATTTCAGTCTTTTCTTTTACGCTGATGTGTTGGGCTCTTCCATCTTTGAGGATGAGGATATTTGTGGAGCTCCCTCCTCTAGTGAGTTTGTCCACCACTAATCATGACTAGATGTGGCAAGATTGCAGTTTGTAAATGGTGGGTTGGCATGGTGTATTGCTGCCTCACAGCACCAGGGACCCAGGTTCGATTCCAGGATAACAAGGTGTAGAGCTGGGTGAACACAGCAGGTCAAGCAGCATCAGAGGAGCAGGAAAGCTGACGTTTTGGGCC
>NC_063362.1:35268141-35291667 GCF_021869965.1 Rhincodon typus
CAGATTCTCCAGCATCTGCAGTTCCTACTATCTCGGGTTCGATTCCAGCCTTAGGTGACTGTCTGTGTGGAGTTTACATGTTCTCCCCATGTCTATGTGGATTTCCTCTGGGTCTGACGATTTTCTCCCACAGTCCAAAGATGTGCAGGTTCAGTGGGCCATGGTAAATTGCCCACAGTGTCCAGGGATGTGCAGGCTGGGTGGATTAACCATGGGAAATGCAGGGTTACAGGGATAGAGTGGAATGCTCTTCGGAGGGTTGGTGTGGACTTGACGGGCCAAATGGCCTGCTTCCACACTGTAGGGATTCTATGCTGAAGAGGCATCTTTGTCCATTGGCAGTATGACAGCGATGCCAATTTTAACAGGTTGCATTAACTTTTGTACATTGCAGTGTTTTGATGGAACAGGTTTCTGAGGGTTGAATCTACAAATACAGCCAATATGTGACAGAGTGATCACTCACATGTGACCCTGCCTATCCAGTTGTAATAGCGCATTACAGGTTAATCTTATCAAAGCTATCTATGTTCCAAAGATGTGCAAATTAAGTGGATCGACCATGGTAAATTCCACTGCAGTGTCTAGGGTTGCGTCAATTAGGTGGGTCAGCCACAGTAAATGTGGGGATGCAGGATAGGGTGGGGGGCTGAGTCTGAGTGGGATGCTCCTCAGAAGGTCAGTACAGGTACAATGGGCTGAAAGGCCTCTTTCCTGCACTTTAGGGAATCTATGATTTTAGGCTTCTACGATTATTTCTCTCCTATGTGTCTGTGTCACTGGCCCAGTAGCATGTTCCTCTGTTCCTAAAAGGAAACTTCTGTTTCACTGTGCCATGCCTCAGAAGTTCTGAATTACCATTCGCAAATGGAATGGATCTACTCTTTGCCTCAGTCAATTTGTTTCCTTGCAGCAAATAACTCGTCGCTTTAAATAGTAGTGACAGTCTTTAAAGAGCTTCATTTGTGTGCTATTTCCTGCCTTCTGATGTGAGTGAACTCCCAGAGCTGGCCCTGATCAAGGCCAGGGGCTCTCTATGATTATGTAATGGGAAATCCTTTGAATCAAGCAAATGTAATTACAGAGAGTGAGATGGATTCTGCTCTGAGGTTCTGCAGCTTTTGCATTGAGGCCAGAATTTCTCTTTTAGGTAACAGGACCATCAATTTAAGGACAATCATTTTATTGCAGGGATATTTCTATTCTCATCTTATCAAAATCCGCAACAAAGTCTTTTATTTGAGAGGGATGAAATGATAATTGGAAAACCTCCAGTGGGGTGTCTCAATTAATTGCAACTGGAGAAGGTTGAGAAAAGATTTGCTAGGATGATACTGGGAGTGGGGAGTTTGAGATAAAAGTAGACTGGAAAGGCTGGGACTTTCTTCCCCAGAGTGTAGGAGGTTGAGGGGTGACCTTATTAAGGTTTACAAAATTATGAGGGGCATAGATAAAGTGAATGAGAAGGATCTTTTCCCCAGGGTGGGGGAATTCAAAGCTAGGAGTATATTTTTAAGTTGAGAGGAGAAAGATTTAAAAAGACATGAGGGGCAAACTTTTTTATACAGAGAGGTGGTTTGTGTGCAGAATGAACTGCCAGAGAAAGTGGTGGATGCAGATACAGTTACAACATTTAAAAGACATTTGGATAGCTTCATGAATAGGAATGGTTTGGAGGGATATGGTCCAAATGCAGGCAAGTGGGACTAGTTCAGTTTGGAATTATGGTCCGTGTGTTCTGGTTGGACCGAAAGATCTTTTTCCATGCTGCATGAATCTTTGGCTCTATGATTCTGTAACAGTAAATAGATTGGTTTGGTCATACAGTTGGGCTCTCTCTCTGATAAAGGAAGGAAAATCACAGAACTGTCCAGCACATTAGGGGCCATTTGGCCCATAATGTTTGTCCTGAGACTTAGAAAAGGTGCAGTAGGTGACATGGCTATAATGTCGCTTGACAAGTATTATAGAGGCCCAGGGCTAATATATTGTGGACACATGACTTCACATCTCATCACAACAGCTGGAAGAACATGATTATGTTTATCAGCTTGGAACACATAGCTGGTCTCAGTCATGATGACTAGGTCAATTATCATTGATTGTCCTAAAAAGCCATCTGGTTCACTTATGATCTTCAGGGAAAGAAATTTGTCTTCCTTATCTGGTCTGACCTATATGTGTCTCCAGACCATGGCAACATGCTGATTCTTAACAGTGGCTCAGTGTTTAGCACTGCTGCCTCACAGCACCAGCATCCCAGTTCACTTCTACTCTCAGGTGACTGTGTGCATGGAGTTTGCACATTCTCCCTGTGTCTGTGGGTTTCCTCTGGGTGCTTCAGTTTTCCCCCTCAGTCTAAAGATGTGCAGGCTAAGTGGATTTGTCATGCTAAATTGCCCATTGTGTCCAGGGATGTGCAGACTAGATGGATTAGCCACGGGAAATGCAAGGATACAGGGATAGAGTAAAGGGGTGGGTCTGGGTGGGATGCTATTTGGAGGATTGGTATGGACTTGATGGGCTGAATGGCCTGTTTCTACAGTGTAGGGATTCAATGATTCTTAACTGTCCTCTGAAATGGTCTGGAAAGCCATCTAGTTTAAGGACAAAATTACTGTCAGTGCCAGTGATGCTCTCATGCCATGGAAGAATAAAATAATGTTACCCAATTAGTCCCAATCTAATGGGACTAATTAGATCAATGGGACTAATTTGATCAATCTACAAATTTTAGGTAGAGATGCAATTTTCCTTTGACTGATGAATCTGGCTCGACCACTGTTTTTGGCACATTCTAGATCACAACAACTCACTACAAAGAACAATTTGTTTGTCTCATCACCCCTCGGGTTCTTTGTCAGTAACCTTAAAGGTGTGTCCTCTGGTTTCCAATCTGCCTATCAGTTAGTCCTCATTTATTCTTCCCAAAAACTTTTGAAACTTTGAACAACTCTATTAAATTTCCCCTTAACCTTTTATGTCTTAAAGAGAAAAATGCCCCCATTCTCTAATCTCTCCATGGAACAAGAATCATTTCACATCAAATGTTGAAACTTGTTTTATAGCTGAGAGAAAATAGATGAGAATGGTAACATCAAACTTGCGTCAATTTTTCAAGAATGGACAAGGATGAACTGGCTAGCCTCTTTGCATTATGTATAATTCCCCTGTCACAAACAATATTCACAGCAATGTATTTAACAGAAAAACATGACTAAGAATTGGAAAAACCCTCATCTCAGAGATGCGGAGAACATCTTTTTCTCTCTCTGTCACAGTGAAAAGTTGATTTTAAATTTTATTTCACGGGATGAAGGCACTGATTACCTCTAATTGCCCTTAAACTAAATTGCTTGCTAGGCCATTTCAGAGGGCTGTGAACAGCAGTGTTCCACAGGGATCAGTTCTGGGTCCTCTTTTGTTTGTCACTTATTTAACTGATTTGGATGACAGCAAAATTGGTGGCATTGCAGACAGTGAAAAAGGTTTTCTAAAATTACAAAGGGATCTTGATCAAACGGGTCAATAGGCTGAAAGATGGCGGGTGGAGTTCAATCTGGATAAATGCAAGGTATTGTATTTGGTACAACAAACGAGGATAGGATTTATGCAATTAATGATAGGCCCTTGGGTAGTGTTGTAGAACAGAGGCACCTAGGGGTGCAGGTACATAATTCTTTAAAGTTTACGTCACATATAGACAGGATGATTAAAAAGGCATTTGGCACGCTTGCCTTCATTGCTCAGTCTTCTGAGTATAGCAATTGAGATGTTAGGTTGAGATTGTACAGGACATTGATGGGGCGTCTTCTGGAATAATGTGTCCAGTTCTGGTCGCCCAGTTACAGGAAGGATATTATCAAACTGGAGAGGGTTCAGAAGTGATTTACCAGGATGTTGCTGGGTATGGGATGTCTAAGTTATAAAGAAAGGCTGGAAAGGCTGGGACTTTCTTCACTGGAGCATAGGAGGTTGAGAGCTGACCTGATAGAATTTATAAAATAGTGAGTGGTATTGATTGAGTTGATGGTAGTTGTCTTCTCCCTAAGATGGGGAGTTTCAAGACTGGGGGAAACACTTTTAAGGTGAGAGGAGATTTTAAAAAGACATAAGAGGCAAAATTTTTACACAGAGCGTGGCTCGCGTATGGAATGAATTTTCTAATGAAGTGGTGGATGTGGGTACAATTACAATGTTTAAAAGACATTTGGATGGATATAGAAATAGGAAAGGTTTGGAGGGATGTGGGCCAGGAGCAGGCAGGTGGGACCGGTTTAGTCTGGGATTATCTTTGGCATGGACTGGTTGGACCAAAGGATCTGTTTCCATGATGTTTGACTCTATGATTCTATGACTCTAAGAGTTAATTAAGCTAATTGCTGTTAGTCTGGAGTCAAATATAGGCCACACCAGGTAAAGATAGCAGAATTCCTTCTCAAAAATGTAGTGATTAGAACTTGACCAACCAGGTGGATCTCATAAAATATGAGTTCCCTGATTGGAATTGTTAACCTGGTCTAATCAGGGAGTCTTGGCTGACAGATATAAACAGGAGTGTCAGAGGTTCTGCTCACTCTAGGAGCTGGCTCTGAGCTAGCTGGGTCAGTGTCTTGTACTATTCACATGTAAATAAAGGGTGACTTGGTGATGGGATACCGGCCTTCGTGGATTTTTTCAAAAAGGGTATTGGTGAACAAAACAGCAATGATTGATAACTCGATGGTGACTATTACATTAGGTTAATTTTCAACTCCAGACTTTATATATCGACTTTAAATTCTACCAGTTTCTCTAGCAGGATTTGAAACTATGTCCCCTGACCATCAGCTTGCGTCTCAGGATTAACAGACGAGTGGCTTTTCTCCTACACTACACATTCACCCATCCTTTCACTTCCTATTCAGTTGTATCCTGTCTATTGGAAAACCTTCTGTCAGTAGTTAGTGAACTAAACACCAGTAATCATTCAATTTCCACCTTTGTAATCTCCCCAATAATTCATTGTCTGTCATTTGTATCTCCCAATCATTCCCTAGAATTAGAGAATTGTTACAGTATAGAGGCCATTCAGCCTTTCAAATGTATGTCATCTTTCTGCCAGAACATCTCAGCTAAGTCCCACTGGCCTGTCCTTTCCAAACAGCCCTGGAATTTATTTTCTTTTCAAGTGTTCTTACAATTCCCTTTTGAGAGTGACAAACTAAATTTGCTTCCATTGACCTCTCATGCATTTTATCCCAGATGCTAACCACACACTGTTTAAAAATGTTCTACCTCATTTCGCCATTTCACCTTATGTCAGTATAAAGGCAAAATACTATGGATATTAGAAATCTGAAAAAGACAGAGAATGCTGGGGAAACTCAGCAGATATATGTGGAGAGAGAAACAGAGTTAATGTTTCAAGCCTGATATGACTCTTCAATTCTGAGTAGGAATGGAATGGACACTGAGGAAGAATTGCCTATCCAAAATAAAGAGAAAGCAACAGAAACAAATCAAGAAGAAATCGGAGAATAAAAATGCTAGTGAGATGGAAAAGGAAGTCTAAGAAAACAGAAAGACAAAACAAGAAGTCAGAGGTGAGAGTGGGGATTGGTAATGGTGAAGGGAATGAAGAGGGTAATATAATATATCAAAATAAACTTAGAATCATTTAAATTTCCACACTTAACATTGTCTGTTAGAGGTTTTGTGGTGCAATGGGTAATGTCTCTGCCTCTGAGCCAGTTCAACTGTAGGTTCAGTTCCCACCAGAGGACTTGCTGATCCTGGAAGCTGTATATAAAACAAGCAAACACATCCTAACCCCTTAGAGTGGGAGAAATTCCTAGTCAACTATGGGATGGAAGAGTTATGAAGTTGTGTAGAGTAATTGTGAATTGGAAGGCAGGAAGCTAGAATTTGTTTGTAAAAAAATGTTAAGAGAGAAGAGTGTGTGGCTCCTTTAAGAGATTTATACAGAAAATGTGCTTAAGCAGCTGAAGGGACACAATCAGTTCTGAAATTGAAACATGTAGTAGTTGGCTGTGTGATTGGAAACCTTAGGGTTTTTTTGATGTTTTGGCAACTAGCTAGAATCAGCCAATTAATTTGAACCAAGTACTTAGCAAATTAAAGTCAACTGAATTTAAATCTGATGGTTTTGACAACCCCAGACTAATGTTATTGTAGGAAAATTGATATGTCATCCAAGATATATAAGGAGAGGGTTTTTAAAAATCGGTGTGAGAGCGAATCACCATCAGAGAAATAAGCATCTAGCTCTCACAAGGAATCACTAACCTCTCTAATAAAGCACCATCTATCCATAAAAGGTACCATGGCACTTCTAGCTAAGAGTCCTCACAGAAGACTTCACTGAGAAAACATCCCTGACAGCTGGATCAGCAGAAGAAAGGCTTTTATGACTTGAGAACAGCAGAAGAAAGGCATGTAAACTTTGAGAGACAAAATTTTAATTTATTTTCTTATTATTTGAGTTTATATAATTGGGACTTACATTTATTGGAACAGCATACGAGTAGAATTTAGTTCAATCAGGGAATAGGTAACAGTTAAGGTGGAATTGTTTGGTTTGTTAGTAATTCTGCTAATTTGTTCACCGTTAGGGTTCAATAAATAAATTGTTACTTGTTGCTTATAAAGTGACTATTGTGGATTTTCTTTCATTTTACCTTACGTTCTCTGTAATAGTTTAACAGATTAGGTGAGTTGAAGCGAGCTTCTCTAGGTGTTTCTGTTTTAATTATTAAAAGGGAATCTCTCCTCCTGTTGTAACAGATTGGGGGCTTGTGTTTCAATTTTAATTATCTGAGGGGTTCCACTTCCCCTTCTTAACAGAAAGTAAATGGAGCCTTGACCATCACTATCCACAGGTCCAGGTTACAACATCTCAAAATGCATGTTGTCATAGCAGCACAGATTCCGTGAGTGACCTGTAATGCACCGCCACTAATGATGCCAGTATCTTGGTATCTGCACATGGGCTGGGCATGAGGGACCATGGATATTTTTCTATAACTTGGCCTCCAGAAATATATTGACCCATTGACCTAAGCTAATGATGCTAAATGAATAAATTGCTCCAGGAGGCATGTTTGACTCTGGACGTGATTAGGTTGGGGTCACATTTTGATTACAATTCTTCCATTGATTCCACATGGGATAATATTTATTATAGAAATATATTGAATTGCACTGTCTCTGTATCACTAACCAAAATCATAGTGTTGACTTTTATCTATTTTCTAATTTCTAAATAGATATGGCTGGGAATTTTACAGGGGTAGAATGGGGAAATGCAGGAAGTAATATTTACAATGAAAAGAGCAATATATAGATTTATCATAAAGCAAAATGTCTGGAAAATTCATCATTCATAGAATCCCCTGAAATCACACAAAGTGAGAAGATTGCAAAGAAAAAATGCAAGCACAGATCCACAAAGTCCAATTGGAACAAGTCTCTTTTTAATAAGAATTGGCATGAAATAATGTTTTTCCAAAATGTGTGGCAGGAAATTGAAATCTTCTGAGAAAGTCGAGACAGGGAGTGAGGGAATTTTCTCCCAGTGATTTGTGCTAGAGTGCAATGCTAACTAACCTCTGTCAGTAACAATGGGCTGGACATGATAGGTCAAAACATGACCTCATACAAATTCAGACTTATTTCAACAGACCATTATTAATCCCACAGCCTCCACAGATCCTGGCTTTTATTTTCACAGCTGATTCCATCAACTTTTGAATACGAATGTTGAACATTCCCACAATGTGTTTCACAGAACGTTCTGAATAAAATTTGTCTTGTGATTTATAAAAAAAACTGGATTGCTCCACTGTGTGATTGTTCTGAGCAGATTTTGAATTTGAAGCAAATTAATCCTGGTTCCTTTATTTGCACATGGGATGTGGGAACCTCTGGACATGATCAGCATTTGTCACCAATCCCTAATTGCCCCTGAGATGGTGAAAGTGAATCACTCCCTTTAGCTGCTGCCAGAGGTAGAAGGGAAGTAGGGTAGGGAGGGAGTTCCAAAATTTTTACCCAGTGATGATGAAAGAACGATGATATATTTCTAAGTCAGAATGGTGTGTGCCTTGGAGGATCCTGATTTTTTCTGAGGGGGGGATACGAGCATTTGGATGAAATAAACAGGAATGCAGTGATCATTTGTGCATCTTTATGTGGAATACAGGAAATAGTAAATTTCTCCTATTCCCAGAACCTTTGGCCAAAATATGACAAATGAGTTGAACTTGGAACGGCGCAAACAAAATAGATCAACCAATCAAAGGCAGCTCGCTGAATGTTAACAATTAAAGTCCTCCATTGCTCCAATATGTTTCTGTGGAAATGGGCTGACATCTGTTGGAGGAAATGGAATGGAGAGAAACTCCTTAACTGCTTTGAGGGAGGAAATTGCTCAAATTTAATAGACAGTAAGTTGGAAAATTTAGTAAGTGGGTTTATAATAGCATCAGTATGGAAATGAGTTCTATCATTTCACTGAAAGGATTTAACTCTCTTACTGCATGCCAGTCACTTTATTCCTCTACATTCAGTGTCCTTTCTCTTGCTGTCTCTCTCTTTTTATCCAATCATTCTCTCATTCGCTCATTATTTGAAATACAATTGTTTTAGAGACTTCACACCCTTTAAAGTATTTTGTCTGAGTATTTGACCAAAAACATCCATTAAAACAGATTGCTTTGATAATAGGACACACTCAGGGAGCTTCATTATTGAATGGGAACAGGACATTCACACTGCAACAGTCTCAAAGCAGCAGAATTGTGTGGCCATAATTTTGTTGTTATCATGAAATATTCAGCCAAGGTGCTGGTCTGAAACAATTGGACATTCCATGAAATATCAATGGGTAGGGGGTGCAAACATGCACAAGTATCTTGCATCAATCTTCACAAGAGTTACAAGTAACATCCCAGGAGCAGCAATAAATCAGGAAATAGAAGAGAGGGAAGAACTCAGCAAAATTACTATCAGCAGAGAAGTGATATTAAGTAAGTTGTTGGAGTTGCGAACTGACAAGAGCTGGGTCCTGATGGGCTTCATCCTATGGGCTTAAGAGGTGGCTAATGAAATAGTTGATGCATTTGTTTTAATTTTATCAATCTCCCTTGTTTGGGTATGGTCCCATAGATTAAAAAATAGAAATCCTCCTTTATTCAAAATGGAGGGAGTCAGAAAGAAGGAAATTTTCGGCCAATTAGCCTAACATCTATCATATGAAAAATGTTAGAAGCTATTATTAAACAAACGGTAGCAGGGTGTTTGGTTAAGTTCAATGTAATTGATCAGCGTCGATGTCATTTTGACCAATCTATTGGAGTTCTTTGAGGAGGTATCACATGCTGTGGATAAAAAAAAAACAGTGAATGTATTGTACATAATTTCCAGAAAGTATTTGATTGGGGGCACATCAAAGGTTATTACAGAAAATAAAATCTCAATGCAGGGGATGACAGATTGGCTTGGATAGAAGATTGGCTGGCTAAAAGGAGCAGGGGTAGACATAAATGATTCTTATTCAGGCTGGAAAGATGAAATGAATAGTGTGTCACAGGGATAAGTATTAGGACCTCAGTTGTTTATAATTCATATTAATGTCTTAGATGAAGAGCAACCGGTATGGTTATCATAGTTTCTGACGACACAAAAGGAGTAAAGTAAGTTTTGAAGAGAACACAAAGTTTACAAAAAGCAATCAATAGGTTAAATGAGTAGACAAAGGTAGTGTAAATGGAATATAGCGTAGAAAAATGTGAAATTATCCATTTTAGCAGAAAGAATAAAAAGAAACATGTTATCTGAATGGCGAAAGATTACAGAGTTCTGAGATACAGAAGGGTTTTAAGTGTCCTCATTAATGAATCACAAAGTACCCAGTAATTAGGAAAGTTAATAGAATGTTGACATTTATTGCGAGGGGAATTGAACACAAAAGTAGGAGGTTGTGCTTCATTTATACAGGGCACTGTTGGGACTGCATCGGGAGTGAAGTACCTTATTCTAAAAACGATGTAACTACATTGCAAGCAGTTCAGAGAAGGTTTTCCAAACTAATACCTGGAATAGGTGATTGTTTTATGAGGAAAGTTTGGACAATTTAGGCTTGAATCAGCTGGAGTTTAGAAGAGTGAGAAGTGACTTGATTGAAAGATAAAACCCTGATGAACAGAAGTGAAAAGAATATAGGACAGAAGGTTATTGACCGTTTTCCCACAGTACTGGGCAGTCCTCCAGATGGCTGAGACTGCACTGACCTGGTAGCAACTTGGACCAAGATGGCATGGTTTGGTGCCAACGCCTCTACTGCTGGCCCTGGGGGAAGAGGACATCCTCTGTCTGTACCACCTCATCCAGCAGGACCTCTGGGTCCCTGCCCGTTAAGTGGCATGCCAATATCCCCCTGTCTGCTGTGTCAAGGGTAAATATCAGGGACAGTGCAGACTGACAGCGTTTGTCCAAGTGTACAATGGGCTTTTAAAGATTATACAGGAACAAGGGATGTTGGTCGTTCAGAGATACCCACTGAGAGACAGAAGTTGTTCCAGGAACACATGGTACGGTGGAGATGGAATCTGGTGAAAGGCACGGCATGGGATGGCGTGGGGTAGGTAGTTAATGAGGTGCTTTTGGTAATAATGATGAGATATCTCGCAAGGCCCCGTAGTAAGAATCTTTCCAAAAACTCAGCGCAAATTGTTATTCTGATAAAACACAAAAGCACAAGCCATCTGCATTGGCTCCAGGCTGAGCTTACGTATTCTTAACGCTATTTGTACTAACGTCTTTGCCCAACCATTGTAATTAGCCAAAGTGAAGCAAGATTCAGCCCAATATTTCTTACCATGTGGGAATGTAATTGACTAGCTTCAAGTTAATATAATCTTTTATCTTACCATGCTGTAATAAACTACTTCTTGTTACTTAAGTATATGCCACTTCAACCAAAGATTTATTTGTGGTTAATCCTTCACCACTTAAGTCGCAGTAACCCCTTCATATTAGTTGAAGAGTTGGTGGCAGCATGTCTAACAAAGAGGATCCTGACACTGCCAGCTGCTAGGTTTAGCCATCCCATACAATGTGTTGGTAGAGGTGTGGCCTGCTGTGTAAAGTGAAGGAAATACCAGCAGTGGAAAGAAGTGAAGAAAGAGAAGAAACCTGCACAAAAACTTGAGTTACGTCTTAAAGGATATGGCCATTTTAAACAAGGAGCAGGCTCTGCAGATGTCAGTCTGTTCAGATTAGAAAAAGACCAACAACACAGCAGTCTTTCTCTAAAGCAACCAATCAGCCAGGATCAGGGAAAAGTTTTTAAAAATTGCATTGGTATGTCATGTTCGAAATGTTTGTACCTTATCAAGTTGATAGGTTTGAAATCACCTTATTAACCAACTATCTCATCCCATGGTGTGCCTAGGAGTCACTGTCCAAAATGCAGAGCAAAATAAAAATGATGAAAAGCAACATCCAGCTCTATCATAATAATTTAATTTCTTGTAAGAAAGTGGGTCGTTTTTCTAAAAAGAGCAAAGCAAAATAACACAAATGAACTTACAGAAACAATGTTTGTTGCATCCACAAATAAGTCAATACTTTGTATAAAGCATCATTCAAAAATATTTCAGACTCCCAAGACATCCTTCCATAAGTACATTAGTATTGAATGGAGGGCAAGCTAGATAAACCCGATGGCTTACATCTGCTCTTGTTCTCTACGTTTGTAATCTGTATCCTTAGATAGTGAATTGCTTCAGAAGAAATTCCATAGCTATTCCTAGAATAATAACTGACCCATCGCTTTTGATCACAGAGAGCTCATCTCTGTCAATGGATATCCAAATCAATACATAATTGATAGAGGAGAAAATATCACTGCATTATTTAATAAAAATCTGTGGTTGATAAATATAAAGTTACAACCTCCTGATCCGATATTTCATGGGACAGGCAGAACACTCCCCAAAGATTGAACGAATATTTAAAAGTTTCTTTAATTCAGTTTGCAAAACATGCTTATGCCATTCAGAACCAGAAGACCTCACTTCCTCACAGGAAGGCACATTTTGCCCTAAAACATTGAACTTTGGTGAAGGATTCTAACCATTCAAGAAAACATATTGCATTGACCAACTTGACACACATCAGCAATAAGAAAGCATTACTGGTTTGTCATGGTTAAACCCAGAATGAAGCACAAACATTGAAAATCACTTATGTTGGTATTAAACAATTGTTTCATGCTATCAACCTCAAAGATATGCTTGTTTTCACTGGGCTGAGGGAATTGTGTTCACGTATATTTCCTGACCATTGCAAAAGTTTCAGGACTTGACTCCCAGAAAACTCTGGTAGAACCAGATCTGAAACTATTGGTAAGCTCTTAATGTAATAGGTCCAGAGGACACAATTGTTCAGAGGAGAGATTGCCAATTCTGCAAAGTCAAGCAGGACAATAGTCCAACATCAATGCCATCATTCTCAAGCAAATTACACTTACTCATTCAAGTTAAGGTTAACTTTGCAAAGTTAGAGACCCGAGTAGAGAATGATAAGTAGCAAATTTGATATACTTGTTTCAGCAATGACATAATGGACCAAATAAGGAAAAAAAGCTTGGAGGGAGATGTTGCATAAGACAGTTAGCCTGAAACGGTCTACCTGCAGAAGATGCCATCATAACCCATACATTTCTTGTAACATACTGCCTCCTCAAGGGCAATTATCAATGGACAATGAATGCTGGGCTTCAGTAAATAAATTTACAAAAAGGCATAGGAAGTAATGAGGAAGGTAAGTGGAATGTAGGCTTTTATTTCAAGGGAGTGGAGTATAAAAGGAGGGGAAACTTGCTGAAAATGTACGGGCATTGTTAAGACTCCACTTTGAATACTGTATGAAATTTTGGTCACCTTATCAAAGAAAAGGATTGACCTGTGTTGGAAAAAGTGCAGGGAAGGTGCGCTGGCTTAATTCCTGGGATGAAGGTGTTGGGAAGGCATACGTTAGGCTTACACTTATTGGAATTTGTAAAAATGAAAAATGACCTAATTGCAACATATAAGATTTGGAGGGGACTTGATTGGGCCAATGCTGAGGCATTATTTACCCTCATGTTGGGAATATAGAACTAAGAGACATATTGTATAAGCGAGTAATCTCCCATTTAAGATGAAGGTAAGAAAGGGTTTCTTCTTTATTTGTTAGTATTTGGAATTCTCCACCACAGAGATCAGTGGAGATTGGGTCTTGAATACACCAAAAGCAGATTTTTCGCAAAGGAATTAAATGGAGATGGGAGCAGGTAAGAAGATGGAGTTAAGGCCACAATCTGATCAGTCATAATCTATTGAATGATGAAGCAAATCTGATGGGCTGAATGGCCTACTCTTGCTTCTGTTTCTTGTTACCTTATTCCAGAACAAAGTTTTCATTTACTAAATAGCAATGTTATAGGTGACTTGTATTTCAAACTGTCAAACAGAACTTTCTCCTTTTACTTTTGATACAATAAACAATCCAGCTTCACAAGTATGCTTTACATTCCCTTATTCCCCCTTAGGTCATCCGTCAATTCTCCCAGGATGTATTTCAAAGTGATTCTTAGTTCCCAAGGGCTTCCTTCCTTTCCTTTTCCAGCATGATAATCATTAACCTCCGAATGGTTCTATTATGATGAGGGATTTCTCCAGAGGTTCTCCCTTTAGTGTAAAGTTAGACAGGTCTTCCAGTCTTACGCCAATTCTTCACAAATTTGATCTTTTTGATCCAGATACAAATTCCTACCCAAATACCTGTGTGGTGAATCATAGAGACTTTTAGGCCCCAGCTGCTTTTTCTCTCAAAAGATCCTGGTAGCTTGGGAGATTTAGTGAAATTGCAGTAAACTTTTTCCTTTTAAGAGTCTATCTCCATGGCAGAATGAATCACATGGAACTTGTATCCATGCAGAATCCAACTCTCTTTTATGTTGAAAGTTTGATAGTTTAAATGACAAATTCTTACAGACTGACATTCTCAGCACTTTCCTGGGATTTTGGATTCTGGCAATCTAATCACTGTAGGTTTAGATGCTGCCGCCATTGTTTCTAAGTGAGAACACTTAACACCTTCTCTGGAACAAAACAACCTGAGCCTCCCATTCCCCTTTAATAGCCATTTCACTCAGGCCTGTTGTCAGGCGGACCCTTAGAACGGGCCACATAACCCATATAAATTCATCCTAAATTAAGGATTAAAAACATGTTCTTCACTGGATATTTACCTGAAAACGAACACTTTAGGATTACAGGGAAAGGCAGAGAAATGGCGTTAAGTAAATGTTCACTTGGAGAATCAAGGAAGACATATTGGGCCAAATGGCCTCCTGCTGTGCTGTAACAGTTCTGCGATCCAATCCCAAAACATAGCCACCGGTTTAAACTCAGGAGATGTCAAATGAGATGTCAAGAGCGGCGCGTGTGTGTGTGTGTAGGCAAAATAGGAATTTGATAAACATGTTTCTTAGCTGTCAATGTCTGCCAGCAAAATTTCCAGGAAATCCACACTTAAAATCCTGATTCGCTGTTCTTAGTGGCCCCTCATGAATCCCAGCCTGACATCCCCCAGATGCATTAGCAGTGCCTGACCCAGGAAACTAACTGCTGATACCGCAAGCACATCTCATTTAGACACATGAGAATGAGGTCCCTGTGCGCAGTGAGCAGGACATGACGATGCTCAAAAGTGACAGTGATTCAATGCACGCACAGGCAGGAGAAATAACATCAGCCCAATATCTTCCTGTGAACTAAAAATGTTGCCCTGTTTGTAGAATCCTGATGTATTGAGAACAGTGAAGAAGTTCACCACCAACATAACAAAAAATCTAAGAAAGTTCAAACAAAAAGTGAAAATTAGAGGAAAAGAAGCAAACAAGGAAGATAATTAAAAGACTGACAACTTCAATGAAATAAAGTGATAAAATTATAGATTTTCACAGCTCAGAAGGAAGCCATTCAACAAATGAGGGGAAAAAAGTTATGAAGTGAGCCATTCTACTTAATTTGCCATATTTCTTTTTCTTTGATGAGATGACATAAAGATAGAATGCTCCTGGTGCATGCTGTGCCTGGGATTAGAATGATCACATTCATCTGATTCTTGGTACAGTGAAACAGAGCTTTGAAATGTATCATTAAAACTTAATGAACTGGAAGGAATGTGAGAAATGAGCAAGGCTCTTTAGGTTTTGTTTGGTTATTTGAAGGTTGTGAGCACGGTCTGTCTGAGTTTGCCAAAATATACATGGCTAGCGATGAGAATGACTGCATTGTCCGTCCCACAGCCAGATGACTGTAGGGGCAGCAGATCCATCTTTCTTGGAGACGCCCTTAATGTTACAGCCAGCAAACACATTGTCCAATAGATTAGCAATAAGATCTTTATGAGATATGCCTTCCTTTACCTTTTTATCTGACTTCAGAGAGAATCGACCAGAATACTCTGTGATGTTAACTTTATTCCGATAGCACAGACATGACTGAACATAAATCACAAAGCACAAGCCATCTGCATTGGCTCCAGGCTGAGCTTACGTGTTCTTAACACTATTTGTACTAACGTCTTTTCCCAACTATTGTAAGGGTCCATTAAAATCTTCCTGTATTGCCAAATATTTTCCATATATCAATTTCCTTAATGGAACCTAAATTATATATTCTTATCATAGGTTCAGTTTCTCCATGAAGATCTACAAGTTTTTGATTCACCTGTTTCTTTTTCAAAGACCACATTGTCCTACTTCTTTGTTTTCCCTCTTTCCCTGCAGCAAAACTGTTCCAATATCCCATAACAATCATGTCACTCTTCCCACTCTATATTTCATCAAATTCCTCATCTGGATGCTTAGCTTGTGGGAATATCAGTGGGAACATAGACCAGAGTGATCTCAATGTCCTTTGGTTTCCACTTTAGCTTCACTAGTATCTGTTTTTCTGACTCAGATTCACTTCACACACATTTGCTTAACACCTTGCCTCTTCATCACTCATAATGTTAGTTTCTCCTGTCCAAAATAACCCAGAGGATACTGAAGAAACTGAACAGGTCTTGCAGCATCCGTGGAGCAAGAAACAGAGTTAGCATTTTGAGTTAGACATAATTCTTCTTCAGTTCTGAATTTCTCGGCATTCTCCTTGTTTCTTTCAGGTTTAGGCTATTGATTTTTATTCAGATTGAGCCATTTCCTGCCTATATTCAGTGGTGGTCACAAACTCAAAGGTTCAGCAGGAGCCATTGCAGGCTCAGAACATATTTTTGTGAAACTGGCTGAAGAAGAACAAAGGTGGAACAGGGAGAAAGCAGGTTGGAAGAAATCAATGATGAATTTATAAATAAGGTGCACTAGCTAGAAAAGATAAGAATGTCACCAACATGACTGAGCAATGGAAACAGATCAAAGATCAATGAAGGAAGGGAAAACAGCATCAGGGTTTTGAAGAGGAAAAAGGATGAAGAAACCAGGACATCTGACTGTAATGCTGTAAACGATGGAAGGAGGCAGCAAATGGAAAAATATCAATGTTGTTGAAGACAAGGTGAAATAGACACTTCAATACTGAGTTAGGAGAAACAGCAAAGCCACAAGAACAATGGTCAAAAGGACAGTGTGATATTCCTGAAGAATTGGATCGAGTAGGAAGTGTAGATTTATGCATTGCAGAAACAAAGGAGAGTAGCAGCAATCAACTCAAAAAGGGTGAAAAGAACAGCAACATAGAGCAAAAAGATCAGTCTTCTTCAACATCTAGGCAGAAAAATGATCATTAGCAAACTCTATAAAAAATAAAAAAAGTAGAGTAGCATGAAATGGAATAGAAATTTATTGTCACATGTATTTTTACATTAAAGATACAATGAAATTTTTTACAAGTTGCCCCACGTATTGCCTATATCGATGACAGAGGTCATACCTAATAATAAAAAACAGTAAAATGAAGACAAAGTTCATCATAGTTCAGTTAATGACTCCTGGTCTTGAGGAAAGCTGACTATAGAACAATGGAATAACATGAAGATGCAACTGGGATGAGACTGCCATTCTGGAATGAGACTGCCATTCCGGGATGAGACTGCCACTCCAGGATGAGACTGCCATTCCGGGATGAGACTGCCATTCTGGGATAAGACTGCCATTCCGGGATGAGACTGCCATTCTGGAATGAGACTGCCATTCCGGGATGAGACTGCCATTCTGGGATGAGACTGCCATTCTGGATGACTAGAACACTGGGCCAGAAGTCTCCATCAAAGAAGACCGCCATGCTGAGCTGAGACTGCCACTCCTGGACGAGACCACCTGCCAGGCTGTTCGAACACCTGGAAGTCAAAAACGAAGAAGACCTCCACACCATGCTGTGCCGAGTATGCCAGCTCTCCATGTTTAGGCTCTCAGGCCCAGTTGCAGACCCGAAGATTCGGCCTAGACTACGAGTCCGGGTCGTGGGAGTCAGCCTGGGACCAGCTTCTTGCTCTCCAGGAGGCCTCGGGCTGAGGAGGAGCCACTGCCAGAAGCCTCCTCCCTCACCTGCCTGTCTCCAGACCGAAAAGAAAAGAAAAAGGAAAAACGAAGAGAAAGAGCCAAAAAATAAAGAAGGAAAACAGAAAGAAAGCCGACAGAGCAGATGAGCACAGGGCTCACCCTGCCTACTCCGCCTCTGTCTTAATAATTTCAAAAAGAAAGAGATGGAAAGATCACATGAAAGAATTATAGACACAAAATGAAAACCCTGAAAGATGAAGCTGAAATCAACAGCAACATTGACATCAATTTCATTGGACCAACAATAAATGAGATAAAAAACTGTAAAAGTGCCTGGAATAGATGAAATATAGATGAAATATGTATAGCATTGATTAAGAAATGGGGGTGAATTTAACATCAATTTTGCAAAGCGATGCAAAGATACTTAATTCTAGGAAAATGACTAGAGGACTTCATGTAGACAATAATGATCACCCTAGGAAAGAAACCAAAGGCATGCTGAACTTTGACCTTTATATAATTCATCTGGGTTTGGCCATGCATCAAAGGCTGTGTTGAGAATCATAACAAAGTGAATGTATGGGAAGGTATAAAACTACCTTGGAGATGGACAGTTTTGATGCCAAGGACGGAGAGGGACAAGTGAAGTAATCAGCATTTTATGATTAATCAATAAATGCAGTTTTGTGTTTGGACAAGAAATAAATGGTTACTTTAAGAAAAAATGCTTTGTTGACTGGATTAAGTTCCTAACAGTTTCTGAAGATGAGTCACACCAGACTTGAAATGTTAACTCTGTTTTACTCTCTCCACAGATGCTGTCAGACTTGCAGAGTTTGCCCAGTATTCTCTGGTTTTCTTTAAGCTCTTGACAGAACAGCATTGGAATAGACTAGAAAGACAACTCATGAGAAATCTGTGACAAACAACAGTGGTAACAGTAGATATTTGGGAGTTGGAACCAGATGTAATTGGGTGAATCATCAGTCGCCTTCAATGTCTAGGTCGAAAAATGATCAAAGAAGCATTTGCAGACACAGAATCAGTGGTTAAGATTGCTGGTGAATGATAACAATGGTTAGAGGAAGCCAAGAATCAGTAAATGGACTGGTAACAGTAGGTATGAATGCAGTAGAGGTGGAATGAAGGGGAAAATGGAAGAATACCAATACCAAAAATAGAATGAAAGCAAACAATGACAAAACTAAATCCTCAACCCACCAAGAAATATTCATATATTCATAAGAACAGAAGAAGAAGAACAGGTGCAAGAATCATACGTTTAGGAGACATAATATCTGCAGATACAAGATTTATCAAAGGAATGAAAACAAGGGTAGCAATGGGAAAGGCTGTATTTGGGAAGAAGCAACAGTTACTGACCAGAAAGCTGAGTAAACAATTGGAAAAGTGACTTTTATACAGCTTGCTTTGGAATGTTTTATATGGGTGGGAGGCATAAACTTAATGGAAAAGAGTGGCCAACTTGCTATAAATCTGAAATATGGGTGTGGAGTGGGAAGGATCTGCTGGACAGAGAAAGTAACAAAAGATGAAGGGTGTGAATGAACAAATAAATTTATTGCACGTATTTAGGTACAGACACAGAGACTGGCTAGGGTACATCGTAAGAGCAAATGGACTTTAAAGAGACAAAGATTTTAAGGAATAAGAGAAACAGGTCAGAAGAGAATACAAATGCTGGATGACTTGACAATTGAAGGAAGTGTTGATAAACATAAAACATGTCACAGGAGAGAGTGACAGAGATGTATAGAGGACACTATGAGCCAAGGACCTGCCAATGCCTGAAGAGGGGTGAAAGGTGAGATGGATTCTGAACATGAACAGGGAAGCTGCATAGGAAGAATGTGGAAGCTTTAGAGATGGTGCAGAGGAGATTAACTGACTGGAGGGCAAGTCTTATGAGAAAAGGTTGAGGGAGCTAGGGTTTTTCTCATTGGAGCGAAGAAGAATGAATGGTGACTTGATAGAGGTGTACAAGATGATAAGAGGCATAGCTAGAGTGGATAGCCAGAGACTTTTTCCCAGGGTGGAAATGAGTATTATTGGGGGGCATAATTTTAAGGTATTGGAGGAAGACGTAGGGGAAATGTCAGAGGTAGGTTCTTCACACAGAGAGTGGTGGGTGCACGTGGAATGCGCTGCCGGCAGTGGTAGTGGAGTCAGATAAATTAGGGACATTCAAGCGATTCTTGGATAGGCACATGGATGATAGCAAAATGTAGGGTATGCAGGGTAGTTTGATCTTAGAGTAGGATAATAGGTCGGCACAACATTGTCGGCCAAAAGGCCTGTAATGTGCTGTACTGTTTTACATTCTAAACATGTGCTTTTCACAAGTGGTGTGGTAAGTTTCTCGCTAGGCATCAGTGAGATACCAATTAATAGAGCTTATTGCTTGTTACACACCTCATTAGTGGCACAACTTATTACATTAATATTCAGTTTCTTGTCTTTCCAAACAAGGTAGATGTCGAGAATTTTCGACATGGAAGAGAATTTTCGACATGGAACTCAGGGCAAGTACCTGGTAATTTCAGCTCACTACTCTCTCTGAAGAACCTTCATGTTGCTTCAGACCAGATAGCAGCTCAGGGCATGATCCACGGGATGTGCTGACCTGGGGTGGCGCGGTGGATCAGTGGTTAGCACTGTTGCCTCACAGCACCAGAGACCTGGGTTTGATTCCACCCTTGGGTGACTACCTATGTGGAGTTTGCACATTCTCCCTGTGTCTATGTGGGTTTCTGCCAGGTGTTCTGGTTTCCTCCCATAGCCCAAAAATGCGCAGTTTAGGTTGATTGGCCATGCTAAATGTGGGGTTACAGGGGTAGGGTCGGGCAGTGGTCTGGGTTGGACCCTTTTCCGAGGGTCAGTGCACACTCAATGGGCCAAGTGGCCTCTTTCTGCAATGTATGGATTCTATGATTCTATTATAATCCCTGGCTATTCTAATGCATTGGCTCTCTGTTCACTGCGCACCTCCCAGCCCCAGACATTACTGACCATCTCATTCACTTTAACACTTGTACAAGACAGAAATCCCTCCAAAATTTGAACACAACTTATGCTTAGCCAACAAAAGTAAGATTTAGTCCAAGCAGCATCATAGGAGCAGAGAGGCTGACGTTTCGGGCCGAGACCCTTCATCAGAAAAGGGGGAGGGGAAGGGGGTTTTGAAATAAATAGGGAGAGAGTGGGAGGCGGATAGAAGAGGGATAGAGGAAAGGATAGGTGGAGAGGAAACAAACAGGTCGAAGAGGCGGGGATGGAGCCAGTAAAGGTGAGTGTAGGTAGGGAGTTAGGAAGGGGACAGGTCAATCCAGGGAGGACGGACAGGTCAAGGGGGCGGGATGATGTTGGTCGGTAGGAGATGGAGGTGCGGCTTGAGGTGGGAGGAGGGTATAGGTGGGAGGAAGAACAGGTTAGGGAGGCAGGGACGAGCTGGACTGGTTTTGGGATGTGGTAGGGGGAGGGGAGATTTTGAAACTGTGAAATCCACATTGATACCATTGGGCTGCAGGGTTCCCAAGCCGAATATGAGTTGCTGTTCCTGCAACCTTCGGGTGGCATCGTTGTGGCACTGCAGGAGGCCGAGGATGGACATGTCGTCTGAGGAATGGGAGGGGGAGTTGAAATGGTTCGCGACTGGGAGGTGCAGTTGTTTATTGCGAACCGAGCGTAGGTGTTCTGCAAAGCGGCCCCCGAGCCTCCGCTTGGTTTCCCCGATGTAGAGGAAGCCACACCGGGTACAGCGGATGCAGTATACCACATTGGCAGATGTGCAGGTGAACATCTGCTTGATGTGGAAAGTCTTCTTGGGGCCTGGGATGGGGGTGAGGGAGGAGGTATGGGGGCAGGTGTAGCACTTCCTGCGGTTGCAAGGAAAAGTGTCGGGTGTGGTGGAGCTGGAGGGGAGTGTGGAGCAGACAAGGGAGTCATGGAGAGAGTTGTCCCTCCGGAAAGCAGATAATGGTGGGGAGGGAAAGATGTCTTTGGTGGTGGGGTCGGATTGCAGATGGCGGAAGTGTCGGAGGATGATGCGTTGGATCTGGAGGTTGGTGGGTTGGTAGGGTGGTACGTGAGGACGAGGGGGATTCTTTTTTGGTTCTTATTGCGTGGACGGGGTGTGAGGGATGAGGTGCGGGAGATGTGGGAGACACGGTTGAGGGCGTTCTCGACCACCGAGGAGGGGAAGTTACGGTCCTTGAAAAACGAGGACAACTGAGATGTACGGGAGTGGAATGCCTCATCCTGGGAGCAGATGCGGCGGAGGCGAAGGAATTGGGAATAGGGGATAGCATTTTTGCAGGAAGGTGGGTGGGAGGAGGAGTATTCTAGGTAGCTGTGGGAGTCGGTGGGCTTGAAATGAATATTGGTTTCTAGGTGGTTGCCCAATATGGAGACAGAGAGGTCCAGGAAGGGGAGAGAGGTGTTAGAGATGGTCCAGGTAAACTTAAGGTTGGGGTGGAAGGTGTTAGTGAAGTGTATGAACTGTTCGAGCTCCTCGTGGGAGCACGAGGCGGCGCCGATACAGTCATCAATGTAACGGAGGAAGAGGTGGGGTTTAGGGCCGGTGTCGGTACGGAAGAGGGATTGTTCCACGTAACCTACGTAACCGACGCGGACGCAACTCCACCCACCGCCGGTGCAACTCCGCCTACCGCCGACGCCGGCACAACTCCACCCACTGCCGACGCCGGCACAACTCCGCCCACCGCTGACGCAACTCCGCCCACAGCCGACGCCGACGCAACTCCGCCCACAGCCGACGCCGACACAGCTCCGCCCACAGCCTCCACAGCCAGCAGCTCCAGAGGAGACAGCAGCACCCAGCCCTGCCGAGTCTTCACCATCCCCCCAGACCTACCCCTTACTGAGGACGAACGGTCAGTTCTCAGTAAAGGGTTCACCTTTGTCCCCCTCCACCCACAGATCAACGAATACCGCTCACGCTTGGACATAGAGCAGTTTTTCCGCCGCTTTCCGGAGGGACAACTCTCTCCGTGACTCCCTTGTCCGCTCCACACTCCCCTCCAGCTCCACCACACCTGGCACTTTTCCCTGCTACCGCAGGAAGTGCTACACCACGCTTACTTCTTTAACCGTGAACCTAACCCTCCCTCTACTGACCCCTTCTCCCGCTTCCAACACACCCCCTCCTCCTGGACACCACCCCAAGGCCTCCTACCCTCCCTCGACCTCTTCATCTCCAACTGCCGTCGAGACATCAATCGCCTCAACCTCTCCACCCCTCTCACCCACTCCAACCTCTCCCCTGCAGAACGTGCAGCCCTCCGCTCCCTCCGCTCCAATCCCAACTTCACCATAAAACCCGCGGACAAGGGAGGTGCAGTTGTAGTATGGCGCACTGACCTCTACATCGCCGAGGCCGGACGCCAACTCTCCGACACCTCCTCCTACCGTCCCCTTGATCATGACCCCACCCCTGAGCACCAAACCATCATCTCGCAAACCATCCACAACCTCATCACCTCAGGTGACCTCCCACCCACGGCCTCCAACCTCATCGTTCCCCAACCTCGCACTGCCCGCTTCTATCTCCTTCCCAAAATCCACAAACCTGACTGCCCTGGTCGACCCATTGTCTCCGCCTGCTCCTGCCCCACTGAACTGATCTCCAACTATCTAGACTCCATTTTCTCCCCCTTGGTCCAGGAACTCCCTACCTATGTCCGTGACACCACCCACGCCCTCCACCTCCTCCAGAACTTCCAATTCCCCGGTCCCCAACACCTCATCTTTACCATGGACGTCCAGTCCCTCTACACCTGCATTCCCCATGCAGATGGCCTTAAGGCCCTCCGCTTCTTCCTGTCCAGCAGGCCCGACCAGTCCCCCTCCACTGACACCCTCATCCGCTTAGCCGAACTCGTCCTCACACTCAACAACTTCTCTTTCAATTCCTCCCACTTCCTACA
>NC_063362.1:35296667-35311705 GCF_021869965.1 Rhincodon typus
CTGCACCTTGTTGTCTCGGATTCTCCAGCATCTGCAGTTCCTACTATCTAAGATTTAGTCCAGTGTGTCAGATTTCTGATTTAATAGAATGCATTTCTTGACGGTTTCAGAGTAAGTAGGGTTGGAAAACTGAATGGAGGGATATTGTGCCTCCCTGGGAATCAGTCTGTCCTTTCAGTTAGAACGTTTTGAGTTTAAGTTCCACTCCACAGACCTGAGCACAAAATCTTGGTTTATACTCCAGTACAACAGTGATGGACTGCTGCATTGTTAGATGAAGCATTGAGCTAAAATCCAGTCTGGCCTCTCAAGTGACTATAACAGATATTTATCTCTCAACCTACATTGCTAAAGCAGATTATCTGGTCATTATTACTTTGCTGCTTGTGCAACCTTGCTGTGTGCTGTGAATTGTCTGCTTCATTTCCAACTTTACACCAGAGACTAATTTTAAACGTGCTTTGTTGATTGTAAAAGGCTTTTGTAATATCCTGAGGTCATGAAAGACAATACAGAATCAGTCTTTTCTTTCTCATTGTGTGATTTTGATTTATATATTGAAACTCACTACTTTATTCATATTTAATTTAGAATCAAATGTCCTGATATAAACTTTGGATTTCCTGATGTGAACTGGTGATACACTCTGGTTTATGAAAGGTTAACGTCTTTGATTGGTGCTGACAGGCGGTGGTCGAATTGACAGAAGATTTCACTGGAAGGTCAAACTGCTTTAACTTCTCTGCTGAACAGCTATCTTTTGCATTTCTTTCATCAGGATGCTTGCTGCAACATTGACCTTACTGCCTAGTATTCTGAGCTCCTACATCATTCTGGGAAAATGTCCTCAGGCCTATAGATACCTTTGAAGCTCACTCAGCAGCTTTTGTTCAAATGCGATCTGGGTCATGAAGCTGATCAGTTGAGGGCAATTTTCTTATTAATTAGTGTGCAGGCAGCATGATCCCAGAATTCTTCCAGTGCCTTCAAACTGGCCTCTAGAGGTTCAGATGAGAAGTTTGATGAATTTCTCATTCAATTTCCTCATTGTTCTGTTTGGTTGGGGGACAGAAAATTGCTAGAAACTGAATGCACTTCAGGGTGGCTCAGTGGTTAGCACTGTTGCCTCACAGTGCCAGCGACCTGGATTCAATTCCACCCTCAGGTGACTATCTGTGTGTGACAGGTTTTCATTTTACAGAATGTGCTCACTGTAAAAGTTTACAGCTTTGAGTTTAGTTTCATTTTAATGGTGCGAATGGTAACATTTATGGAGACTGGTGCATTCTCCCTGTGTCTGCGTGGGCTTCCTCTGGGGGCTCTGGTTTCCTCCCGCATTGTCCTGAACCACAGATTGACTTTCCTAAGTCACTTCAGTAAGTGTGAACTCCGTCATGTCGAACAGCAATTGTGCAGAGGCAAAACCCAGGTGATAAATTCTTGAAGAGTGTTACTCAGGCAGTTGACTTTCTATGAAAAATGAGAAACTGACAATACTGTTTGTTTCTGGTGCCTGGTAATGACAGATGGAACCACATTTCACCTCAGCATGGCAAAGCAGCATTGATCTGCTTCCACATTGCATCTCTGAGGATTTTACTTTATATAACACACCAGGTGTACAAACAATGGAATACTTTATGAATAGTGGTTACATTAGTCAGGCAGTACATCATGTGTGAACATTGGAACTCTTGCGAAATGGAGATTACTCATTCCATATTGAATGTATTTTCTGGAAGTTGCTGGTTTAGACAAAGGTATTACTATCCTTCAGCAATGCCCAAAGGATCTAACCAATGGAAACGGCACAGATCAGACTATGTCCTTCCAGATAATGTTTCTCAGGCAAGCAGCCATATGAGGATACAATAGGAAATGGGATTGACAGATTTGTTCTCCTCCAGCGTGAACTTGATGGGACAAATGGCCTCCTTCTGTATTGTACTAACTCTATAACGGCAACTCTATATGAGATGGACTGCTATTAATGACAGAGACTGAACCAAACTAGGCTCCCGAAATAAACCAATGGCTTGTCAGGTGTTGTGCAACTGCACATTGAGGAGCTATGCAGGCTCCCCTAGCTTGTGTAGTTGGCAAAGATGCACTGAGCAATTTACATGCTGTCCCTTAAAGCTGGAAGTCTTTATCTAAGCTGTCTGGGTATGGCACTGTGGCTATTCAGGCCTGTTTCTACTTCATTTCACTAACACTTGTTATCAGTGCCCGCTATGTTGAAGAGAGGAATGGTTGCTTTACTGCCTGCTCAGAATACACTTCCAAGCACATTTTATCCAGGAATTCTGAAACCAGTTTAACACTATTCTTCCTTCATATGTTCCAGGTAAAATTTAGAATCTGGTTTAAATGAAAGAATCATACAATGATGCATCATAGAAGGAGACAATGATACATTTGACTTATTTATTTTTATCTGAACCTGGTCATGACATTTTAATAAACCCCCAGGTATCTTTAGGCCTTAGTATTTCTAATTTTAATATATAAAAACAAACGATTCTATACTTCCAAATGATCTTGCATTTGCTGACGTTGAAATCCAAGTAGTTGTTTAACAGTGTATAAACTGAATATTTTTTTGAAAATAATTATAAATTTTGTCAAATCTTTTCATCCTGCATTCAGCAGGACAATTTGCAAACAATATCAAAGTAAAAGGAAGACAACATTGAAACTATTGGAAAGGAGAGTGCTGATTGTTTGTCAAGTGGAGTCTAATTGATGAGGCATGGTCCTGGAAAATGCATCAGTTAATGATGACAGACAGTTAACTGACCAGATTTGTCTAAATTTCAAACAAGGCAGATTGACTCTGATTGGTTAAGGCCAGAGAAATGAATCAGCGAATGGCTGGCACTTATTTTGCAGAGTTGAAATGGGTACAGTATGGGAAGCGTCCCATTACAAAGAAGGGGATCTGTGTATTAATATATGTCATTTCCAACTATGTTTCTCTAATCATGTCCTTTTTTCTGCATGGAGCTCTGAGGTCCATGTTCTGCAACAATGTCTGGAACTAGAATGCTGGGAAGTATGTCAGCAAATGGAAGCACAGCTTGGAGGGAAGACTGGCTTTCAGTACAGGCACGTACTGCAGTACCACACTGCAAGCCTGATTGGTGATCTCAAATTATTTACCAAATAATTCTTCACACATCAGACTTATGTAGCAAATTATTATCCAACAATCGAATTACATCTAGTGTTGCACATTGTGTAATGACTTTTGTCAATGCATGCTGCTGGATAGAATCAGTGCCTGTTGGAATCAGCCAAAGTGACGCACTGTTCGACATGATTCACCAATTTTTGTGGAGTAGCTGATCTTGAGCTTTGACTCCATTTTCTCAAGTCTCTTGATTCTCTGCGAAATCAAAAATCTCCCCATACTGGCCTTAAAAACTTGAATGAGGCAGATTCCACAAACCTACGGGAAGAAAATAACAAAGATTCAACTGAAGCAATTTACTCAGCCACTCATCATAGGGTAATACACATCATCCCAAGGACCAATCTAAAGACCCTCTACTCTACCCCAGCTTATGCAAGTACAGCTTTTGTAAATGTGGAGATCTCAATTGCACACAATACTTCAGGTGTGATTTAGGTAAACTTGTGGTCAATTTTAACAAGAATTTGTTATTCCTTACTCACAGCAACTTGCAATAAAGGTCAGCATCCTATTTGCTTTCCTAATTGCTTGCTGTGCCTGCATGTTAACTGTCTGCAATTCTTGTGCACAAACACTCAAGTCTCTTGAAGTGGAAGTATAAGGGAAAATGGTTTGGACATATTTACTTATTGTTCAGTTTAGTCTCTTCAAGAAATGGTGGTATCCATTGAAAAATCATCTGGAGTAAGTATGTTTCAAAGCAATGCTCCTTGTCCTTTTTCTAGTGTGAGTGTTAAAATTATTATTGTTTGTCATGGTGTTCCCCTCCTAGTCATCAAGAGGCTGTTCTGAGTGAAAAAATATAAAGTGTACAGCTTCTAACCTTTTAGACTGATGCCCTTGGAGAAGGCGGATTTAGTTAAAGTTGATGTTTTACCTGGTGCACACCACTACATATGGGGTTTATTTACCTCAAGAACACTGTAAATTGTGAGATAAATGTAAGCTATAGTAACATCTGAACGTAATTTATTCCAAGACCTTCTGTGACCAAAGAATCGATGCCTCTTTCAAGGGGGATGTAACTCAGTAACTCTTTAATCAGCCTTTTTACATGGATCTTGAGGCTGGAATAAAATCTTGGATGACACCCAATCTTTGACCATCTCCACCCATGCCTAGAACTCCAGAAGATAAGAAATACTTTGAACATCTCTGTAGGCTTCTCTTCTTTGTCATGACCTCTGACTTCAATAAACCTATGAGCTCCCACATACATCCCCATGAAACTAAAATACAGTCTGACCTTTTCTCTGCAGCTTTCTGGTACATCTCATAAATCTTGCAAAACAAGTTAAAATCACCAAGTTTTACCAGCCCAGAGGGCCTGCTGTCGCATTAGATAGTGACCGGTCATGGTTTAACCTGAGGGTGACTACACCTCAGGCGGGTGAGAGATTGAGAAGAAGCCTTCATGGTAAGTCAGTGAGGGAATTGAACCCATGTTGTTGGTATCACTCTGCAAACTAACTGTTCGGCCAACTGAGCTAAGCCGTCTCCAACAACACAAAGAGAAAGCTCCTGGTCCAGTCACCATTTTTGATAAGATTCCATTATGTCGTTGGACCTTACCCTCCAAGTGAACAAAACCACAATGGCCTCCTGGTAAATGTATGCCTCAACAGAACATTAATCAAGGAAAGCTCCAAGACATTGGATTTAGCAAGACTTACTTCATGGTGTCACTCCGCCCCTCCCTTAGTTTCTTGTCCGTAAATTAAGAATGATATCAACCACACCTGCTGACCTCCAACAGAGGTACTAATACAGAGGTGCCCACTTCCTCATTCTGAAGTGGTGATAGTTTTCAGTTGGGGCTAGGCACTTACTCCAGGTTATAGTCAGGGTGATTGACATTGAGTCAGTGTTCCTCCTGTGCAAGCCACTAAGATCAATACAGTATTTTGGTAATGAACATTGTATTTGGCTGAGCCAAAATCACCCAAATCCATGAATAAACATAGGAAATCTCCCTGAAAGTTTCTTGTTAAGCAATCTTGTTATTATAGAAAGCCCATTATGATCATAACTGTCAAGAGATTTTAGCCAGAAAAAATCAGAATTCAAACAAATGCACCCAAACAATGTTGCATAATGAGCGGGCAGGCATCATTAGTTCAAGCTTGTTCATTCGTTCACCTCCAGAAGAAAGAAAATTAATGGTTATATCATCAATCATTGAAGGTCTCTACCGGCAATCTCCAATACACCTAGCCTCAGGCTTTGTGCTTGCCAAGATGCTTCCTGTGGCCAAATGGCTTTGCCTGATTACTCATCCATACTCATCACAACATGGCTCTCTTCCTTTGTTGTGTAGGCAGTCTCTTCTTTAACAAAGTGAAAAATTGCCGTGGCAGTGAAGTCAATCACCAGCTGGCATGAGGCATTCTCCATGCATGTCAAGCATTCATCTGGGAAATAGAGGATGAGCCAAAATGTTCATATCTACAATTAATTGTATTTCCCTCCCAGCATTGGTCCTCTACAATGGGTAAACTCGTGTAAAGAAACAAGGGTTTCTGGTATGGGATGATTCACCATCCCTGACACATCCCAATCACTAGGCAGAAGATTTCACACTATTGAATGAAGGAATTGTTTATCGGATGAAGATAAATCTAACATTCTAGACTTTTTCTGCATCATATGCTCAGAGCAAATTTATCGTGATTTCAATCCATAACTGACTGCAAAAGGAGTCCAATTGATTCCAACGAGAAACCAAGTCCACATCTTTCTCACCATGTGTCTGTAGAATCGGAAATTAAGATGTTCTTACGGAAATTGGACACTCACCTGGGAGAACAGATCCAGATGATGACAGTGATAATAATTGGACGACATTTGAAACAGGTGACCTTACTCAAAAAGAATGCTATTTTGATATGTGAGATGACAGCCCTGGGTTGTTCAATGTAGTGTGGCAATTGATGCATCTGCCAATTAAAAAAGTGAACTATTCTTACTGTAATGTTGGTATATTACATTAACTCTTACATATTTGAACTGTTGAGTATCACAATTTTGCAAGGACAGGTCATTGGTGCTAATCATTAATTAAACAACAGCGCAGCGTTGGCAAATAATCCCTGCATACAGCTATAGTCTTTTTCAAAATTCTCTTCTCAAATTTCTAGAATTAATGTAAGGGGAAAAGACATTTTTCATCACCACACTTTTTCCTGTGGATATCTTACAATTAAAACTGCCAAATAGATTGATTTCAAGTCTTGAAATTATCCCATAAATATCGCACAAAAATTGATTTGTTAAATACCATATTTGAGTTGGTTTCATGTTCTGGTATCATGTCAATGAAGAGCTGAGCAAAGACTGATAGAACTCATTTCAAATATAACCTTTACCAGCCATTAGAGAGTAACCTTCATCATCTTTTTTCAGGGTTGAATTAGAACACAGGTCTCCTGAGGTGAGAATACTTTGCTTTATAATAGAGTTCTAATGCACTTTACCATTCCATTTCTTTCAGATCATTTTCTTCCAAATCAGATGATATCAGTGCTTAATTCAGATACTAATCCTAGTTAAATACTACAGCTTTCACTAATGAGGTGCGCTTGGGTTTTCGTCTGTACTGAATGGTCTTAGATGCATACTGTAGCTCTGTCACTCTCTCTCTCTCCTCAACCCCAGAAGAATACAAAAAGATCTGGGATAAATGCTAGGCAAAACAAATAAAGTGGACTTTGAAAAACCTGCAAGACTTTGTCTAAATATTGATGAGATGTTTCCCCTCCCCAGTGTTGGAACCAGGGAACACAGTCTCAGAATAAGAGACACAACATTTGGGACTGAGATGATGAAGAACCTCATCACTTAGCAGGTGGTGGATCTTTGCCATTCTCTCCCTCAGAGTGCTCCGGAAGCTCAATCGTTGAGTGTGTTCAAGACAGAGTCTGATAGATCTCACGCTACTGATAACATCAAGGGATAGGGGGACATTGGGGTGAAATTCTATTGAGGTAAATGATCAGCCATAACTTGTCTGAATGGCAGAACAGGTTCTATGGGCCAAATGGCCTACTCCTGCAAATTTCCTCTATACCTGAGGAAGATGAGGTATCTTTATGATTCAAATTACTGTCATCCACAGCACAACATAAAGCAGAAGCAGTTAAATGAGACCTACTGAGTTCTGAAGAAAAGTCACACTGGACTCAAAATGTTAACTTTGTTTTTCTCTCCACAGATGCTGCCAGGCCTGCTAAGTTTCTCCAGTATTCTCTGTGTTTGTTTTAATTAATATCTGCATATTACTTGAACATCATAATTTTTTTCTGACAAGCAAAATACATGAAAGTTTCAACACAGAAGCAGGCGAATTGGTGTAATCATTAAGTGCCAGTACCTCCCTCCACAAGTCAATAACTCCACTAATAATCACCGTCCCTGCTCTAATTCCCCTTCAACCCCTTTTCATTCATTACCAACACAATCAATAGCTTCTGTGGATGTGACTCATAACTTTGTGAAAGAGGATTTGCCTCTTGTCCAACCTAATCAACTATTGTACCTCTGGATTGACCTCTTTGGTTCTTCGAAATGTCAGCTTCTATCCTCATTCTCCCGGTATGCCATAATTATAAACATTTCAGTTCTATCAGCCAACAATTCACTATGTTCTAATAAAGCAAATGCACAGCCATTTGAACCATCTGCTAGTAGAAAGATTCCCAACTTATGCCCTATAATGTCACAATCACCCACCAGATCCATCTGAGAGTCATGGCTTCCCATTCACTGCCACCAATCCTTTTTTCAGGTATTTCTCTAAGTTACTGAAATAAAATTGTGAAAGACGTCCCATGAGGTTTTCGGCAGAAGTTGGCTCAATCTTGCTAACCAGAATCAGTTAATGAGATAGTTCAGTCACATTAACAGACGTTACAAACATACGAACATATGAAAATATGAATTAGGAACAGAAGTAAGCCATTTGGCCCTTCAAGCCTACTTGGTCATTCTCTGCCTACTCTGATCTGTGCATGCTCTGAATTCCACATTCCCATCTAAACCCAATAACCTTTGATTCCCTTGCCTAATAAGAAATCCATCTTCAGATGCCTTGACAGATTGAATGACTGTGTCTCCACTGCCTTCTGATTCCAATGTTGTTTTCTCATCTGTGCAGACTGTTCAGCGTGTTACAGGATGGAGATTTTTTTTGAGCATTTCTTCCTGTAGTGTTAGTTGTCTGTACTCAGGTTGAGTTGTTGTGTAATTTGTTTCTGACTCAATTAACATTTCTTTAAACAGTGAAAAGACATGAGACCCAGCAAATACATTATTTGACAAATCACTTTCACTGACCTACACCTTCACCATTATTCCCCAATAATTCGCTTCTCCAGAAACACCCAATTATCTCATTAACTCACTCGTAATGTCCTTGGTAGCATTTATCTTGTACTTTTTCAGGTGAGAATGTTCTTCCTGATCTTGCTGACTTCAAATGTCCTAATTGTTGCTTCCTCCATTGATATTTGATCCTCTCCACGAAATTGGGCAACTTCTTCAGAACAATTTTGTCGATTCCCATCATATTATTGAAAAGTTCATTCGGATGTACTCAAAGTCTCCATGACCCAGTCAGCGTAACTTTTGGCTTTCAGTTTTTCTTTTAAGTACTGTGCTTACTCAAATAATTCACATAATTGCAGCTGATGTGTTTTTTCCCAGGCCATCTGTAAAAGAAGGTTATAAATAGGAAATAGAGATAACAAGGTGTAGAGCTGGATGAACACAGCAGGCCAAGCAGCATCAGAGGAGCAGGAAGGCTGACGTTTCGGGCCTAGACACTTCTTCAGAAATGGGGGAGGGGAAGGGGGTTCTGAAATAAATAGGGAGAGAGGGGGAGGCAGATAGAAGATGGATAGAGGAGAAGATAGGTGGAGAGGAGACAGACAGGTCAAAGAGGCGGGGATGGGGCCAGTAAAGGTGAGTATAGGTGGCGAGTTAGGGAGGAGATAGGTCGATCCAGGGAGGATGGACAGGGCAAGGGGGTGGGATGAGGTTAGTAGGTAGGAGATGGGGGTGGGACTTGAGGTTGGGAGGAGGGGATAGGTGGGAGGAAGGACAGGTTAGGGTGGCGGGGACAAGCTGGGCTGGTTTTGGGATGGGGTAGGGGGAGGGGAGATCCCCTCCCCCATTTCTGAAGAAGGGTCTAGGCCCGAAACGTCAGCCTTCCTGCTCCTCTGATGCTGCTTGGCCTGCTGAGTTCATCCAGCTCTACACCTTGTTATCTCAGATCCTCCAGCATCTGCAGTTCCTACTATCTTATAAACAGGAAAGTTCAGCAGTAAATGCTGTTCTACAGATTGTAATGAACAGTCACGTTGTGTAGAGGCCAAAGTTACTGTCAATATGGGTCAGAATGGACTCATCAGTTGAAAATCACAATAATAACAGAGCTGAAAGCATTTTCCAATCATGGTACCTCTTCTTAAAAGTAAACTAAAGCTTCTGTTTAATGTCACGTTGTTCAAGGTATTCTTATGCTTATTCAGGTAGGGATTGACAGCCTTCAGAAAGGTTTCTGGTCTTACTGTTTGTGTCAACATTGAGGAGTTTCAGATAAGATACAACACCATCTTTACCAAAGATAATTGTTCAAAATTTAACGTTAAAGCCCAGCAAGACACCATGACGAAGGAGAACTGAAGGTTTAATTGAAATAATGGACTGATTTGAGTTAGAGAGTTAAAGGGAAGGAATTTTGAAGTCCAGATGGTCTTTTGTCATGTAGTTACATGCCACACTGCTATCTATACTTGGTGATGTGCAGCTCCGTGATACCATCACAAGTTTGCTCCAGGATCTTGATGCCTGCGCATTATAAGTGACAGAAGCCTAGCTGCCTGTGATGGGTAAAGACAAGGAAGGAGTGAACAAGAGGCTAGAGTCAAAGGAGCAGTAGTTTGTGGCTCTGTCAGAAGGTGACAGAGATATGGAAGAGTAAGATCAGTACAGAATTTAAAGATGAGAATGAGAACTGTAAATTTAGGGCTTTGGAAGACCTGATGTCAGTGACAACTTGGACAATTCATTGCAGAATAAGGTACAGACAGTAGACCTTTGGAAGGCCTTTGGAGTTGATGATGTTTTAGAGAGAGGATATCCAAGAAAACATTGGAATAGCCAAATCTAAATGTGACAAAGATGTGGATGAGCCTATCAGCAGGTGTAATAGGGGTTGAAATAGGGCAATACTCAGGAGTTGGAGGTAGAGGATGCTTTGTGTAGGAGAGAATATAGGATGGGAACCTCAATTCAAGGTGGACGAAGAAGCCAAGATTTAAAGCAGTTTCCTTAAACCAAAGATAATAGCCAGGGGTAGGGAATGCAGCAATGATGTGGACATTTTGGTAGGACCTGGGGTTGTGTTAGAGAAAATTGCAGCTCATTAATGACAATTTTTTGAAATAACACTCTAGTGGCAGTAAGAGTGGAAAGATTGAGAGAGGTGGCGGTGAGTTAGAGTTGAGGTTGATAGTATCCATGTGGAAGCTAACCCCATGACTATTCATGTCATCAGGAAGCAGTTCTCAGATGAGAAAGAAGTGAAGATCCAAATGTAGAGAAATTCTAGACTCCAGAGAGAAAGATGTGAGGGTAGGTAAGTGGTTTGGCTACAATCAGATCAAGAAGAGTGAAACTGGACAAAGAAAGAAGCATTTAAGGAAGCTGGTGTTTAAGTCAAAGATGGAAATGTTTCATTTGTAACACTCCAATGAATTTAATACATTATTGAAAAGAGAGACATGTTGCCGTTTTCATATTGTAGATTTTGGCCAGGCAACTATAAGGCTGGGTTGTTTTTGATATGGATATGTTGGAAAGGCAGAGCTGGTTTCCACTGGAGATTAGAAGAAGAGTCTTGTGGGTGAGTCCAGAGGTCCAGGGCATTTCTTTAAAAAATTGGAGTCACTTTCTTAGGGCAAAGCTGAAGAGTTATGCAACTTTGGAACTCTCTGCCTCAGAAGCCAGTGGAGGTGGTGTCATTGAATATTTTGAAGAGAGAGGTTGGTCAATTCTTGTTAGGCTGGGAATCAAGGGTTATTGGGGTAGATGAAAATCTGGAATTTGAAATACAAGCAGATCACAAAGTTTGGCTGGGTGCTTGACAGTGAGAAAGAAGGTCTTAGTTTAGAGGAGGATATAAACAGATTGGTCAGGTGGGTAGATTAGTAGCAGATAGAATTTAACCTTGTTAAGTGTGAGGTGACGTACTTTGAAAAAAGTAACAAGACAAGGAGTACTCAATGAATGGCAAGACACCAGGAAGCTCAGAGTAACAGAGGGATCTTATGGTGCTTGTCCACAAATCCCTCAAGGTGGCCGAAAAGTAAATATAACAGTTAAGAAGGCATTCAGGATGCTTGCCTTTATCAGTCACGGCATAGATTATAACAGCAAGGAGGTCAAGTTGGAGCTGTACAGTACTCTGATTAGGCCACAGCCAAAGTACTGCGTGCAGTTCTGGTCATGGTACTGTAGGAAAGATGTGGTTGCTCTAGAAGGAATGTAAAGCAGATTCACCAGTCTGTCGCCTGGGATGGAATATTTCAGCTATGAAGAGAGGCTGGATAAGCTCAGGTTGTTTTCTGTGAAGCAGAGAAGTTTGAGGGGGAACCTGGCAGAGGTGTATGCGATTGTGAGGGGCATGGGCAGGGTCAATAGAACATAGAGCATAGAACATAGAACAGTACTGCACAGTACAGGCCCTTCGGCCCACGATGTTGTGCCGACCTATTATCCTGCTCTAAGATCAAACTACCCTGCATACCCTACATTTTACTATCGTCTATGTGCCTATCCAAGAGCCGCTTGAATGTCCCTAATGTATCTGACATCTGAATAGAAAGCAGCTGTTCTCCTTAGTCGAAGGGTCAGTAACAAGGGGGAGGTAATTTTAAAGTGAAAGGAAGGAGCCTTAGAGGGGATTTGAGGAAAACTTTTTTCACCCAGAGGGTGAAAGGAGGTTGGAAGGCATTGCCTGGGAGGGTAGTTAAAGCTGGTGACCTCATATCCTTTAGCAGTACTTGGAGCAGCTCTTGAAATGTGATAACATTCAAGACTGTGGACCAACAATTGGAAGGTGGGAGTAGTGTGCCTTTGGCTCGTCAGCTTTCTGGTTATTCACGAAATGTGCAAAGCTTGACCATATTCCATATCACAGAAAATGGATCCCCATGTATGAATGCATGTTGCTGCAAGCAAGCGTAAATGAACCACGTTAAGACTTTTGCTGGTTATCTTAAGTTGGTTGTTAGCATAGCTATTTGCATATAAAGAATTGTTCAGCAAGTGCTGTCCAATCACAGAATCACATCTAACAGTGAACATTCTGTATTGAATTTTGCAAGCATGTGAGCATGTTCTGTACATTCTGCAATCACTGTGGTGTGAATGATCTGCCTATTACAAACAATCTGAAGGAACATGTTTGATTCGATCAGCCAATCTCTGGGAAGTACAGCCTGCATATCGGGCATTGCACCAGTGCTGAAATTCAGGCACACCTTTGTTATAGAGATAGTAGGAACTGCAGATGCTGGAGAATCTGAAATAACAAGGTGTAGAACTGGATGAACACAGCAGGCCAAGCAGCATCAGAGGAGCAGGAAAGCTGACGTTTCGGGCCTAGACTCTTCTTCAGAACACCTTTGTTATAGCTCCTTATTGCTTTCTACATAACAATGCCTTAGATAATTAGAATCAAGTTAAAAGCAAATCAACACACTTTCCTTCTGTAAGTTTAAATTGCTGTGACTTTTTGAAATTGGCATTCTTTCATTTGTCCCAATGAGTGCAAGACAACAAGTCTCAAAAATGTGTATCACTTCTCAGCTGTATTCCAGTTCTGCACTGCTGAATGACATTGTACTCTGAGCCAACAACTTCAGATCCATATTTTGGATGAAGGGTCACTTCTTAGATAAGAAATATCTGTACCCATCCTGAAAGTATCCTTCAAGTCTCCTTCTATTAAAGAAGATATGGTATTTGTTTTATATCTGAAGTTTTGCGCTTTCAGAAACATAACGAGATTCTGTTTAACTGAACAGTTTCTTTTCCACTGAGTCATGCCACAAGCACTTCATATTCCTAATTAATTGTAATCAGCGAGGCTGATAGTTATTGATTCATGTGGTTCTGTAAATCAGACTGTGTCGAGGACTTATACTGGAGAGAGGAATGCTGGCAGCC
Organism: Rhincodon typus; assembly: GCF_021869965.1. NCBI lineage: Eukaryota > Metazoa > Chordata > Chondrichthyes > Orectolobiformes > Rhincodontidae > Rhincodon > Rhincodon typus. The sequence continues at coordinate 35,310,094 of NC_063362.1, forward strand.
AAGTGTGCAACTATTCCCTGATACTGTTATATAATTATGATCAATCTCAGTGTCTTAGTTTCTGTCATGCATTTAATGCAAAAAGTGGGTGGCCACAAATGCACTTAAGTGGACAGGCTGCTGGAACAGAATTTTCTCTTGAAGCCACTAGTTAATTCCTAATCTCTAAATTTAAGCTGCATAAGACATTAAATTAAAGGAAAACTGCATAGCACCCTGTCTGACAGCCACAATCTCAATAATCACCAAGACTCCTGCCCAGACATGTTGGGAAGTCTCTATTTATGGATGTAATCTCTGTGCATTGTGAAGTGATGGCAATTATTTTGCAAAAGCTCCTGAAGTTGCTAAGTGCAAACTTCATTGTCACCATGAAAGGGGCAGAGCGCACCACATACTGTGTATTTGGCACGGAATCAGTGAGCTGTGTCTATGACAAATGTCGGATCTTTAAGTCATGGCTCCTTGTCAGTCAGACAACAGCAGTCACAGTGAAAGAGATGTCTTGATCAAAGATAGGCTGGGCACACAATGACTCCTGAACGCACAGTAAAATTTATAGAACTCTGATTGTTTGCCAACAAAGCAGCAACATAATGAAAATAACGAGATGCCACTTACTGCCCTGCCTCCTCTGGTGCTTAGTTGTTAATGTCCAGTCACTGTTGCATGATTCTTGATGCCAGTCACTATGCCAGTTACTGATTATCAGACACCGATGCCCAGCTATTGATGTCTGGTCACTATTTTACGGTCATTACTGCCTATTTACTGATTAAAATCCGAAAGGATTGCGGATGCTGTAAATCAGGAACAAAAACAGAAATTGCTGGAAAAGCTCAGCAGGTCTGGCAGCATCTGTGAAGAAAAAGTCAGAGTTAACGTTTTGGGTCCAGTGACCCTTCCTCAGAACTCTGCCACAGAAACCTAATCTGTACCAGAACAGTCAGTCTCACTTGTACTCTCAACTTGGCCACATATAAACTGATTATAAAAGGCTAAACTAATTTGTGATGGATTGTTTTTCAGCATCAGATGCTATAAATTTGACAAAAATGGTTGGAATACTTCCAGAAGAAGTTTGTTTTTAAGAGTTCCAATGAAATCATCAGGAAGGTATCACAATGACTCAATTAAATGCTAACAGCAGAGTTTAGTCTGAATTTCAGAGATTACCAGAATGAAACACACAGTGAAATACCAGCAAGCTTATTTTGTCAATTTACATCTACGTGACCTTTTCAGGAAATTTTCATCTCTTTTCATTAAATCATGAATTGTAAGATAGCAGACATAATAGGGTCCATAATGCATTTTACCTATCAATAATGAATCATACCTGCTATTTCTAGGGATACTCTAGAGTGCTCCAGCTGTACCTCATGAGGCAACAATTGGAACAATGTGATCAGGGATAAAAAAGATGAGTGAAAAATGTTGTTTTGAAATTAAACTTAGATCAGACTTGGATAGTTTCTCCAAAAACTGTATTTTGACAAGAGAATATTTTCATTCCTGATCGGAAACAGTCTTTTTTTTCTCTATTCATTAATAGGATGTGGGCCTTGCTGGCTGACCAGCATTTCTTGCCCATCCCTAGTTGCCCCTTGAG
>NC_063362.1:35311805-35318027 GCF_021869965.1 Rhincodon typus
TCTGTTTTTGTGCCCATTTACTGATGCCTGGTCACTTTTACCATAGAATTGTAGAATCACTACAATTTGGAAAGTGGCCATTTGGCCCATCAAGTCTCACTGACCCTTTGAAGAGCATCCCATCCTATTCCCATAACTCCACATTTTCCATAGCTATCCCACCTAGCCTGCACATCCCTAGCCACAATGGGATAATTTAGCCTGGCCAATCCACCTAACCTGCACATCGTTGGACTGTGGGAGAGAACCAAAGCACCCAGAGTAAACCCACGCAGACACTGGGAGAACATACAAATTCCAAATAGACAGTCACCCAACGCTGGAATCAAACCCAGGTCTGTGGCACTTTGAGGCAGCAGTACTAACCACTGAGCCACCGTGCCACCCATAAAGCCACTGTGCTGCCCATCAGTCACTAATGCCTAGCAACTGATGCCTGATCACTGTTTATTGGTCACTAATGCCCAGCTGCTCCTGGTTGAATGTGGAATGGAAGGTCCTGACCCTGTTTAGAAAAGGCTGGTAAATCATTGGCTAATTTATCTCACAGTTTCATCATATTAATTGGAGGTGTCTTTGAAACTGCTCCGCCATTCAATATGATCACGTCTGATCATCCAACTTAGTACCCTGTTCCTGCTTTCTCTCCATACCCTTTGGTCCCTTTAAGCCTAAGAACTATATTTAAGTCTTTCTTGAAAACATTCAATGGTCTGACCTCAACCCCTTTCTGTGACAGTGAAAATAATGGGCATAATTTAAAAGCGAGAAGTTTAAAATTTCAAATGGCAATTTAGAGACTTTTTCCCTCTGAGGGCTGTGAGCCTGTGGAGTTCTCTTTTCCACTGAAGTGTGTAGACCGGATAGTTACAAGGGAGTCTATGATTAATGGGATTGTGGAGTCCGTTGCATGATGGAATGGGCTACTCCTCCTCATTTGTATGGTGGTACGTTAATGGATAGAACTAAAAACCAATGCATACAGATGTTATATGATATGAAGAGTGCCAGGGAAGATGATTTTTTTTACACTTTTGAGTTGTTCTCTGGGATGCAATGTCTGACAGGGTGGTGGAAGCAGATTTTATAACAGCTTACAAAAGGGAATTGGATAAACAAACAGTAAGGTGATCGAATGCTTGGCATCATGGTGCAAAGATAACAACCTCTCCCTCAACATCAGCAAAACTAAAGAGATAAGGAAGGAAGAAGGAGGATGCACCCCTACATACATCAATGGAGCTGAGGTGCATGAGGTCTAGAGTGTCAAGTTCCTAGGAGTGACGATCACCAACAATCTGTCCTGGTCCTCCCACATAGATGCAATGGTCAAGAAGGCAATAATGCTTCTTTTTCCTCAGGAGGCTAAGGAAATTCAGCATGTCCATAAGGACTCTCAACAACTTTTACAGATGTATCATGGAAAACATTCTATCTGAATGCATCCTGGCCTGGTATAGCAATTGCTCTGCTCACGACCATAAAGAAACTACTGAAAATTGTGAACACAGCCCAGACCATCACACAAGCCAACCTCCTATCCATGGACTCCATCTACACTTCTTGGTGCCACGAAAAGGCAACCAGCATCATCAAAAACCCCTCCCATCCCAGTTATAATCTCTTCCAACCTTTTCTGTCAGGCAGAAGATACAAAAGCTTAAATTCACGTACCAACAAGTACAAGAAAAGCTTCTTCCCTGCTATTATTAGACAGTCATAGAACCATAGATACTTATAACATGGAAACAGACCTTTTGGTCCAAATCATCCATGCCAACCAGATATCCTAGATAAATTTAGTCCCATTTGACAGCATTTGGCCCATATCCCTCTAAACCCTTCCTCTTCATATATACATCCAAATGTCTTCTAAATGTTGCTTTTGTACCAGCCTCCACTGCTTCCTCTTGCAGCTCATTCCATACACACACCACCCTCTGCATGAAAATATTGTCCCATAGGAACCATTTACATCTTTCCCCTCTTACCTTGAACCTATGCCCTCTAGTTTTGGACTACCTCAACACAGGCAAAATACCTTCTCTATTCAGCCTATCTATGCCCCTCATGATTTTATAAACCTCTATAAGGTTACCCCTCAGCCTTTGACGTTCTATGATAAATATCCCCAGCCTATTCAGCCTCTCCCTTTGGCTCAAACACTCCAACCCTGGCAACATCCTTATAAATTTTTTCTGAACACTTCAACTTTCACAACATCCTTTCTATAGCAGGGAGACCAGAATTGCATGCAGTATTCCAAAAGTGGCCTAACTAATGTCCTATACAGCTGCAACATTACCTCCCAACTCCTCTACTCAATGCACTGATCAATAAAGGCAAGCGTACCAAATGCCTTTTTCACTATCCTGTCTACCTGTGACTCCACTTTCAAGGAACTATGAACATGCACTCCAACGTCTCTTTGTTCAGCAACACTCCCCAGGACCTCACCATTAAGTATATTAGTCCTGCCCTGATTTTCCTTTCCAAAATGCAGCACCTCACATATATCTAAACTAAATTCCATTCCATTATCTAAATTAAATTCTATTAGACTTCAGAATGGACCTCTCAAATTTCAGATCTAATGCTGATCCAACTTTTGTGCACCTCCTGTGCAGCCGTAACCTCACATGCCTTGCTTTGTTTAAACACCCTGTGATCTGAATGTCCTTATACGTTATGATCTGCCTGTACTGCATGCAAAACAAAACTTTTCACTGTACTTAGGTACATATGACAACAAAAAAAATCAAATCAAATTAAATCATTTTCAGTGCTATGGGGAAAAGTGGACAAAAATGGCACAGAAAAGATAGTTTAATTGTTCAGAAAATTGTTTTTCTTTTTCATGGGATGATCTTCTGTAAATATTCAAACCACTTTCTGACAGCTTATACTATAACAAGTCTTATGTCAAAAATAAATTAAAAGATCTGGGCAACATATCTGAGTACACACACACACACACACACGCACACGCACACACATTACACAGAATGCTTCTTAAACAGCTTAAAGAATTGCTACTGAAAGCTAGAAAGATGTTTTTTTCTTTCTGTGAGTGTGAATGTGATTGCTTTATCGAGGGACACCCCAACAAATGTCACTGGAGGACACCAGTGTTTGAGAGAAAGGGTGTGATCAATTTTACTGGTGGAAGTTAAAGATTGAGGTGACTTGAGGAATTTAGGTACATGTGTAACTCATTTGTAACTAAAGCTGCCCATCTTTTAAACTGCATAATTTATCTTGGCATTGATAATTATAGTGACGAAAGTGCAAATTGGAGAAAGCTGAGCAATGAATTGTGTCATATTGTTTGAAATTCAAAACTACCAAAACAATTGATTTGGTGTCAGATTGCTTAATTAATTACTTTGGTTATCAACTGGCATCTTACTTATTGATTCAGCTGGGAATATACAGACAGAAATAATAATGATCACATCATAAGCACTCAAAAAAATCACAATTCTGTAATAACAGCCATTGGATTTCCATAAGGTTAGTTAATCAATGTCAGATATTCCAGCAAGAAGATTCCCTCAGATAAGACCTCCCTTCCATTCTGAGCTTATGGCATTCAAAGTTTCAATCAGTGCTAGAATTATCAATTCCAATTGTTAGATTTTCTGTTTGTTTTTGTCTTAGTGAAATTGTGTGAAACCATTTTTGTATATTTGTACATGTATAGGTGTTTCTATCTGTCTGCATGTTCTTCTGCGTATATATGTATTTAGGTGTTTTTGTGCATGTGCATTTTGGTGTGCGATTTGTATGTGCAGGAATGATTCTGGGCAAGTATTTCTGTGTATGTCCGTGTGTGTCCGTGTCCATGTGTGTGCGTGTGTGTGTCTGTGTGTGTGTGTATGTGTGCGTGTGTGTGTGTGCGTGTGTGTGTGTGTGTGTGCGCGCGTGCCTGAGTGTGCCTGTGTGAGTGTGTGTGAATATGTGCATGTGTGTCTGTGTGTGTGTTTCTGTGTCTGTGTTAGTGTGTGAATATGCATGTGTGTGTGTGTGCGCGTGTGTGTGTCTGAATGTTCCTGCATGTCTGAGTGTGCCTGTGTGAGTGTGTGTGAATATCTGAGTGTGTGTGTGATGTGTGTGTGTATCATTGTGTGTGTGCGTGTCAGAGTGTGCCAGTGTGAGAGTGAGTGTCTGTGTGTGTGTTTGTCATACTGTGTTTGTGCCTGAGTGTGCCTGAGTGTGTGTGTGTGTGAGTGTCTGAGTGAGTGTGTGTGTGTGTCTGAGTGTGTGTGTGTGTCTGAGTGTGTGTGAGTGTCTGAGTGTGTGTGTGTGTGTCTGAGTATGCCTGTGTGAGTGTGCGTGTGTGTCTGAGTGTGTGTGTGTGTGTCTGAATATGCCTGTGTGAGCGTGTGTCGTACTGTATGTGTGTGTGCTCCTGTGCCTGTGTGTCTGAGTGTGTCCGTGTGAGTGTTTGTGGGTGTGAAATGTGTGTGACTGTGTTTGCCTGAGTGTGTGTGTGTGTGTGTGTCTGAGTGTGCCTGTGTGTGAGTTGTCTGTCTGTGTTTGTATCCGAGTGTGCCTGTCTGAGTGTACCTGAATGAGTGTGTGTGTGTCAAATAGTGTGTGTGTGTGTCTGAGAGTGCCTGTTTGAGTATGTGTGAGTGTAAGTGTGTGTGTGTCTGATTGTGTCTGTGAGGGTGTGTGTGTGTGTCTGTCTTGGTGTGTATGTGCCTGTGTGTGCCTGTGCGAGTGTGTGTGTATGTGTGTCTGTGAGTGCCTGTGTGAGTGTGTGTGAATGTGCGTGTGTGTGTGTGTGTGTGTGTCTGTGTGTGTCTCATAGCGTGTGTGTGTGTGTTTCTGTGTCTGTGTTAGTGCGTGAATGTGCGCGCGTGTGTGTGTGTCAAATATTGTGTGTGTGTGTGTCTGTGAGTGCCTGTTTGAGTATGTGTGAGTGTGAGTGTGTGTGTGTCTGATTGTGTCTGTGAGTGAGTGAGTGTGTGTGTGTGTGGTTGTGTGTGTGTCTTTGTGTGTGTGTCATAGTGTGCGTGTGTGTCTGTGTGTTCCAGCGTGTCTGCGTGTGCCTGTGTAAGTGTGTGTGTGTATCTGAGTGTGCCTGAATGAGTGTGCATGTGTGTCAAATTGTGTCTGTGTGTATCATAGTATGTGTGTGTCTGAGTGTTCCTGTTTGCCTGAGTGTGCCTCTGTGAGTGTTTGTGTGTGTGTGTGTGTGTGTTTGAGTGTGGGTTCCTGTGCCTGTGTGTCTGAGTGTGCCTATGTGAGTGTGTGTGGGTGTGTGTGTCTGAGTGTTCCTGTGTGTCTGAGTGTGCTTGTGTGTGTGTGAGAGAGAGAGGGAGAGAGAGAGAGTGTGTGTGTGTCATAGTGTGTGTGTGTGTTTCTGAGTGTTCCTGCATGTGTAAGTGTGCCTTTGTGAGTGTGTGTGTATCTGAGTGGGTGTGTTTGAGAGTGTGTGTGTATCATTGTGTGTGTGTGTGTCTGAGTGTGCCAGTGTGAGAGTGTGAGATGAAGGGTCTAGGCCCGAAACGTCAGCCTTCCTGCTCCTATGATGCTGCTTGGCCTGCTGTGCTCATCCAGCTCTACACCTTGTTATCTCAGATTCTCCAGCATCTGCAGTTCTTACTAGCTCTGAGAGTGTGAGTGTTTGTTTGTGTGTTTGTCATACTGTGTTTGTGCCTGAGTTTGTCTGAGTGAGTATGTGTGTGTGTCTCTGTGAGTGTGTGTGTGTCTGTGAGTGTGTCATAGTGTGTGTGTTTGTGTCTGAGTGTTCCTGTGTGAGTGTGTGTGTATCTGAGTGAATGTGCATGAGAGTGTGTGTGTATCATTATGTGAGTGTGTGACTGAGTGTGCCAGTGTGAGAGTGCGAGTGTTTGTGTGTTGTTTGTCATACCGTGTTTGTGCCTGAGTTTGCCTGTGTGAGTGTGTGTGTGTGGTACTGTGTGTGTGTGTGTGTGTGTGTGTGTGTCATAGTGTGCTTGTTTGTCTGAGTGTTCCTGTGTGTCTGAGTGTGCCTCTGTGTGTGTGTGTGTGTGTCTGAGTGTGCCTTTTTGTGAGTGTCTCTGTCTGTGTTTGTATCTGAGTGTCCCTGTGTGAGTGTTTGTGTTCATGTGTGTATATGTCTGAGTGTGCCTGAATGAATGAGTGTGTGTGTGTCTGAGTGTACCTGAATGAGTGTGTGTGTCATAGTGTGTTTGTGTGACTGAGTGTGCCTGTGTGAGTGTGTGTGTGTGC
>NC_063362.1:35318037-35352154 GCF_021869965.1 Rhincodon typus
GTGTGTGTGTGTGTCTGAGTGTGCCTGTGTCTGTGTGCGTACTTGAGTTAAGTTAAACTTTATGAAATAACTCTCATCAAAATAAGGCAATAGGTTTCCAGGCTTACTACAGTTTTTGCTTTCTGGTTTGGATTGGCATTTTTTTTCAATTTGTCAGTGTGAGTGTGTGTGTTAGTGTGTGTGTGTCTGAATGTGCCTGTATGAGAATATGTGTCTGTTTGTCATAGTGTGTGTGTGTGTCGGTGTGTGCCCGAGTGATTGTGTGTGTGTGTGTTTGTGTGTGTGTGTGTTTGCGTGTGTGTTTTTGTGTTTGTGTGTTTGCACGTGTGTTTTTGTGTTTGTGTGTGTGTGTGTGTTTGTGTGTGTACGTGTGTTTGTGTACGAGTGTACCTGTGTCACTGTGTGTGTGTCTGTGTGTGTGTGTCTGATTGTGTGTGTCTGTGTGAGTATGAGTGAGTGTGTGCCCGTGTGAGTGTGACTATGTCTATGTCTGTTTCTGTGCGTGTGTGAATGTGTGTGTCTGTGTCTGAGTGTGCCCATGTGAATGTGTATGTGTGTGTCTTAGTGTGTGTGCCTGTGTGTCTGTATGTATGTGTGAGTGTACCCGTCTGAGTGTGTGTGTCTGAATGCCTGTGTCTGCGTGTGCCTGTGTGAGTGTGGGTGTATTGGTGTGTGTGTCTGTGTGTGTGTGTGTGCATGTGTGTCTGAGCATGCCTGTTTGAGTGTGTCTGTGTCTGTGTGTGTTTGTCATAGTATTTTTGCATTTGTCTGTGTGCCTGAGTAATTGCGTGTGTGTGTGTGTGTGTCTGTTAGTGCCTGCGTCTGAGTGCGCCCGTGTGAGTGTGCCTGTGTGTCTGTGTGTGAGTGTTTACCTGAGTCTGCCTGTGTGAGTGTGTGTGTGTGTGTATGTGTCTGACTGTCGCTGTGTGAGTGTGTGTTTGTGCCTTTGTCTGTGCGTCTAAGTGTGCCTGTGTGAGTGCGTGTGAGTGTGTATGTTTGTCTGAGTGTGAGTGTGTGAGTGTGTGTGTCTAAGTGTGAGTATGTGAATGTGTGTGAGTGTGTGTGTTTCTGAGTGTGCCTGTGTGAGTGCATGTGTGTGTGTGTGCCTTCGTCTGTGTGTCTAAGTGTGCCTGTGTGAGTGCATATGTTTGTCTGACTGTTCGTGTGTGAGTGTGTGTATCTCTGTCTGAATATGCATGTCTGAGTGTGTGTGTGTGTCATTGTGTGTGTTTGTGTGTGTATGTGTGTTTGTGTATGAGTGTACCTGTGTCACTGTGTGTGTGTCTGTGTGTGCCTGTGTGTGTATGACTATGTCTGTTTCTGTGTGCCTGTGTGTGTGTCTGTCAATGTGTGTGTGCCTGTGTCCGTGTGTCTGAGTGTGTGTGTGTGTGTGTGTCTGAGTGTGCGAGTGTGAGTGTGTGTGTGTGTGTGTGTGTGATTCTGGGTGTGTGTGTCTGAGTACACCTGTGTATGAGTGTGTGTGTCTGTGTGTGTATTTGAGTTATGTTAAAATTTATGATGTAACTCTTATCAAAACAAGGCAATGGCTTTCCAGGCTTACTACAGTTCTTGCTTTCTGGTTTGACTTTGGATTTTTTTCAAGTTGTCAGTGTGAGTGTGTGTGTTATTGTGCGTGTGTCTGAATGCGCCTGTGTGAGAATGTGTGTCTGTGTGTGTGTTTGTCATACGGTGTGTGTGTATGAGTGTACATGTGTCACTGAGTGTGTGTCTGTGTGTACCTGTGTGAGTATGTGTCAATGTTTTCCTGTGTGAGTGTGTCTATCTCTATGTCTGTGTCTGTGTCTGAGTGTGAGTGTGTGTGAGCTTATTTGTGTGTGAGTGTGTGTGTTTGTGTGTGTGTGTCTGAGCATGCCTGTGTGAGCATGTATGTGTCTGTATGTGTATGTCTGTGTGCCTGAGTAATTGTGTGTGTGTGCCTGTTAGTGCCGGTGTCTCAGTGTGCCTATGTGAGTATACCTGTGTGTCTGTGTGTGTGCATGTCTGAGTGTGTGTGTGTGCGTCATTGTGTATGTGCGTTTCTGAGTGTGCCTGTGTGTGCGTGTGTGTATCTGTGTGTGCATCTGAGTGTGCCTGTGAGAGTGATTGTATGTGTGTGTGTGCGTGTGTGTGAGTGTACCTGTGTGAGTGTGTGTGTGTTTATGTGTGTGTGTCTCATAGTGTTTGTGTGTGTGTGTGTCTGATTGTGCCTGTGTGAGTGTGTGTTTGTGTGTCTCTGAGTGTGCCTGAGTGAGGGCATGTGTGTGTGTATGTGTTAGTGAGTGAGTGTATCTGTGTGTGTGTGTGTGTGTGTGGGTGAGTGTGTGTCTGAGTGTGCCTGTGTGAGTATGTGTGAGTGTGTGCCGGTGTGAGTGTGTCTATGTCTATGTCTGTTTCTGTGTGCGTGTGTGTGAATGCATGTGTCTGTGTCTGAATGTGCCCATGTGAATGTGTATGTGTGTGTCTTAGCGTGTGTGCCTATGTGATTGTATGTGTTTGTGTGTATGAGTGAGTCTTCATGTGTGTGCCTTTGTGTCTGTATGTGTGTGTGAGTGTACCTGTCTGAGTGTGTGTGTGTGTGTGAGTGTGTGTGTTAGAGTGTGTGCCTGTGTCTGGGTGTCTGATTGTGCCTGTTTGAGTGTGCGTGTGTCTGAGTGGGCGAATGTGAGTGTGAGTGTGTGTGTTAATGTGGATGTGTCTGAACGTGTGTATCTGTGTGTACCTGTGTGAGTATGTGTCTGTGCTTTCCTGTGTGAGCGTGTATGTGTCTGTATGTGTATGTCTGTGTGCCTGAGTAATTGTGTGTGTGTGTCTGTTAGTGCCTGTGTCTCAGTGTGCCTGTGTGAGTATGCCTGTGTGTTTGTGTGTATGCATGTCTGAGTGTGTGTGTGTGTGTGTGCGTCATTGCGTATGTGAGTTTCTGAGTGTGCCTGTGTGTGTGTGTGTGTGTATCTGTGTGTGCATCTGAGTGTGCCTGTGAGAGTGATTGTATGTGTGTGTCTGCGTGTGTGTGAGTGTACCTGTGTGAATGTGTGTGTGTCTATGCGTGTGTGTCTCATAGTGTTTGTGTGTGTGTGTGTATGTGTGTCTGATTGTGCCTGTTTGCGAATGTGTGAATGTGAGTGTGCGCGTGTGTCTGATTGTGTCTGTGTGAGTGTGTGTGTGTGGGTCTCTGAGTGTGCCTGCATGAGTGATTGTGTGTGTGTTTGTGTGTGTCTGAGTGTGCCTGAGTGAGGGCATGTGTGTGTTTATGTGTTTGTGAGTGAGTGTACCTGTGTGTGTGCGTGTGTCTGTGTCTGTGTGTGTGTGTGAATGCGTGTGTCTGTGTCTGAGTGTGCCCATGTGAATGTGTATGTGTGTGTTTTAGCGTGTGTGCCTAGGTGACTGTATGTGTTTGCGTGTATGTGTGTGTCTTCGTGTGTGTGCCTGTGTGCCTGTATGTGTGTGTGTCTGTCTGTCTATGTGTGTGCGTGTGTGTCTGAGTATGCGAATGTGAGTGTATGCGTTTGTGTGTGTCATTTTATGTGTGTGTCTGAGTGTGCCTGCGTGTGAGCTTCTGTGTCTGTGTGTGTATTTGAGTTACGTTAAAAGTTATGATGTAACTCTTATCAAAACAAGGCAATGGCTTTCCAGGCTTACTACAGTTCTTGCTGTCTTGTTTGGATTTGGGTTTTTTTACAAGTTTTCAGTGTGAGTGTGTGTGTCAATGTGTGTGTGTCTGAACGTGCTTGTGTGAGAATGTGTGACTGTGTGTGTGCTTGTCATACTGTACGTGTGTGTCTAAGTGTGCCTGAGTGAGTGTGTGTGTGAGTGTGTGAACGTGTGTGTGTGTCTGAGTGCTCCTGTGTGAGCGCGTGTGTGTGTGTGTGCCTTCATCTGTGTGTCTAAGTGTGCCTGTGTGAGTATGTGTGAGTGCGTATGTTTGTCTGAGTGTGCGTGTGTGAGTGTGCGTATCTCTGTCTGAGTGTGCATGTCTGAGTGTGTGTGTGTCTGCGTCATTGTGTGTGTGTGTTTGTGTGTGTATGTGTGTGTGTCTGAGTGTGCCTGTGTGAATCTGGGTATATCTGTATGTGTGTGTGCCTGGTGTGTGTATATGTGCGCGTGTGTGTGCCTTCGTCTGTGTGTCTGAGTGTGTACGTGTGTCTGAGTTTGCGTGTCTGTGTGTGTTTACGTGTGTCTGTGCCTGTGTGTGCCTGTGTGAGTGTGTGTGAATGTGTGTGTGTGTGTCTGATTGTGTGTGTGTCTGAGTGTGCCTATGTGAATGTGGGTGTATCTGTGTGTGTGTGTCTGAATGTGTGTGTGTACATCTGAGTGAGCCTGTGTGAGTGCATGCCTGTCTGAGTGTGTGTGTGTCTGTGTCTGTGTGTGCCTGTCTGAGTGTGTGTGTGCCTGAGTGTGCCTGTGTGAATGTGGGTGTATCTGTATGTGTGTGTGTCTGAGTGAGTGTGTATCTGACTGTGTCTGTGTGAGCGTGTGCCTGTGTGAGCATGTATATGTCTATGTCTGTGTCTGTGTGTGTGTCTGTTAGTGCCTGTGTCTGAGTGTGCCTGTGTGAATGTGCCTGTGTGTCTGTGTGTGTGTTTGTGTGTGTGTGTGGGTGTGTCTGAGTTTCCCTCTGTGTGTGTGTCTGAATGTGTGTGTGTGTCTGAGTGTGCCTGTGTGAGTGTGTGTCTGTGTGCGCATGTGTTTGTGTACTTGTGTGAGTGTTTGTGTACGTGTGTCTGTGCCTGTGTGTGTCTGTGTGAGTGTGTGTGTGTGTGAATGTGTGTGTGTCTGAGTGTGCCTGTGTGAGTTTGTGTGTCTGTGAATATGTGTGTGTCTGAGTGTGCCTGTGTGTGTATCTGTGTGTGTGTTTGTGTGTTTGAGTGTGTCTGTGTGAGTGTGTGTGTCTGTTAGTGCCTGTGTCTGAGTGTGCCTGTGTAAGTGTGCCTGTGTGTCACATCACACACACACACACACACACACGCACCCACACACACATCACTCACATATACACACACACCACTCACACACACACACTCACGTTCATGCACGCACATCACACACATGCTCACATTTACACACACACATCACACACACACACACTCACATATACACACACACAGACACATCACTCACATACACACACATCACACACACACACACACATTCACACACACACTATCAAATGGCTCCTGCAAATCCTGTAACTTTGGCATTTTGAGTTCCAGTCTATCCCAAGTTTCAAGCAAAATCTAACTTTATATGGACATTCTCAGCCATTCAAAAAATTCATACATCTCTTTGTTTAATGGTGGCTTGTCGACAAAAGAACTATAGAATATCGATGACTCATCCTTCTGCTTCATCATGGACAACAGAAACATCAAAACTCAGTCTGTGTTCAACAAAGGTGAAATGGATCCGGTCAAAATTTTGTTCTATTGTGACGTTAAGTCATACAAACTGGATAAATGAATTTCAAGGTGGAAAATGACAATACAAGATGTGTAATAAACATGCCACTGTTCATTGGATAAATGAATTTGAACATGTCATGCAATGTGAAGAATTAGTAGTCTTTTTGTTTTTAAAACATCAAAATCTGCTTGCAGAGATGTTAGAAATCAAGTTTCCACAACCTGTTCTAAATTCAAATTCACTTAAGAGCCAACCTTCTAACAATTTAACAACAGTAGGCCTCAGGAATTGTTTAGAATCACCTGCTTTTCAACACCTTCACATCTAAGCAAAGCATCTAAGGAACTACAGGGCTGCCATGGAAGAGATAGTGAGCCAATGGTACATTTGTAATTATATCGTGTTTCTTCTTCATTTGTTACTAACCTTTGTATGCGTGCATTAAGTAGATGAAACATTACAATTTTAAACCTCTGGAGAAAATGTGGGATTTAAAATGACTTGCTTATTTTGAAACACAAATAAGGGCTTGCTACTGGAATTAATAAAATCACACTGAAGGAAGAAAATGACACACTCTTCACATACAAAACACAATGATTACAGGCAGTAAGAAAAAAACAAAGATTCTGTTTTTTACTCCTGCTTTTGTACACTGAGACTCTTAATGGGACAGCAGCATAGTAGTAACATTACTGTACTGTGACAAAGAGACCTGGGGATGTGATAAAGTGTCACAACTACAGCCTGTGGAATTTAAAATCATGTCATTAAATAAATCTGGATCAAAGAAGCTCTGTTTAGTAATGATGACCATGAAATTACTGGGATGTTGTAAAATCCCATTTCATTCATTAATACCCTTTACAGAAGGAAATCTGCAAGCCATACCTGGTCTGGGATATAGCTGACTCTGCTGCTACTGATGCCTCACAATACCTCATGGATGCCAAATTTTGAATGGCTAGATCTATTCCAAATCTGCACATTTAGAATGATGGTTGTACTACATAACACAGCAGACAGCATTCTCAATGTGAAGATGTAACTTCATCTCCACAGGGACTACACAATCCTTCTAATACCATCAAAGGTGGATGCATGTGTGACAGATAATTTGGACACAGTGAATTTGAATAGGTTTTTGCCTCTTGTTGGCTCAAATTTCCACTGACCATAGGCCTTGTCCAGCAAATATGGTTTTCAGGAATTGGCCAGTCAGTAGTGATGATACAGACCCATTCTTGGTGATGAGAATTGATGATCCCCACTCAGAGTACATTCGGTGCTCTTGCCACGCTCAGCGACGTTCAAAGTTAACTTATGCTGATTTATCAACAGTGGGTTTTCTCATGTATATTCACGAGTCCTGATTCAGTGTGGAGGACTCATAGGGTAATCCTCTCCAATTGTACCACTGCTTTTGTGGATATTTTGTGTTGGATGGACAGAGAACCCACAGGGGTGGTAGTGAAGACAAGCCTTTAACAGTAAGACAAGATATGCAGCACAGGGGCTTAGTGGTTAAGCACGACTGCCTCACAATGCCAAGAACCTGGGTTTGATTCCACCCTTGGGTGACTGCCTGTGTGGAGTTTGCATGTTCTTCCTGTATCTGCGTGGACTTCTTCTGGGTGCTCTGGTTTTCTTCCCACAGCCCAAAGATGTGCAGGTTAGGTGGAATGGCCATGATTTAATTGCTGATAGTGAACAAGTGTTAAAAGTTTTCAGGTGACCTCCTGTCAAACCAAATCTCTTTGTGATTTTTTTAACAGGTTACAAATCAGATTTCCCTGCTAATATGTCCGATGGTGGAATGGGAGTGTTGCCAGTCATTAAACTGCTGCTAGCTTTTAATTCCAGATTTATTAATTAACTCCATTTAAATGTCAACAGTTATCACAACAACCCAAATCCCAGATTTAGCCTGGGCTGCTGGAAAATGGGCAAGGGTGCCATCACTCTCTCTTGAGGAACCTACTAAAAAGTTGATAGATTTGAAGACAAGAATGTTGAGTTTGATGGGCGAAATGGCAATTTCTCTCAACCCTGCCTTTTCGCAGCTTTTTGTAGGTATTTTATTGCAGTCCTGACACTGTTGTGACATTTTACGGTGACAGAACATTGAACTTAAAGCAAAAAAAAGTTATTAATGGAATATTAAAAGACTGGAATAGAAGGTTAGGTATTGATCTTCTCAGGAAAAAAAATATTTTGTTCATTGCCATTAAGGTTAGCAGTATCATGGATGGGAAATAGATTTTCATTCCACATTTAAATCATTTATGAGCATCCTGCATTCTCTGACAGTGTACATCATGGATTAGATAGAGAAAAGCAGCAGACAACTCTCTCCCAATAATATTGCTTAGGTATAAGCTAATAATAAAACCAATATAGCACTAATGTGATATTCCTGTTTCCCTTAACTGTAATGTTTGTGGTCCCTGAGTGATGCTGCTAATTCAAAACAAAATTAGTGTTGAATTATAGATTGTTGTGGTGTTGTAACCATTGGGGATTGGGTCAAGGCAAATAAAATACATGACAATTAGAAACTTCTCAGCTATTACAAAGGGGATACTTTCATCCTATAAACACAATATGAAAAATAATTGTTCAAAGCATTGTGCTGACTGGATGTCCTGTTAGTGTGCATTGAGCAAGGCAGCAAGTGTCTGGTTGTCTCCTCAATGTCCTCTTAACCCTGAGAACAGCTTCTGATTGTGCATCCTGCCCTCACTATGACCAACTACACCCACCTCTAGAATAGTGCCTGACTTTGGTCCTGTTACAAATGAAGATATGAAATAAGAGCAGAAATAAGCTATTCAGCCCCTCATACCTCCTCCATCATCAATAAGATTGTAGAACATAGAACAGTACAGCATAAGAACATGTCCTTCAGCCCATCATGTTTGTGCCAACCATGATGTAATGCTAAACTAATCCTGTCTGCCTGCTCTTTGTCCATATCCTTTTGTTCATACGTCTGTCGAAGTACCTCTCAAACATTGCTATCCTCTCTGCTTCTACCACCGCCCCTGTCAGCAATGGCTGATCTCTTCGCATTTCAAATTCTACATTCCCATCTATTTTTGATTCTGCTGTCTACCAAGAATCTATCTATCTTCACACGAAAAATATTCAATAACACCCACCTCCATAGGCTTTTGAGGCAGAGAATTCCAAACCCTCTTGAAAGAAAATAAATTCCCCTCATCTCTATCCCAAAGAGTTGACTCTTAATTTTAAGACAATGTCCCTTTATTGTGGACTTACTCACTAGAAGAAACATATTTCCGTGCTCATCTTTGTGAAAACCATTGAGGATCTTGTACATAAAAATCAAGTCACCCCTCACTCTTTAGCCCAGCCTGTCTAACATATCCTCATAACATGACCCATTCATTCCAGGTATCAAACTAGTAAATCTCCTTTGAGTCATCTCAAACACATTTACATCTTTCCTCAAATAAGGAGACCAAAACAGCACAAGTATTCGAGATGTGGTGTCATCTATGCCAATATGTTACCTCCTACGTCATGAGCTGTTACTTTTCACAATAACGTTTGATGTAATACTTTATCAAGTGTCCTCTGGAAATCTGATTACAATATGTCTACAGGCTTCCACTCATCCAAAGCACGTTATTGCTTCAAAGAATTCCAATAAGTTGGTTAAACATGATTTTCCCTTTGACAAAACCATGCTAACTCTTCTCAATTAACTTGAGTTTTCTTTTCTAAGTAGACAGCTCTAATCTCTTCCACGGTCAATTCTACCCCCTTCCCCAAAGCAGATGTCAAACTATCATCGCCTATAGTTTCCTGTTTTGTGGTTCCTTCTCTTCTGAAATACGGGGGGGTATATTTCCCACTCATCAGTTTGATAGAATCTTTCTTGAATCCAGGGAATTTAGATAAAATAGTTGTAATACATCCAGTACCTCATACATCAGTTCCTTGTTATTTACTATTAATACCTCCTTCTCAATCTCTTTTTTTAAATACATACAAAAACTCTTTCTATCTGCTTTTACATTCTTAGCTAACTTCCTCTTATACTCCAGTTTCTTTCTATTTATTAAGCTTTTGGTCATTCTCTGCCAATCTTTATATTCTGACCAATCACCTGACCTGTCACTCAAAATATATGCTTTTTCCTTAAGTTTGATGCTTTCCCTAACTTTTTTAGTTAACCACAGATGTTGGGTCCCTTTTTTAGAATTTCTCTTCATAGTAGGGACATACATATTCTGAGAATTCTGAAATATCACCTTAAATATCTACCACTGTGTCCAATTAATCCACCCCTTAACCCATGCCAGTTCACTTGACCTAGCTGTGTTTTCATGCTCTTGTTGCCCTTATTTCAGTTTTAAATACTAACCTTATACCCAATTTTCTCCCTTTCAAACTGGATGCAAAATGCAATCATATCGCCGTTGCTGTTGTCCAGGGATACTTCACACTGGAGTGTTTAATTATTCTTGTGACATTATACAATACCAGTTTGAATATAAACTGCTGTGTTGTCAATTCCGAAATGTTCTGTTCTAAGAAACAATGTTGAAAGGATTCTGTGAACTCTTCATCCTGGCTGCAGCTGCCAGTTGGATTTTTCCAGTTTATGAGTAGATTAAGATCACCTCAATTGCCATCCCTTTAACACAAGCATCCAATAATCTTTCTTGTACACTTTGTCCCACATTGAGGTTACTATTAGTGGGCCTGTACGCCACTCTCAAGAGTGACTGCTTTCTCTTATAACTCCTTATCTCCACTCAATCAGATTCTCGATCTCCTGAATCAAGATTATCTCTAACCATTACACAAATGCCATCCTTTATTACCAGTGCTATCCCTCCACCTTTACTTAGCTTCCTACTCTTCTTGAAGGTCATGAAAACTGCAGTATGCAGGATCTAATCCTTGTCATCCTGAAACTACATCTCCATAATCGCCATCAAATCCTATTTATTTACTTCAGTTGTGTGCCAGCAATTCAATTACTTTGTTTTGATAGCTACATGTATTCAGATACAGAGTCTTCAGTTTTGTATTTATCATATTTTTGTAACATTGAGTCTTGATTGTTGGTGTATTCCTAGTTTTTTTTCTCTTTGTCACCACCTGCTATTCTCTAGCCTTTTTTCCCATGTCACTATTTTCCACTTTCAGGAAAACTCTCTCTCCTCTAGGTCTTTAACCCCCCCCACTTAATTAATTCTGGCCTCTTGGGTATCCTTGATTTTAAATGTGTACGATAGGGGTGGTTGCGCATTTAGTTATCACAGCCTCAAACTCCAGAATCTACTTCCTAATCCTTCACATCTCTCTATCCCTCTATCTCTCTTACTTTAAAATATTTCTTAAAATTTTTCCTTTTTGACCAAGCTTTTAACCATTTGTGGCTCAGCCTGAGTTTTGATGGATAGCAACTCTGTAAAATGCCTTACGATGTGTTACTGCACTAAATGTATGATATAAATGCTTTTGTTAAAGGTTCGTGTGGTTCACTGGTAGTGTTCCTGATTTGAACTAGGAGGCTTTGGTTCAAGTCCCATCTTATCCACAGGAGTGTAATAACATCCCTGAACAGGTTGATTAATATTATCTATAAGTGTTTTGTTGTTACATTACAAAAACTGGCTGGATTTAATCCCAAAGCCTGAATATGTCAAATAGATAACATCACCTTGTACTATTGTTTTTTTTTGTAATTAAGTGTTGTGAGTAATGGTGGTTCATAATGATTAAAGTTTTCATTGTCTCTATCAAGGGGGTACAGAGCAGGTTCACCAGGGTGTTGCCTGGGATTGAGAAATTCAGGTCTAAGGAGAGACTAGATAGGTTGGATTGTTTTCTTTGGAGCAGAGTAGACTGAGGGGGTACATAATTGAGGTGTATAAGATTATGAGGGGTATGGACAGGGTGAATAGACAGCATCTGTTTCCCTTGGTTGATGGGTCAATCTCGATAGGGCATAGTTTTAGGGTAAGGGGTGAGAGATTCAGAGGGGATTTGGGAAACTGCAGGTGGCGGGAATCTGCCTGAGAAGATAGTGGAGGCTGGAAACCTCAGAACCTTTAAAAAAATATTTGGATAAGAACTTCAAATATCAAAACATTCAAGAATTAGGGACGAGTGCAGTAAATTGGGATTAGCACAGTTTTAGTGGTAGTTATATTGGTGCAGACTCAATGGACTGAAGGGCCTTTTCTGTGCTGTATGAATCTGTGAATCTATGAATCTCAATCACAAAGGTAAGTGCTGGTACAAAGGCCATTTGGCCAATTCGGTTTATCCCCATTGAAATCCATAGTGCAACAGCCACAGCAGCAAATGGGCCTCTGGCAAACACCAGGCGTGTTTTAAAGCAATAAATGATTTTCAAATTCAGCTGCTCAGAATTGTCTATCATACTTCCCTTAGTGTATTTATAATGCAATGTTAATGGATGAAGAAAGCTCAGTCAAATACATTTTTGACTCCAAAAGACAGAGATTGCTTCTCCAGCTATTTGAGGATGAGAAGTTTGACTCCTGGTATACACTGCCTGACTTCTGACTCTCTGAACTGAGTGTGGAACACTAACTCAGATATTCTTCTCCAGCAAACAAACAAATGAGTTAAATCTGATGCTCACGCATGTTGCCGACATTGATTTGTTTTGGTCTTTGTTCCCTGACCACGCAAATTCCTTTTTTCAAACAAACACTCTCCCTCCAATGTCATCAGAGTAATTGTATTTGTGTTTGATGCATCAAGCTCCTGTCAGCCATGAAACTAATTGCAGAAAGGTGCAAAAAATATATTTTAATGTTCAGGTGATGGCTGCACACACTCACCATGCTTCAACTATGGAGATTAATTGATTGCGAATAAGAAGAACATGCCAGAAGTGCAGGACAATGAAGTTTTCTTCATGAATAAAGTCATCCCACCTTGTCCATCCTGTAGTTAAATCTTGTCTACAAAACTGATAATAATTGAAATGGTCTATCTTGCTTTCCCATCCTCATTTTTGGGGGTTAGCCTACAGATAGCCTGGTCCATATTTATTGATAAAGTACTGCAGTGGTTTGGCATTCGCTTTTGCAGGATGGGTGACCACAAGACTGTCCTAGTCTTACTGGACATTAACGATTGTGTTTGGACAGATTTCAATCACATCTTTCAGGCCAACAAGACCTTCTTGAACATCAACTGCTTTTTTTTATTGGAAATGTATTGGAAGTCTTGCGATGACACTGGAACTCTACTTTAGAAGATTGTGTAACATCCCCTTTAAGCTCATCAATGAGGTACCGTTACAATCTACATTGGGAAGGGCAGACTAAAAGAACCAAATTTAATAAATGACCCTCAAGTGAAGATATTACCAATGATTCTCTTTTACTTTAACATGAATCAGACCAATACAAAATCAGACAAACTTACAAATTAATGGGCGAATGAAATTTAAAATGCAACAGTAAATTTCAATTTAAATGTGTTCTGTCACCACTCATTCAATCTTTACGTATTTTTTAATCAACCAATTATTCAATCTCTATACAGTATAAATAGTCTGATAATTAAATATATTTCAGAGGGTAGAAAATGGAGGCAAGAACATAGCAGCATCCAAAGACAACCTACAAAAATAATGTAGATCGAGTAAAATCTCAAAGTTTAGAATATAGATTGAGTGTAAAACCAAAAAGACACACTAGTTAGAAGAAATAAATTGGAAGAAACAAGACTGAAGATTGAAGTGGATGGTGTCACACTGGAGAAGGTGATGATTTATTGCTATTTTCACTAGACTATTCATCCAGAGACCCCAGGTAATGCTCTGTGGACTGAGATTTGAATCCCACCATGGAAGAAGGCAGAATTTGAATTCAGAATTAATGATGACCATGCAACTATTGCAAATTGCTGGAATAAATGGTTTCAGTGGACGGCAGTTGTGATGCTGAAATCAGAAGAAGGATGCAGATAGCCAGAAGTAATTTTGTGAAAGTCAGAAGGCATACAACACCAAGTTACAGTCCAACAGAGTTTATTTGAAATCATAAGTTTTTGGAGCGCTGGTCCTTCGTCAGGTGAAGGAACAGTGCTCCAAAAGCTTGTGATTTCAAATAAACCTGTTGGATTATAACCTGGTGACAAATGACTTCTGACTTTGTCCATCCCAGGCCAATACCGGCACCTGCACATCATAATTTTGAGACGACGAAGGATGTGTTAGCAACAAGAAAATCCGAGCTCGTAACAAAGAAAAATCTCATAAGATGCTACACTCCATCCAAATTCTTGTCTGCCTCAGAACTCTGGACAATAAGTACAGATCTGTGGAAAAAACAAAGGCCTTTGTATTGTAAATGCTATGACATTCAATAACAACTCTATGTATTGAGCAGAAAACAAATTAAGAGCTGAAAATTGCAAACAAAAAGAGCTCTAAAAACTGACATTCAGAAAGGGGAATGCCAGGGCTTTGGGCAATTTATCCAAGTTGAAAAGCTGCAAAGATCTTTTGTAGAAGGGTCGAGATGAGCATAGCTGGATGATGGATGTCACAGATCAGTTGCAGATGAGCTTCAGTGGATGTCTGAGGATCGTGTAAAACAGACAAGTGGGGCACATGGAATCAGCAGAACCCTTGGCTGAAGTAGTTACAAGCTGCGGAATATATTGAGTAAGTATAACAGAGATGCATGTTACAAAACCACAAGTATTCACATCATTACCCACACAAATGTGGCACTAGTTATCCTTGATGTGGAGCTGCCGGTGTTGGACTGGGGTGGACAAAGCGAGAAGTCATACGACGCCAGGTTATAGTCCAACAGGTTTATTTAAAATCATAAGCTTTTGGAGCACTGCTCCTTTGTCAGGTCAGAGTCTTATTGCTCTTCTTCGTCTGCATATCACCTTCATGTCTGTCAGCTACACTGCATTTTTCTTACAGGTTAAGGATCACTAGGTCGCATGATCTGCTATTTTATATTTTTATGATTGATTAATTTACAATTCAGATAGACTCTTAACAGCTTGGTTCAAATAATTTCAGATTCTGTGGATATTTTTAAAAAATGGTGGAAACTTTCCTTATTGTATTGCTTCTGGATGAAGGTATACCACAGCGATTGACAACTTCCCTTGAAAATGAGAAGCAAGAACGTAAGAAAACAAAGAAACACAGAATCCCTACAGTGCAGAAAGAGGCCATTCAGCCCATTGAGTCTGCACCAATCCTCTGAAGAATATCCTACCCAGACTGACATCCCCACCCTATCCCTGTAACCGTGCATATACCATGGCTAATCCACCTAGCTTCAACATCCCTGGCCACAATGGACAATTTAGCATGGCTGATTCACCTAACATGCACATCTTTGAATGAGATGAGAAAGACTATGTCACCATTAATGGATTTTTTCCCCACAGACCATATCTAATTTGTTCCGTAATCCCCTCCAGATTTAACTTCCTTAGATTCTGCAAAGTTTTACTTGCTCTTCAGGACAATTTCAACCTCTATGTATTATATTCTTTTGTACTGCTGAATGTGTTTTGGGATTTATTAATGAGTGATGTATTTTTACACCCTTAGCCCTGAATTCTGTTACCTATTCCTTCAT
This sequence comes from Rhincodon typus, assembly GCF_021869965.1. Taxonomy (NCBI): domain Eukaryota; kingdom Metazoa; phylum Chordata; class Chondrichthyes; order Orectolobiformes; family Rhincodontidae; genus Rhincodon; species Rhincodon typus. Next base: position 35,333,073 of record NC_063362.1, read on the forward strand.
CAAGCAGAAACATCTTGCTTACCTTTACTTGATACATAATTTGAAAGACCTCTTTCATATCACTACACAGTCCATTCAATCTGTCCTGCAAATTCTTCCCTTTCTGTTAGAGAGACTTGACAGAAGAGTGTGTCTGCAATGGCATTCTAACAAGGCTCAGGTTGCACTGGTAATGTAAAGAGTTACAAAGTACTGGTTGTTCACATTCATTACATGTCCCTGATAGTTTCCTGCACAGTGGAATCAATTATAAGTATCTGGAGCAAAGCCAGAACAAGCATTGCTGATTTTCAGGCCATTATCCAGAACTCAATTTTCAAAGGAAAAATGTTGTCATTGGCAGAGATTGCTCATACCAGTACCGTTTACCTTGGCACAGAAATCTCACCTGTTCAACCCTGCGTTTATTTGCTTTTTTCCTCTTTCCATAGTGTACCTGCAGAAGTGACTATTGAAAAGAAATAGGTAACAAGTGAGTTGTCCATTCCTTCATTTCACAGCATGACTTAAATGAACAAAGTGTTAGGTTCCGAGCTGTGATTAGATATTTGGTGGCTGTGCCCAGCACTTTCAGGAGAGGCATCACATAAATCCGAGGAAGACAACAACTTCAATTCCTCACAGAAACTGTGTCATCCCTGGTCACTCCAGGAAGGCAACTATGGGAGAAAGCCCCTCTTACAGTCATAGACTCATAGAATAATACAGCATGGAAACAGGCCCTTTTGCCGAAACTGGTCCATGCTGACCATGGTGCCCACTCAGCTAGTTCCAATTACCCACATTTGGTCCATATCCTTCTAAACCCTTCCCATCCATGTACCTATCCAAATGTTTTTTAAATGTTGTTATTGTGCTACCTGAACCACTTTCTCTGGCAGCTCATTCCATATACACACCATTCTCTGCGTGAAGAAGTTGCCCTTCAGGTCCTTCTTAAATCTATCCCCTCTCACCTTAAACCTTTGCCCGCTAGTTTTCAATTCCCCATCCCTGGGAAAAAGACTATATGCATTCATCTTATCTATGTCCTTCATGATTTTATACACCTCATTAAGGTCACCCCTATGTTCCAAGGAATAAAGCCCTATCCTGGCCAACCTCTCTCTATAACTCAGGCCTTCTAATCCTGGCAACATCCTCATAAATCTTCTTGGCATGCTTTCTGGTTTAACTATGTCTTTCCTATAACAGGGTGCAGTCGTGTTTCACTGAAAGCTGTAGGTGTCTCATCATTTCAGGGTGCCACAATGTTGTGTGTAAGATCAGCCAATGTGTTAAAACAGTCATGAATTGATGCTGTGCTTATCAGTCAGCATCATCATAAAATCTCCCAAAGGACACCACCGGAGCAGAATTCTGTATTTGAAAAGTCCAATGCAAATGATTTCATCTGTTCTTGGGACCATGCAATAAACATGTAAGAATGCTATTCCATAAATTGTTAGCTGATTGTGACTATTACTGGAATTGCACCATGCTGGTAAATGCCAGGTCCTGAATGTTGCCAAAGTTAGTTTCTTATACACACAAGCTGACATTCCAATCCTTATTTCAGGGCTTTGTAAAGGGGTGATCTCATTGGAACATGTAAAAAGTGCAGTAAAAGCATTAATGAAACAACCACAGAGGATGCTGGAAAAGCTCAACTGGTCCAGCAGCATCTGTGGAAACCGAAGCAGAATTCTGAAGAAGAGTCATATCAGACCCGAAGCATTAACTCTGTTTCAGTCTCCATCTGCTGAATTTCTCCAGCAGAGTTCTCCAGAGTTAAAGCTTCGAGTCTGTTATGACTCTTCTTCAGAATTCTACTTTCCTTTCCACAGATGCTGTCAGACCTGCTGTGTTTCCCCAGCATTCTCTGTGTTTGTTTCAGATTTCTAACATTCACAGTATTTTGCTTTCCTTTGAAAGTGTTAATGTCTGAGACAATGTGACATGTCCCACAGTGACGATATGAGAGATCACATCAGAGAACAAATCAGCACGTCTTCAGCAGAGATAGTTAGACTGCTGCAAAACTGTATATAATTGCTTAATAAGAAATAAACTAGTTCTTATTTAAACTTATCAAAGAATTTCTCTCAGCAAGACTCACCAGAGATATAAAATAAATTCTTTGAGAGTTTGATCTGGAAGGTGATAAGAGGCTGTTTACCCAGGCTGCACTGTATAGAACTGGAGAGAACAAATTCTCAGTGCTGTGTGATGTCTCACTGTTAGCATAATAGTGTCTCTTTAAGAAACATGCTCAGGACATTATCAATGTAACATGTATGTGACCTCAGATATAAAGGCTTTATTTTAGAATCATCGGATCATAGCCCATCAATCTGTACTGCCAAAAGTTTCCTAATACCTACACCAGTCCCATACTTTGGGCCCTTATCCCTGAATATTATGATACTTCAGGTGCTTATTCAAGTACTTTTTAAAGGTTGTGAGGTTTCCCACCTCAACTGTCTTCCCACACAATGCATTCCAGACTCCCACCGCCCTCTGGGTGAAAAAGGCTTTCCCCGTTGCTCCTCCAGCCTTTCACTTTAAAATTATCATACTTTGTTATTGACGCTTCCACTACATCTTACCCCAAGACCATTTGAAGCATGACACGCCACTAGAAGCATGCTACTTAATTATAATTTAATGTCTGTTACATTTAGTTGTAATAAATGTCTGTTGGATTCTTTAATACCAATTTCTTGAGTTATAACAGATTACATTAGTAATGCCATGTCAGATACAATATCCTGCTAGAGGTAAATCATATCACACAGTAAAAGAGGCTGACTACTTAGCAGCGAGCTGAAGAGAAAGTGTTTCACTTTGACAATTGTGAAGCTTTGATATTTTCCATGCCAAAGGGTTCTGGAGCAAGATTTTGGACATTAAAGGAAGCAGGGAATTTTGGGGAGTGGTGAAAATGGAGTCGATATAAACATTCAGCTGTAGTCTTGATGTACAGTGAAGCAGTCTTGGGCTCATGTAACCTATTCTCTCTCCAATTTCTGATGCAGTTTGGTCAAATGTTGGTGGATTCTTGAAGATTCAGAATTCCCATCAGCATGGACCATAAGGACATAAGAGGTAGTTGCAGAAGTTGGCCATTCAGCCCATTGAGTCTGCTCCATTATTCAATGAAATCATTGCTGATCTGTTAGTCCTCAACTCCAATTACCTGCCTTAATCACCCTTACTGATTAAAAATCTCTCTCAGCCTTGAATGTATTTAATGACACAGCCTTGACAACCCTTTCTGGTAAAGTATTCCACAGGTTTACAACTCTTTGAGTTATTTATTCAACTATTCAAGTAATTATTCAACCCTTCTGCAATTTCCTTGTTCCTCATTAATATTTCCCCAGCCTTATTCTCTAAGGGGTCTAGGTTCACTTTGGCCTGTCTCTTCATTTCATATAATTAAAGGAGCTCCTACAGTCCATTTATAAATTATTTTCTAAGTTTTCTTCTAACTTTATTTCTTTTCCTTTTCTTTTGGTTGTCTTTTGTTGGCTTTTACAGCTTTCCCAATACTTTGGCTTACCACTAATGTTTGCCACATTTTTTTTCACTTTAAATCTGATATTAGCATTAATGCAAACAAGGAAGTGTAGCAGAAGAGAATGTAATGAAAATATAATCAAAGATAATGTCCATAGGGAGTGCTTACAGCACGAAGTTTCAAAGGTGGGGGCTTATGAAACCTGGGTTTTATGACAAAAGAGCAGGAAGTTACATTGAACCAATTTTAAAGACAGTTCTGAAGAACACTTATTTAGGTCTTGAATGTTGACTTTGTTTCTCTCTCCACAGATGCTGCTAGACCTGAGTTTCTCCAACAATTTCTGAGTTTGAAACACTTGATCGCTTTCAGATGGAGTATCACATCCAGTTCTGAGAACTGCGTACTACGAAAGGTGTGAAGGCTTTAGAGATGGTTCCAGAACTGAGCTTTACCTGACGAAGGAGCTATACTCTGAAAGCTTGTGATGTCAAATAAACCTGTTCAACTATAACGTGGTGTCATGGGACTTCTGACTTTGTCCACTTCAGTCCAACACTGGCACCTTCACATCATAAATGATACTACTTCAGAAGGTTTCAGCAGGCTGCTTTGGGGTAGTTCAAATAGTAAGTGCTGGAGAAACTGAGCAGATTTGGCTGCATTTCTAGAGAGAGAAACAGATTCGACACCGTAAATTCAAAGTGACTTTTCTTTAGAGCCCTAAGCTCAGCTTCGCAGCTACGTTAGCAGCTCTCCTCATGTAGATGTGGAATATACGTTGGTGAATTTAGAGGATAAACTCTGAGTAAGTGGTGACAGATTTTTTAGGCCGAGGTGACAAAGAAAAAGGACATGAAACAAATGCAAATGCTCATCACATAAGTTTTTGAATGCAACATAATGATATAAACCCAGCATCAAAATATGTTCTCAGTCCGTTCTTGTCAATATGTCAACTTGGTATTCAATTTCGAAACAAGTGCCAACACTCAAGATTGCTAATTAATACGGCATACAAAAAGCTGGAACCTCTGATTGCTATTGATTTTGGTTCAGATTAAAACAATATAGGACAATTACAGGCAAAGCACTAGAAGTCAATTATCTCATTGGAGTAATGCCTGTGCTGGTAGCTAGTGCTCTTTTATAATCAGAGATTATAAAATCTCATCAGGGGACATGGAATTGGCAGTGCAGGACCTACATTTAGAAATTCAACACTCCCAGAAGTGTATTTGTGGTGTGGGGTTAGTGACACTCTGAGCCAGGAGGACCCAGTTCAAGTCAGGAGCAGAGGTGTGTAATAACATCCTGAAGAGTTTGATTTAAAGTATTTCCACACTCACAGTGAGGAACTGCACAAGATAATTGTGTAAACAGGAGAAATGTTTTGCAGATCCTGCTGCATTGGCAATTTGTTCTTGCTGCATTGATTTGATATGGACAGGTTCAACAGATAAATGTACACAACAATCTCACAGATTTGTTATGTGTAGAAGGAGGCCATTTGGCCCATCATGTCTCACTGGTTCTACTCACTAAATATATTCTTTGCAGTTACATTTTTTCCTGTTGTGGTGCTCCCAGTTTGATCTGCACCTCACCCATGTGCTTTTGATATTCGCCCTCAACAATTGCGTAACTTGCTTTCAATTTAACTTCATTTTGTTCCTTATTCATTCATGGCATGTTGGTGTTGGTGGCAAGGCCACAAGTTGTTGAGCATCCCTAAATGCCCTTGCACTGAGTTGTTAGGCCATTTTACATTATATTATTTTGGTCTGGAGTCACATTTAGGCCAGAATGAGTAAGGATGGCAGATTTGCTCTTCTGAAAAGCATCAGTGAGACAGGGTGGCATGGTGGCTCAGTGGTTAGCACTGCTGCCTCACAGCATCGGGGACCTGGGTTTGATTCCACCCTTGGGCAACTGTCTGTGGAGTTTGCATATTCTCCCCGTATCTGCGTTGGTTTTCTCCAGCTTTCTCCCACACTCCAAAAATGTGCAGGCTCGGTGGATTGACCATGCTAAATTACTCATAGTGCTCAGGGATGTGTAGATTAGTAGGGTGATGGGTCTGGGTGGGATGCTCTGAGGGTTGGTGTGGACTTGTTGGGCTGAAGGGCCTATTTCCACACAGTAGGGACATTTTAATAAAGCTGGCTTTTACAACAAACATTCATGGTCACCATTACTGACATTCCTTTATATTCCAGTTGTTATTCATCAAATTTAAATTCTACAAGATTCTGAGCTGGAATTTGAATCCAGGCCCCAGAGCATGAAACTGGGCTTATGCTTCACTTATCCAATGACTCTACCACAAGGCCACCAGTTAGCTACAACTGAATGCTTCAAAAGTACTCAGAATAATGTAAGTGCACTAAATGCAGTCACTTACAAGGAATAAATGCTGTTAATCAATGGAATTGTGATATCACAAATTGAACTTTAAGAATCTAAATTTTAAATTATTCCCAAATGTTTCAGTATAACGCAGGTTCTGCCAAACCTGTGAAAGGGAGGCCAAGGTGAAACAAGAGTGGAAAAGATTAAAGGCAGACTGCATTAAATTTATGTGTCACCCTTTCAGGCCAGTGATGAGAAGTTGTTCTTTTTCTGAGGTTGTGCAACTTTGAAACTCTCTGCCTCAGTTGGCAGTGAAGGTGAGGCCACTGAAGATTTTTAAGGTGGAAGTAGACTGATTCCATGCTCAACAAAACCTAAAAAATAATGTAAATAGAAACAGACCAGCCGTGATCTTATTAAATGGTAGTGCAAGCTTGCAGGGCCTAATGGCCTGCTGATATTTTGTCTTTTTTGTCAGAGTTTTAAAATATGTCTGCATTCCTGCGGTAGCTTCAAGCAACATCTCCAGTTTATTATAATAAAACAAAGAATTATGGATGACGGAGATTTGAAACAAAAACAGAAATTGCTGAGAAAACTCAGCAGGTCTGGCAGCATCTATGGAGATAAAGCAGAGTTAAAGTTTCAAGTCTAGAGATCCTTCTTCAGAGCCTTCTTCAATTTATTTACTTTTCCCTAAGTCCGCACCCAGAAGCAATCAAACTCAGTCAGGATAGATCAGTCAACAGATACACGTAATTAACCAGAGAATAATTCTACACCACAGGAAGTAGATTCACCAAATCACCTGTGAGGGATAACAATTCGGAGCAGATTAAGTGGAATTTGCGGAGGAAGCAGATGCATGGAGTTCTCACCATTTGTTGAACGTTTGAATGAGTAATATATTGTTATTGCTCTCTGTTTATTAAGGCTTGTTTCAAGCTACTAGAAACTGACTCACTGAGGATTTTGTTGCAGGGCAAAAACTGTTTTTTTGTGACTGCAACCATGGGAAATCTGCCAACCAAGGGATATTGAAAATTGAACGGGTTGCCTAAAGAGGAAAACTTAGACAGGCTCAGTTTGTATCTACTGGAGTTTGGAAGTGTAATAGACAACCTGATTGAAACATATAGGTTCTTGAAGGGTCTTCCCAGGGCAGATGTGAAGAGGATGTTTCCTCTTTTAGAAGAATCTAGATCTCGGGGTCACTGTTTAAAAATCAGGACTCACCCATTTGAAGCAGAGACGAGGTGATTACTATTTTTACTGAGCAGTCATGAGTCTTCAGAAATCACCTCATGAAAATGTGGAGGAAGCAGGGCCTGTGAACATATGGATTTGTGTTGTGTTGGTCAGAGGTAGGGGGAAATGCAGATTTGAGGTTCAAAGCAGATCAGCCGTGGTCTTCCTGCATGGCAGAGAAGACTCGTGAGCTAAATAGTCTATTCCTGCTCCTTGATTGTATGTTACATGAGGTCAAAGTGATATTAGGAATGGTGAAGCAAATCATTTCCTGCCAACATTATATGAACCAGTTTCTAGGGAAATGCATTTTTATCTGAGAATTATTTTTAAAGATGTAATTTTTGATTCTCTGTCACCCAGCGGAGTGGGAATTATTTTACTTTCAGTTCTGTTTTTTGTCCAACTGATACAGCAAATAATTTATGTGTATTTGACTTGGTTTTCACGACCAAATTCGAGGCTCATAAATATGTCTTTTCTTTTTGCAATGAATGCTCCTTCCAGTAATGGTCAGGACCTGCCATTTTCTTTGGGGCTTTTTCATGTTCAGATGGCTCTAATAAAGGGCTGCTGCTTTCTTCACAGAAATCAGCAAAATGAGAACCCAGGATTACAAAGCAAGGTGCCCTGAGTCTCTGAAAATGTGAGGCTGAACAATAAAAGATCGACTAGAGTGCAGGAGAACGATCAAGCCCAACACGGGAGAGCGATTAAGCCCAGTGTGGGAGAGAGATCAAGACCAGCGCAGGAAAGAGATCAAGCCCAGCGCGGGACAGAGATCAAGCCCAGCATAGGAGAGCAATCAAGCCCAGTGTGGGAGAGAGATCAAGTCCAGCACATGAGAGTGATTGAGCCCTTGTGGAGAAAGCCCAGTACAGAGAAATTGCAGGCCCATGACTAAAGAAGGACTGTGATTTTGGAACTTTTAGCTTTATTTCTTATTTACTACTTTATACTGAGATGAACTGTAATGTTGAAATTTTAACTTATTTCTTTTTTTATTTTTTAACTGAGATTTTTAACCAAGGAACCTTGTATCTATGATGCCACCAAGAATGGCGACACTATAAGCTTTTTGTTGTGCTCCTGTTTCCCTGTACTTGAGTATACGTGACAACCAAACTTAATTGTAATAATTCTAATTAAGAAGCTCGGTCAGATTGTTAGGTTTCATCGGGGTCTTAAAAGAGGTGGAGAAAAATGGTGCCCAGAAACCTGAATATAAATTTGCCAATGGTAGAGCAAAGGACCAGGTGTGGACAAGAAGATCAGAAAGGTTTATGGGGCTGAAAGAAATCAATTATTTGAGATGGTGAGGCTGTGATATAGCTACGTGTGATGTAACTATATCACAGTTACATTGGAGGCATGCGAGGCTGGGGCTCCATGTGAATAAGAGGAGAGCAGATATTGACTCTGTATTTTTGAATGGGTCATAGGCATCACTCAGAAAGACCAATATTAGCTGCTAAGGCCCGATGACTTGCTAGACAACTTCAGAGTCAACCACGTGACTGTGGATCTGAAGTTACATCATAGAATGCTTACAGTAGGGACACAGGCTATTCAATCCAACAAGTCCACATGAACTTTCTGAAGACCATCCCACCCAGACTCAACCCCCTACCCTATCCCTATAACCCTGCATTTCCCATGGCTAATCCACCTAACCTACACATCCCCAGATACTATGGGCACGTTAGCATGGCCAATCCATATAACCTGCATATCTTTGGACTGTGGGAGGAAACCAGAGCACCTGGAGGAAACCCATACAGAAATCACAAAAATCCACACAAGGCTGGAACTGAACTGGGGTTCCCAGCACTGTGAGGTGGGAGTGCTAACCACTGAGCTACCATACCACCCATGTAAACCAAGCCAAGTAAAGACAACTAATTTCCTCCCTTAATCAACCTAAATGAAAGAAATGAGTTTGTACAATCATTGACATTAGTCACTATGGTCATCATTAGGTAACTTTTTGATCTTACTGAATTCAAGACGCCATCTGATTTGCTTTTGATTTTGATTTTATTGTCATGTATATTTGACAGTGAGAATACAATAAAATACAGTGAAAAGCTTTCATTTGTTACCATGAAACATTTTGAATAATTTAAGAGTTAGGAAAAGGAAAAGAAAGATATAACTTGAAGAGAGTCCATCAGTTCTGAGACGGATCATCACCGTCAATGACATCTGTGTCACCATCCTTCCACCACTGCTTCACTGCCATCTACACCAGACTTAACCAACATTGAAGTTGCTGATCCTCAGGTGCCATCTTTTGCTGCAGGGCCTACCTTGCCGACTTTGCCCCTGCCGATGTAGCGGCTGCCGATTCCAGGTCCTGTTCTTGCTCCAGAAACATAAGTAGGGGCTCGCTCTCCTCCGTGCTGGGCCCACTCAAGGTTCGCACCCTGGGTCTGCTCGAGGTCTGTGCACTGGGCTCTCGCCATTCCAATTCAGGACAAAGTAAGAAAATTTTTAGGTATAAGGTACCGAGGTAAAAAAGAAAAAGATGACGAAAAGTTGTTGGAGTGGATGAGCTCCAGCAAAGGAGCCCTACCCTGCCACCATCTTGGACCGGATCCACTGGGATGGGATTCATACCCATGTCCCCAGGCTCTGGATTACCAGGCATGATACCACAGCTTCCCAATAGTACTGTTGAAGTAGCAACAATGTGGATGAGAGTGAAGAAGAGGAGATTGACCAGGTTAAGCACTGGAAGTGGGGCAAGAGCATAGAATGAAGTAGTAGATAGAGTTTGATGCAGCGCTAGGTTCTTTCTGCTGAAGTCATCATGGAGTTTAACAGAATTATGAGCTGTTCATGATCCAGGATATTTTACCACTATACACTTTGAGATGTCAAATAGTTGGGGCTCCCAATCCTTTTATCTGATAGATCTGTGTAAAATGAAAAGCTGGCTTGAATTGACAGTACACTGTGATCTGGCAAAGTAGTCTGCAAATGTAATAACATTAGGAGAATGATAATTTTAAAAGGTAGATAACGAGGTTAAAGAAGGAGCTTTAGGCCAAAAGGAGGAATATGTGTACATACCAGGATTCAAATTGGCATTTTCAGGCATGGGAATTGTTGTTTGACATCTGCCCATGCCAGTTCCAATGCTGCTGGACTGCATGTAATCTCAAAGTTGCCACTTTATTACAATGATTGTCATTTCAAGTTGAGGATCTGCCTCTGTGTTCAATAAGAAGCTGGGAAGCAGTAGGCTAGTGGGAGCACCTAATACAGGCAGCCTACTCTTCTTAAAGGAGTCTGTCCCTCTTCAAGGGAAGCTGCCCTGAAAAATATGGTTGTTATTTTAAGAATGGAAGAAGGAGCATTGTGATAGAGAATGGGCTCCAGAATATTGGAATGATGCATTTGGGCAGGAGAAGACAAGCATGATTTCTCAGGGTGCAGGAGGCCTCAGTTCCTGAAGTTAGGCCCTGAGGAGCTGGCAGCAGAGCCATAAAAAATGTCTACTAAATGCATGCATGTGGTCAAGCCCAATGAATGCATCTACTCCTGGCATCTCCCACATGCTGCATCACCACTCGTTATACAATATGCCATGCCCACATCACCCACCCAGTTTTACCCCTTGGCACTGGGTGCTTCTAAGTCACATCCAGATTCTTGATCTCACTGTCACAAGTGTACCAATGCTCACACCCAGATTCCGCGGTGTCCTCTTACCTCCAGCTATTCAACTCGGGCAGGTGTATCACCCAAACATTTTACAATACATTCGCTGACATTCTGCCCTCTCTTCGGCAGCTCAAGGTGGCACTCAAGAGAAGGCATTAGAGCAGACCTGATGGAAGGTGGGGGTTGGGATAAGGTGGGTGAGGGAGTTGGCATCTCACAGATGAGATTGCCATCATCATCTTGGGGCCACTGGAGACAAAACCTGCAGCTTTCGACCCTAATTGCTGAAAACATTTCAGAAATTAGCATGTTCCATGTTTCACCTCTTCTCAACTCACTGCTCTTCCTCGTCCTGCTGCTTGATGTGATGAGCAAGTTCAAAAGGTACAGCCATTACATCTTTCTCCCCACTCTCAGCTACACCTATCATCCACGTGTCACCTACATATCACACACTTCCTTCACACTGATTTTCCTTCGTTGATTTTCTGATAATAGATACCCAAGAGCTTCCGCCTTCCCAGTTACAGTAGTCGATACAGAGAGCAGCATCACTCTCTTGCCCCTGTCATTTAACATGACCCTTGTAGCCACAAGTTCTGATCCTGACCCTGCACATGCTCTCATGGTTCATAGAAAGAATTGGTACTTCTCTGGGTATGAGTGGGCTGTAGCCAGGGTTACAGGATGGTTTTTGGGCCTACTCAAAAGAGGATGAGGTTGCAGGCTGGTCCTGCTACAGGGCACTCCAATCAAGGCCTTGATATGGGACGACATTGAAGATACGGATGCACATGGAGGTGCTGGGTACATTGACTGTCAACCCAGAGGACGTAGTCCAGAACATGTCCTCTTCGCAGCCTCTGCTCCAACTCCCAGCTTTTGTGAAAATTCTTTGGTGAATTTCTGCAGTGCTTCTTGTAGATAGTACACACTGCTGCTACTGAGAGTCTGTGGTGGAGGGAGTGGATGCTTGTGGATGTGGTGTCAATCAAGCGGGCTGCTTTGTCCTGGATAGTGTCAAGCTTCTTGAGTGTTGTTGGAGCTACACCCCTCCAGGCAAGTGGGGGGTATGCCTTCACACGCCTGACTTGTGCCTCGTAGATAGTGGATAGGCTTTGGGGAGTCAGGAAGTGAGTTACTCATCACAATATTCCTAGCCTCTGACCTGCTCTTGTAGCTACTGCATTTATGTGGTGAGTCCAGTTCAATTTCAAGTGAATGGCAACCCCCAGAATATTGATAGTGAGTGATTCAGTAATGGTAACACCATTCAATGTCAGGGGACAGTGGGTGGATTGTCTCTTATTGAAGATGGTCAATGCCTGGCATTGTGTTTGTGAATACATGCCACTTGTCAGCTCAAGTCTGGATGTTGTCCTAATCTTGTTGCATGTGAACATGGACTACTTCAGTATCTGAGGGCTTGGGAATGGTGCAGAAAATTGTGCAATTATCGGCAAACATCCCCACTTCTGACCTTATAATGGAGGGAAGATCATTGAAGAAGCAGCTGAAGATGGTTGGGCCGAGGACACTACCTTGAGGAACACCTGCAGAGATGTCCTGGAGCTGAAATGACTGATCTCCAACAAGCACGACTATCTTCCTATGTGTCAGGTATGACTCCAACCACCGGAAAGTTTGCCTCCCAGAATCCAATTGATTCCAGTTTTGCCAGGGTTCCTTGATGCCACACTCAGTTAAATACAGCCTTGATGTCAAGGGCTGTCACTCTCTCCTCCCCTCGCTTGAATTTAGTTTTTTTTTTCAATTTTTGAGCCAAGGATTTTAATTAGGTCAGGAGCTGAGTGGCCCTGATGGAACCTAAACAGGGTGTTGCGCTGAGGGCTTGATCATATTGACACTGCTTTCTTCATACCTGATGGAGCCTGTGACATGTTGCAGTTCAGTGCTTGTTCTGTGTGGAATGGAACTCCATCCCCTGGACCTAAGTTATCTACATCAGACACCCTTACATCTCCACCAGTGCTACAGTTGGGTGATGTCAGAGTATCATGCCTTCTGAGGTTTCCGGTGCAAGCTGCAGATGTTTACATCTGTGCCTTTCTCCATTGGGTGCTCAGAATGCAGGATGTGCCTTTCTCCATTGGGTGCACAAACTGTGGGATATGCCAGAAACAGTTGGCAGCAGATCATGTCCCAGTGAAAAATGACGACGCTTCCTTAACTGGATGTAATGTAAGCAAAAGCCCAATACAACTGCCCTGTCAATCAGTACCGTTCACAGCTGAAAACGATTCCCAAGGCATAGACGTATTAATAAAGCTGAGTCTCCAAGAGCCAGTTAAGAATTCAAGCAGATGGATCTTTCTCTTGAACGAAAACAGAAGTTGCTGGAAAAGCTCAGCAGGTCTGGCAGCATCTGTGAAGCAAAAGTCAGGGTTAATGTTTCAGGTCTGGTGACCCTTCCTCAGATGGGTGAAGGATGGTTACTGCAGTGATTGGAACAAGGTCAACCAGGTGACCTACATAAATGTAAGTTTTTTTATTCATTCACAGATGAGGGTGTTGCTGGCCAGGCAGCATTTATTGCCCATCCCTAATTGCCCAGAGGGCAGTTAAGAGTCAACCACATTGCTGTGGGCCTGGAGTCACATGTAGGCCAGACCAGTTAAGGATGGCAGTTTCCTTCCATAAAGGACATTAGTGAACCAGATGGGTTTTTCCTGACAATCTATTCATAGTCATCATTAGATTCTTAATTCCAGATATTTATTGAATTCAAATTCTACCATTTGCTATTTGCAGGATTTGAACTCAGGTCCCCAGAATGTTATCTAGGTTTACAGTCCAGCGATAATACCACTAGGCCATCGCCTCCCCTAAGTCTTTCTATGATTCTGGTGTGAGAAGTATGAATGACTGGTAGATCACACCCGATTTGTTTATATGTATCCTTCCTTGGATGGTTTCTGTAAACCTAGCTTTAATGGAGCAAATTAGTTGAAATTTAATAAACTTGCAAACAATTCACTATAGCTTTTTTTGTTGTTTATTCATTGATGGGACGGGGTCGTAGCTGGCTGTGTCAGCATTTATCGCCCATCCTTAGTTCCCTTGAGAAGATAGTGGTGAGCTGCCTTCTTGAACCAATGCAGTCCATGTGCTGTAGGTAGATCCACAATACCCTCGAAGAGGGAATTCCAGGATTTTGACCTCGTGACACTGAAGGAATGGTGATATATTTCCAAGTCAGGATGGTGAGTGGTTTCATGGGGAACTTGAAGTTGGTAGTGTTCCCATATATCTGCTGCCCTTGTCCTTCTGGATGGAAGTGGTCGTGGCTTTGGAAGGTGTTGTCTAAGTCACCGCAATGCATTTAATAGACAGTACACAATGTTGCCACTGTGTGTCAGATGTGAAGGGAATGAATCTAGAAGTTAGTTGATGTGGTCCCAGTCAAGTGGGTTCTTTGTCCTGGATGGTGCCAAGCTTCTTGAGTGTAGTTGGAGTGGCACTCATCCAGGCAACTGGGGAGTACTTCATTACACTGCTGGCTTGTACCTTGCAGATGGTGGACAGGCTTTGGGTGCGTGCTCGTTGGAGATGGTAATTACCTTGCATTTGAATGGCGTGAATGTTACTTGCTACTCATCAGCCCAAGCTTGGCTATTATCCTTATTGCATTTGGACATGAACTGCTTCAATATCTGAGGAGTTGTGCATGATACTGAACATTTTGCAAACATCATTGAGTGAGGTTGTGAGATTTCTAGCAGTGTTAAGTGTGTGAAAGAGGTGTGGTTAATATGTATATTAGGTAGGAATCCTAATTGTTAGCAATTGTTGAGAAATGAGTGGGTCTACGATGCATTGAGGAGTGTCTAAGGCTAGTGTCACTGTCAGTAGGGAATTTAAAGATGTATTTAACTACTTGCGTAAGCACTAGGGATTGATTCTTAGCTTTGGTCAAATGGCTGAACTTGCACCTTGAGAACTTTCTGACATTGTTTAGAAGCAGAGCACCACTTGTCCTTTCCATCTTTACCACTGTTTCCAGCACAATGTTTGAAAGTCTTGGAGCCAGCACATTCCCTAGTATGTTTCAATTCAATATTTACCAGGACAGAGTAATCTGTTTCATGACAGCTAGTGCCCCCTCCAGGAATGAGGAGGAATTTCTTCTCTCGGAGGGCTGTGAGCCCTTGGAACTCCTTGACACAGAGAGCTGTGGGGACAAAGTCATTGTGTATTTTTTCAAGGCTGAGATAGATTCTTGATTAGCCAGGGAATCAAGGGTTATGGGAATTTGAATATGAAGAATAACAGATCGGTCAAGATACCGCTGATATTGGTGGACCAGGCTCAAGAGGTCGAAAGGCTTACTTCTGTTACTATTTCTTCTGGTCTTCTATGGTCTTATGTCCAGTTTAAGAAGGGCTGATTAGTTTTTTTAAGCAGAATATATTCAGGTAGTAATTAGTGCTTATAACACACTCATGAGCTTGACCTCTTTCAGATGTGTGTGGTCAATCAACAGTGTGTTAGCTGGCTCTAAGTCAAAACCAC
The DNA here is from genome assembly GCF_021869965.1 of Rhincodon typus. NCBI lineage: Eukaryota > Metazoa > Chordata > Chondrichthyes > Orectolobiformes > Rhincodontidae > Rhincodon > Rhincodon typus. The sequence goes on from NC_063362.1 coordinate 35,348,377, forward strand.
TACATTAGCAGTTGGAATTAATTTGGCTGGCTGCCTAAGTCACAATCAATGGGTGCAGGTTAATCGCTCAACACAATCCCTGCGCCTGTTTTCGAGAACTATTGAATTTAGACCCTACCCAAGGGCTTTCCAAGTAATCAGCTGTGTTGGTTTGGGACAGGCAAATTAAACTGACAGAAAGCTGTGACAGCTCCTGTAGTTAGCACAAATCATTAAGCATCTGATGTTTGAGTTCATGCTGCTCCATGTTCCTATTTGATTGCAATATTTATCATTACAACCAAAAAAAAATGAACATCAATTGCACCAGAGGGCATTGACTTCCTGATAGGAATTGCCAAGTCAGCATTTCATATTGGGTTTTAAATGCTGATGACAGATGGCAGTTGGGTCCCAAATAATTTAATGCATCAAAGAAAATCTGCAAGACCTGAATACCTGGTCTCCTGGGGCATTTACAATCAGAAAATAATTGCTGATCTTACTTGGCCCAAGTGTAAGCAATTTGGAAGCTTCCATTTTCACAGCACGTTCTTGTTTACCTTTTCTCTTCCTGTGCCTAATGGCATATGAGGCATACAAAGCACATGCTAATTGTCTATTTTCATAGTTAGATTTTTGCCAGAACAGGTCATTAATGTGTTGCCAATAACTGGAGATTGTAAGGGTCTGCTCTACAACAAGCACGTCTGACCAGGTATCTCTGGTGTTCAGCACAGCCAGACAATTTCCAGGTTGGTCATCACCTTGTAAACACACTTTCCATAACCATCAAGATGTGATTGGGTCTCATACCTGGAGCTTCTAGCTCAGAGGCAGAAAGGCTCCCATCGTTTGTGGGTTATATCCCTGATTCCTTATTTATTGGATGTGACCATTGCCTGTAAGACCAGCATGCATCCTTGAAATGAATAGCTTGCTTAGCCACTTCAGGGAGCTGTTATGGGCTGCAAGTGGAGAATCACATGGAGACTAAACAAGTGAGAATGAGAGACCCCTTTCTGAAAGGGTATTAATGAGCCAAATGTTTTTTTTTTAAAACAATTGGCAATAGTTTCATGGTCACAACACTGAGTCTAGCTTTCCATTTCAGATTTATCCCTCATGGGGGTTGAATCTATGGCCCTAGAGTGTTAGTCTGGGATTCTGCATTACGAATGCAGTGATGTTGTTCACCATCTCCCCAGTGCACATTTGATGGTCTGAAAAATCAACAGGACGTTCTATAATTTTGGGGGATTTGGGGTGACATTGGCAACATGGCCATTTGCACATCCCTTATTCTCTCGAATTTGTGTTAATTGTTTTTTTTTAACTGTGTGGCTCACTGTGCTGTGCCAGTGTGTTCAGCATGTGGGATTGAATGATTCCAGACAAGATGCAATGCTTTGGTATAATGAGATCTACAACCTTTTGGATGAATAGCCACAGATGTTATTGAAGATATATACAGAGGATGGGAAGCAAGGGCACATTTACTGGAGCTCTCCAGGCCCAGGACATTACAACTTAGTTCATTTCACCCAGTTGAGGAACCATCCCCCTCTTTTCCAGCTTGGGGGGGACTTGGATCAGGGTCCATTCCCTGGAGGACAATGTTCTACGTGGAATTTACAAACCAAATGCTCTCGGGGTCTATTTCCTTGGAGACATCTTTAGGATATTTTCAGACTCCTCAGACATTCTGAGAATATTATGAACTACATTTCTCGCTAATGTCAGAAAAGAAAGGGCTTTATGGCTTATTTACTGTAGATTTTTATTTATGGAGCAACTTTGACATCTCAAAGTGTTTCTTGGAAACATAACAACATCCCAAAGCGTTCAGAAAATGAACTGACTCCAAGCTAATGAAGGTGACTACAGGATGCTTACAAAAGTTATTTCAGAGGTATATTTGAATGTGAATCACCAAGAAAGGTAACAAGGTAAATAGAATCCTAAAGCATGACCGCTGGTTGTAGGCTCAGCAGTAGAATGGAGGAAAGAATTGGAGGAAGATTCAATTCTTTGGTTCTTTTCATTTGCTCATGGGTTGTGGGTGTCATTTAATCCCCATCCCTAGTTGACTCTGAGAAGGTGGTGAGCTGCCTTCTTCAACTACCACAGTCCAGATGGTATAGGGACAACCATCATGTTATTAGGGAGGGAATTCCAGGATTCTGAACCATGACACTGAAGGAATGGTGATATTTTTCCAAGTAAGGATGGTATGGGACTTGGAGGGGGACTTTGCAGGAGGGCGATTTTGCAGGAGGGGTGGTGGAATTTGGAGGGGTGGTGTTCCCGAATATCTGCTACATTAATCCTTCACGTTAATAGAGATTGTAGGTTCAGAAGTTGCTGTCGAAGGAGCCTCAGTGAGTTGTTGCACAGTATTTTGGAAATGCTGTACAATGCTGCTGTTGTGTATCTGTGCTGGAGGGAGGAAATGTTGAAGGTGCTGGAAGGGATTCTAAACAAATAAGTCTTGGATGGTATTGAGCTTCTCGAGTGTTGTTGGAGCTGCAATCATCTGTCAAACTCTTGACTTGAGCCCTATTAATGGTGAGCATTGTGGAGCCAGTACATGAGCTACTCAAACATTGGTACAAACATCTGAATTGGGAATGGGAGAAAACCATTCAGGCCCTTGAGTCCACAAAGTCATTCAATACATTTGTGATTATTCCACAAGTCTACAACCTTTTCACTGTTGTTTATTAAGACAGTATCTACATTTGCCTTAACAAATTTCAGACATTTCACCCATCACATTTTGAGGCAGGGAGTTGCAAAAGGTCATGAATCTCAGTGGGCGTGAAAACATTTCCTCATTTTCTTTAAATGATTGGCTTCTTATTTTTAAATAGTGATCATAGTTCTAGTTCTTCCCAGAAGTAGAAACATCCTCTCTACATTTGCCCCTTCAAATTCTCTCAGGATCTTGTATCTGTCAATCAAGGCAGCTGTTACTCATCCAGCAGATGTAAGTCGAGTCTGTCCGACCCTTTCTCATCGAACAACTTGCCCATTCCAGGTATTAGTCTGGTAAACCTTCTCTGAATTCCTTCCATAGCATCTGATTCCTTCCTTAAATAAGGCTCAGTATTTGAGATGTGCTCACACCAGTGTCCTATATAACTGAAACATCACATCCCAACTTTTGGTGTTTCAATCCCCCTTGTGATAAAAGATACCATTCTATTAACTGTCCTAAATTCATGCTGTATTGCACAGTAATGTTTGCAATTCATGAACAACATTCCCCTACATCTCAGAGTTCTAAACTCTTTCATCATTTAGATAATATGCTTTATTAAAAAATCTTCCTTCCAAAATTAATAATTTCACATTTTTCTGCATTATATACTCCATTTACCAGATCTGTGCCAACTTACTTAACCTATTTATAAACCACTGCAATTTCATTATTACAATAAAATCCCTATAGTGTGGAAACAGACCATCCAGCCCAACAAATCCACACCGACCCTCCGAGCATCCCACCCAGACCCATCCCCCTATAACCCAACTAATCTACAGATCCCTGGACACTATGGGGCAATTTAGCATGGCCAACCCACCTAAACTGCACATCTTTGGACAGTGGCAGGAAACCAGAGCACCCAGAGGAAACCCACACAGACACGGGGAGAACGTGCAAACTCCACACAGACAGTCGCCGGAGGGTGGAATTGAACCCAGGTCCCTGGCGCTCCGTCACCGTGACGGAGTGTCGTACTGTCGGCGGTGTCACCGTGAGGGAGTGCCGTACTGTCGGCAGTGTCACCGTGAT
>NC_063362.1:35352164-35416758 GCF_021869965.1 Rhincodon typus
TGTCACCGTGAGGGAGTGCCGTACTGTCAGCGGTGTCACCGTGAGGGAGTGCTATATTGTACCGAGCCATCTTCTTGCCATACGTAGGTACAGGTTTTGATGATCACTACTGCCTGGTATTTAGCTGTCTGTGTCATATGCATCTGGACCTGGAGATTATCCATATATGTGCTGATAAGTTTCCAGTACCGTTTTCAATCTCAATAATGTGATGCAATGACTATCTTCAAGAAGAGAGAATGCAACCATTATACTTATCATTCAGGCGCATTACTATTGCTGAATCCTCCCCTATCAACATGCTCGTGTTTGTCATTGATCAGAAACTGTACAGAACCAACCAAATAAATATTCTGGCTACTGCAGCAGGGCTGAGGCTGGAAACTGTATAAGGTCACAGGGAAGCTACAAAAAGATATAGTTAGTTGTAACATGACAGGGTGGAATGGTGGCTCAGTGGTTAGCACTCCGTCACGGTGACACTGCTGACAGTACGGCACTCTGTCACGGTGATAACGCGGATAGCACATCACTTAAGAACAAAGCAATCTTATTCCCATAATATGAGAAAGACCACAACTGGTGTGACAAGTATAGTTTTGATCTCCTTAACTAAGAAATGACATATCTGCTTCTGAGAGGGTAAAGCAAAGTTTAGCAGAATGACAGATGACATCAATGAAATACATAAAATCATCAAGCCATCTGTCAGGATACCAGAGTGTCTCCCTTAGCTGAGGAATTAGGACACATGGTCACAGTCCCACATTAACAATTAAACCTTTTAAGACAGAGGAGAGAATGAATTTGTTCACTCTATAGAATTCTCTATCCCTGGGGATGTTGAAGCTCAGTGAATGAGGTGAATTTTACCACGGGGAGGGGCAAATCCCTCACTCCCTGTTGGAAAAGGCAGTTTTGAGCAACCCCACCCCAACTGTCCAAAGACCTTTCCTGCCAAAAGAACATACTTGGGGTAGGGGAGAGGCGAGTTAATGAGAGGAGAGAGCTTGTCTTCTGCCCTCTCGTGCTGCTAGCCAGTCTGGTTGACCAGTTGAACACTGGGTCTGGCTGAACCACAACACGACTGGCCACTGCTTGGATGCAAAGGATCCCCCGAAGGCAGTCAGTGGATGGTGGGCTGAAAGGTGTAGCCCAGGGATTCTGATTGGGGAAGGTCCAGGAAGCCTGACAGGTTGGGGGAGGGGCAGAGAATGGGAGCCTGTCGTGTTTTGGAGATCATGGATGGCAGTAAAAAGAGTAGGGTACTATTTTAAGATATGGGGGAGAGTAAGCGTGACGTGTGCCTTGATGGGCACATGAAGACGCCCAAAAAGATGTTCCTCCTCATCTCCACTACCTTCCTACCATCTCAACTCAGATGTTTGGGCAGTGGTCTTTCCACTGTTTTATTTTCCATACCTTCCTACAAATCCTAATCCTAAACCCTAATCCTAACCCTCCTGCAAACACCCTGGCAACAATATACCCTCAAAGCTGGTCTGTTCTGGACACACCAACACGGAATTGCAGCATGGACATTCGGTTCTGAAAGTCACTGCCACACGTGGACCTCTAAGGACAACACAGAAGAAGAAGATAATTTGAGGGAACGCTGCCTGGCTGGGATTAAGATTTGTAAAATTCTCCCTGACTGAATATATTTAGGAGACGAGTTAATCGATTCCTTGGGAAATGAATAGAGGTGGGGAAAGGTGGCATTTAAATCCAAAATGACCCCTGATCTTGTCAGCTGGTGGAACAGGATCACAATGGCAAGTGATCTCTAATTGTCCTGAAGAAGATCCATTCTCAACTGAAAACTTTCACTCTACTTTCTTTGTCACAGATGCTGCCAGATCTGCTGCCAGATCTAGCAATTTCTGTTTTTGCTTCCATTTCCTCCTGTTCTCATGATCAGAGGATCCACCAACCTGTTAGCTTTCTTTTTTGACCTTGCCTTTCTGCTTTCATACCCCTTTAGAAGCTGTGCTCATTTTACAACCTGACATAACCAGGGCAGTTGTGAAAGAAGCAAATTTCAGTTTTCATCATTTATTATTAATTATATCTGGCAAAACTCCAGAACTGTACAAAATAATCCAACCCCATCTGATCAAAATGGCTATTCTCTATTCTGTGGTTGTTCTAATGAGAGACATAAAAAAATTTCTAATATTCCCATGAGCAGGCTTTCAAAAGCTAATGAAATTTCATAACATCATCAGATCTGCATTAAGTCAGGCGGTAGTTATATCAGGGTGATGCGTTTAATACCAGTGAACTCATTTAATCTTTTTGCAGCTCATTTTCAATTAAATCAAATGGAATTTTACCCAAGTATCTGTAAATGTTATCTTGGAAAATACAGATTTAGCCAATCTTCAGTACATATGTCAGTTATATTTTTAGTGAATTGCCGATGCAGCCTCCAGGATTAGTTCATTTTTTAATATCCTCCACTTTGCTGGAGGACATTGCCTTTGGCAGTGATTCTGGTGATACTGTGGTCTGGGCCACATGAAATCAGCTCCAATCTTTACACATTTTGCTTCCTGAAATGACAAAGTTCAATTTATTATAATCATTATCTAAAGAGGGTAACTTACAGTAAACCAGATACATGTACAGCTACTGAGAGGAAAACTATACTGACACAGAAAAAGTTTGAACATGACTGCCAGACTAAATGAAATGTCAAAACAGTTTCTTTTGAAGATGTCTGTTTAAAATTTGCTCTCACTTTTGCATGTTGTGATATTTTTGATTAATAAAATAGAGCCTTTCCAGGCTATTAGGAGACCTTGATCATAAAGGGGGAGTAGGAGGGGCCATCCCAAATAGTGAAATTGACATGCTTCCAAATCAGAAGAGCGTGTGTTTAAGTTTCACTCCCAGACAGCAGCACATCCTGCACACCAGTATGCCAATACAATTCTGAATTTGTGCCCCCATGTTGGGGTATTGCCAGTGTTGAGGGAGTGCCACTCTGTTGGATGGGGCGGCAGTGTTGAGGGAATACAACTCTATTGGAGGGGGGTCAGTGTGGAGGAAGTTCTGTCCTGTTGAGGTGGTGGGGGAGTGGGGTCAGTGTTGAGGGATGGCCACTCTGTCGGAGGAGAGCAGTACTGCGGCAGTACTGCTCTGCTGCGGGGGGGGGGGGTGCGAGAAGTGTTGAGGGAATGCTGTCCTGTTTAATGTGGGAGGGGCAGTGTTAAGGGAGTGCTGCCCTGTCGAGGGGTGCAGTGCTGAGTGAGTGCCACTTTGTCACAGGGATGGGGGACAATGTAGAGGGAGTGCCACTCTGTCACAGGGATGGGGGACAATGTAGAGGGAGTGCCACTCTGTCACAAGGATGGGGGTCAATGTAGAGGGAGTGCAACTCTGTCACAGGGACGGGGATGCGGTGATGACCTGATTAATTGTACAATTGTGTGGACACTGTTTTGTGGCATAAGAACATCAGGGAAGGTCTCCTGCTGTGCATAACAAAAATTGCGTTTCAATCAATTCCAGCTCAGACTGATTGCACCTTAAGTGTAATTTATCGACTGTGAAGTGTCTTGGGTTAAAACAGGATGTGAAAGTTACTATATAAATGCAAACTCTTTCTGCATTTTTTACGTTTGCGAACAGTGAGGAACAAAACAATTCAGATTTTGGGCATGCACTTGAGTCATGCACTTGAGTCATACATTCAGTCAGTATTGAAACAGGCCCTTTGGCCCACCATGTCTATGCTGACCAACAAATGCCAAACTACAGTGATCTCTTTTACCTGCATTTAGTCTATAGCTTACCACGCCTTGGCATTTTAAGTGCTCATCAGGATGTTTCTTAAATGTTGCGAAATCTATGGACTTTTACATTAATGTCCCTTTGTGCCTCAGTTCTCCTGAGGGACCTACTATTTATTGTGTATATCCTTCCCTTATCAGGCCTCCCAAAATGCATCACTTCACACTTATCAGGCCTACTTATATATCAAAGGGAACCCAATTCTGAGAGTAGAAATCAGAAAGAGGCCATCACTGCCTTCATTTACTGAATGTTCAAATAACCGCTCAGAAAATCATTATCAGTGCATGCATATTTAAAGTTTTAGCAAAGATTTGTAGCTCGGGTTGTGGGTGAGGTTGTTAACTTGCTCACCGAGCTGGCTTGTTCTTGTTCAGACGTTTTGTCACTATGCTAGGTGCTGACGAAACGTCTGAATGAAAATATGTCAGCTCAGCGAGCAAGTATATGCATTGCAGGCTGTTTTGGGAGGCAAGAGAGGAGATTGTTGAGGCCCTAGTGGAGATATTTAATACTTTGTTGGTCACAGATGAAGTGCCAGATGACTGGACGATAGCCAATGTAGTTACTTTGTTTAAGAAGGGCAGCAGGGATAGTCCCGGTAATTATAGACCAGTTACTCTGGTATCAGTGGTAGGGAAATTATTGGAAAAAATTCTGAAGGACAGGATTAATCAATACTTGGAGAAGCAGTAATTGATCAGGGATCACCAGCACTAATTTGTTAAAGGGAAATCCTGTCTGTCCAATTTATGTTTTTTGGAAAGGTTGCTACATATATTGACTGGGTAGTGTAGTTGATGTGGTTTACTCGGACTGCAGTATGGCCTCCAACAAGGTTCCACATGGAAGGCTGATCAAAAAGGTAAGGTCCCATGGGATCCGATCCAAGCCAAGGTGGCAAACTGGATCCAAAACTGGCTTGGAAATAGGAGGCAAAGTGTGATGATGGAGGATTGTTTTTATTTGTGGAGGATTGGAAGCCTGTGACCAGCGGTGTATCACAGGAATCAGTGCTGGGACCTTTGCTGTTTGTTATGTACCTTAACAACTTGGATGTGAATGTAAAAGTTACAATAAGTAAGTTTCACATGACATGAAAATTGTTGGTGTCATTGATAGTGAGGAGGAAAGTCTCGGGCTATAGTCTGATATTGATCAGCTGGTAAATTGGGCAGAACAATAGCAGTTTGCATTCCCTTTGATATGTAAATGGATGGATATATGTCTATTGCTATAGAAGCTTATGAATGACCTGAAGATTCAATTCATAGCAATAATACTATATTAAGTCCAAGTTGGTGGTCAGAATTTAGTTTTAATTGACCCCTTCTACTGTCACTGAAGAAACCAAAATTACTGAATGTACAGGAATATTGTTTAAATAATCAAGTAAGTGCAGATGAAGAAATGACTATTCAGCTGGTGGAAACAGAGTCCTCTAGCAACCAGCCCCCAATAAGAAGTTAAAGCTCTCTAAAATTATTCTTTAAGTCCCAATACTCATTTGATCTTCTACCTATTACAGATAATATGTCCCAGCAGGGGCTATAATTAAAGTGGATCAGAGCGTTTTCGTCATTTGTGTATGTGTTTTAAGATCTTCAATCCTGTTCTTAATCAGATATTGATCCGAATTTTCTTTAAATGGGTTAGTCAACAAGACATTGCACGTTCTCAATAAGGCCTTGTGTTGTTTGCTTATTATCTACTGAAAAACACAAATTTTAAGGACTGACTCTCTCCCAGGAATTGTTAATTTTGCAGTTCTCCCTCCAGCTCCACTTTCACTCTTTAAGTTTTCCGAACTGATGACCTGTCCACTTTTGACTGGTTTCAGTACTTCAAAACGTTTTTTGCTGGAGAGTAGGAGGTTAAAGTGTGACATTATAGAGGTTTATGAAATAATGAGGGGTATAGAAGATGTGAATGGCAGGTGTCTTATCCCTTGGTGAGAGGAGAAAGATTTAAAGAAGACATGAGGGGCAACTTTTTTTGTTGCTTTATTGAATGAGCTTCCAGAGGAAGTGGTAGATGCAGGTACAGTTACAACATTTAAAAGACATTCAGATAAGTACATGAATAAGATGGGTTTAGAAGGATTTGTGCCAAGCACAGGCATGTGAAACTGGTTTAGTTTGGGATTATGTTCGGCATGGACTGGTTGGACCAAAGAGTCTGTTTCTGTGCTACATAACTCTATGACTCTGAATCTACAAGTGTCCTCTCATGTGCCTCCTCTCCATCTCTTTTCCTCCAGACATAATATTTCGATGCATATGGAGACAAAGCATTTTGTCTTCATTTAGTTAACCTGTCTCCTTCACTAATCAATCTGAGTGCATTTCCCACCATAACGCCGTATAATGGCATTACTTTAAGCACTGCAGTGCTTTAAGAGCTAGAGATGCTAATCACTAAGTGCGAAGATGAAACCACATGAATAACTGCCATGTGCAGTCCTGCAGGAAACGTACTGGAAGAAGAATGCTTATCTCAGTTGCAAGTTGTAGTCTGAGCTGTTGTATAAACCTTTATTAGATTCTCAATCTAGTTTAATGTCTATTACCTGTCAGAACAACACAGTGACCAGCACTAGGAATCCTACTTGAGACAACAGCAATGATAAAATCATTGGAAGAGCTCTCAGTCAAGAGTTGATAAAGCACACAATGTGCATCTGCACCTGAAATACACCTTAAAATACTATGCAAACAAGAATTACTTGTTTTGTTTAAAAAAATGTTTGAGCTGCAGCTAAAAGCAACAGGAGGCAGGCTTTTTTCTTTAAAAAAACAAAAGTAAAACACAGTAGCTGCATTGTTAACATCTACATAGAGTCATCTTTCAACTTACTATACATCCCCTAGACATAGATAGCATTCTCAAATGACCACAAACATCAGGAAGATGGATGCTAAATTTGCTAGTTGAATGGGAAAGGCACAGATGCCAGCACTAAAATTAGGTTTATTAAACAAAGGATTTATTTAGATTTTGAGATTTAGCTGTTGCCAAACTGAGTGAGCCAGCTGTGAGAGTTTGTGCAAACCTCCTGTCAGTCAGAATCTTGGTGGATTGTTGAAAGTTATTGATATTGCCTAAAACAGTGAAATGAACCATATTGTGCATAAAATGGACATTTATCCCTTGCATTGGAACACTGATGATGAGATACAGCAATGGAAATTCTACATGGAAGACACAAGTCATTGAGCTGATGGACATGAGAGGAACAGATATAACAGGATTGCTAACATGAAGGAATTCAATTATTGTTTCAGTATAAATAGTTTTTACTCTGAGCTATGGTAATCTTTTTTCCTGGGGGCAGGGGATGAGGTTGGAAGACAATATTGTATTACTGCTTTGAGAATTGGATATGCTAATAAGCCAAGGACCAGAATGAAACGACATGACTAACTATTGCACACAATTGCAAAGAACAGCTTCTTCCCTGCCATTATTAGACTGATGAATGGACTCACTAACTTCAAATAATGTTGATCCTGCTTTGCGCACCTCCTGTGCAGTGTAACCTGTGTGCCTTGTTCTGTCTAAGCACCCCATAATTTGTATGCCCTTGTTTGCTATGATCTGCCTGTACTGCTCACAAAACACAGCTTTTCACTGTACTTAGGGACATGTGACTACAAGAAATCAAATCAAAACAAATCAAATCCATTTATTTGCTTTATATTTGGGACCGTAGACTGAAAAAGAAGATACTGCTTTGAACCGAGGAGATTGTGCAGACAGTTTTAACTATGTTTCCTGGAGCACATTGCATACAAGTTACAAAAACCAAAAGAATTACAGATGCTGGAAATAAGAAACAAAAACAGAAATTTCTGGAAAAAGGTTATCAGGTCTGGCAGCATCTATAGAGAGAAACCAGAGTTAATGTTTGGGTCCAGTGACCCTTCCTTAGAATTCAGAACAATTCTGAGGAAGAGTCACTGGACCTGAAACGTTAACTGTGATTTCTCTCTACAAATGCTGCCAGACCTGCTGAGCTTTTCCAGCAATTTCTGTTTTTGTTACAAAATTAGATTTTTCCTGGGACAGTGAGAGAACTTGCTCACTGAGCTGGCTTGTTTTCGTCACCATGCTAGGTAACATCATCAGTGAGGCCTCCTCACCGATGTTGTTCCACTCCACTTGGAATTTATACTATCTGGTCCGTTATGGTGAGTGGTGTCATTTCCAGTTTCTAAACCATATACAAACCCATACAGATTAAAAACTGGAAATGGCACCACTCACCATAACGGACCAGACAGTATAAATTCCAAGCGAGGTAGAACAACATCGCTTCATCGGAGGCCTCACTGATGATGTCAGCTAGCATGGTGATCAAACGTCTGAATGAGAACAAGCCAGCTCAGCGAGCAAGTCAATAACTTCATCCATAATCCGAGCTACAGATCTCTGCCAAAACTTTAAACAGTGAGAGAACATCATACCCCACCGAACCATTGGGTTCTGAATTAGGGGATGATTATTGGTTACGATGTTTTAATTGGCTCTTGATCAGGTAACCAAGGCTTATATGGGACAAAGTGAAAGCATCAAACATGTCTGTCTCCCTCGTTTGTGTGGAGGTTCCAAGAAATCTCCAGTAATAGCTAGCTGCTTTCCTCTGAAGATTCCCTTGTTGGAAAGAAAAAAGGGGGAAAATTCACCTTCAGAGACTCTGAAAGGCGAAAATTCTCAAACAGTAAATGAAAGACTGGACATTGCTACTGTCAAAGGGGTGGAAAAAAATCTCATTGAATCTATGTTCCAGACTGATGCTATTGAACTGTACTTGCCTATTTTTTTTTCCACGTTCTACCTACAATATCCATGTTTTATCGGTCTTTGTGTGTCTGTTTGCAAGAGAAAGGGGAATTTACAGCAGGGTGGTGTTTAAGCTATAGAGGGTCATAAGTTAGCAAATCTTATTTCCTAAATGCCATTGGTTAAAGACTATTTGTTCATAATAAACAGTTATTTTCAGTACAGTACAGAAATCTAGTGACTGTTTCTAGTAACCCGAGTCCTTTCTCTTTGGGCTAACAACCTAGTGTGAATGAAGTTCATGTTTCAGAAATTGAGTTTGTCAGTCAGATAAATTGGGCACTTTGATAGTTTAATTCAATCTTTTCATATTTCTGATGATTCCAAGAATTGTGGAGCTTGATTTCCAGTGCATTACCCCAGTGAGACATGACACGGTCCAGTAGGAGCAAGCTAAAAAGTGGATCCATATCTAATTATTTGTAACTGCAAGTTGTTGCCTGTGCCGGTAAATAAGCTTGTTTGAGATTTTCAAATAAACTGAATCCATACAATTTAATTTGTTACAAAGAACATAAGAAAAATTAAACCTTATCACTTTGTCTACAAATGAATTAAAAAATGCTACCTTTGTTACTCAAATCACATCAGCTCTGAAAGTATTGCTTGTCGTCTTACTTGTAATTAATATTTATTTACTTTGAATATTTAATGTTAATTGCCTGCATTGAGAAACCTGAATCATGATTTGTCTTTTATTTTTAAAATGCAAAATGATTAATCTTGCAACACCTCTGTTCATAAATATGCACAAAGTACTTTTCATTGCTTTCAAATCTCAATGTAAATACAGTAAGCACCCAATACACAAAACTGCTGTCGATTTTTAACAGGTACTTTGTAGGATGTCAATTTCACTTGCTTGAACTTAACATTAAATGCATCAATTTACAAACCACAATGTCCAACTTGGCACTCCAAGTATTATCATTCCAATTCATTTTCTTTTCCAGCAGAAATCCATTATATTGCTATCCTGCATCATTTTAGTTGACTTGAATTTTTGCTTGTTGCTAGTATTTTCATTCTAATACCCATCAACTCAATTTGATTTATCTAGTGTCATTGTGGGATTTTTAAATCATACACATATCATATTATTGTATAAATGTACAAATAATGTTAATGTATGAGGAGAGGGATGAATTTCTGAAATGTGTATTTCCTTCTTCCTAGGTTGCTAGTCTAACTAGAAACAGATATAGTCATCTGGAATTGGGAAATTAGATGGATCAAGTGTTTGTGAGGAATGCTTGGGGAAGAGTAATCATTATATAATTAGAATCAAATTAGTTGCTGAGAAAAACAAGGAACAATATGAAAGTTGTAATTTGCAGTTGGCTGTCTTCAATGAGAAGAGAAGGCATCCAACCAGAGTAAAATAGAACTAAATTTTAACAGGAAAATCTCCAGTGAAACAATGCACAAACTTTAAAGAGGAGATGTTTCAAATTACATTCCAACAAGGGGGAAAGACATGCAAAGGAAAGACTAGGATCTTTGGCTCACAAGAAAGAAGAAAACATTTACCATTAAAATGAAAGGGGATGAATGATGAGTGTCACGTGACTTTTTTCCCAGCGAGAACCAAGCTAAATGAAAAAGGTTGAGAGGGGAAGTGAAGAGAAAAATGAAACAAAAGAGATGACATGGGAATAGATTAGCAGCAGCATGTAAATAGTAAGTGGATAGTTGGAGGACGAGTGGGGCCTACTGGGGACAAACAAGGTGATGTGTTATTAAAGGGTAAAGCTAAAGTCCTTAATGAATGCTTTGTATCATCATGTGCCAAAGAACAGGATGCTTCCTGACGCAATGGTAGCAGAAGTGGAGGCGGTGGAGATACTGAGTGAAGTTAAAATTGATAGGCAGAATATACTTAAAAGTAGGATATACTGATAAGGCTAGCTATACTTTGTGGACAAGTCACCTGATGCAGATGGCTTGCATCCAGATCTCTAAAGGCAGTGGGGATGGAGATAGCAAAAATGCTTATTTTAATCTTCCAAAATTGTCTAGATGTTGGGTAAGCCCTAGGGCACTGGGGGAGGCAATGGTTTAGTGGTATTATCGCTGGACTCTTAATCCAGAGACCCAGGTAACGTTCTGGGGTCTGGGTTCAAAACCTACCATGGCAGATGGTGGAATTTGAATTCAACAAAAATCTCAAATTACGAGCCTAATGATGACTATGAATCTGGTAGGGATGAAACTGCCATCCCTACTTGACTGCCCTACATGAGATAGTAATGTGGTTGATTCGCAACTGTCCTCTGGGCAATTAGGGATGAGCAATAAATGTCCTGAAGAAGGGAAATACCCAAAACATTGACTTATCCTTTCTTCCAGATGCTGCCAGCCTCCTGGTTGTCTACCTTGGATTGGGTTGGATTTGCAGGGTTTTTTTGTCTCTATGCAATAAATGCTTGTCTAGCCAGTGGTGCCCTCATTCCATGAATGAGTACAAAAAAATGAGTGGCAAATGTGACACCCTTATTCAACAAAGGGCAGTCGTGTTGATATCAGGCTGGGCAGTTAAATGGAATTCTAGATGATAGTGGGTATGTGCAGATTTGCAAGGAAACCTTTCAGTAAATGAAGCTGAAATGTAATAAAGTAATGCTGAGCTTGGATATCTTGTCATCTATGTTTACAAAGCTTAGAGACATGGACAACAAAAGAAAGAAACTAATGATAAACTGAATACGTTAAAGATGGCAACACAATCTGCTATGTAGAAAATGCATTGCAATGACTCATTAAGGCTCTTCATACAGTACCTTCCAAATGCATGAACCCTACTATCAAGAAGGACGAGGACAGCAGATATAATGGAAATCCACCATCTGCAAGTTCCCCTTCAAAACACTCCCCATCCTGACGAGGAAATATATAGCCATTTCTTCACAGATCCTGAAGCTCCCTCCCCAAAGGTAATTTGAGTTTCCGTTTGACTTCTCGTTGTTCAAAAAGGCAACTCAAGGGCAACTATAGATGGACAATATATGCTGGCCTAGTCAGCAATGACCACATTCCATGAAGGAGTAGGAAAAAACATAAATCTCCCTATGTACTGTCCGAAGGCAAGGAGTTTGTCATTACATGCAGGAAAAGAAATTGCTGGTGAAACTCAGCAAGTCTGTCAGCATCTGTGCGGAGAAAGCAGAGTTAATGTTTCGACTCCAGTAACTCTTCATCAGACCACAAAGCAACATTTACTGATTTCAAACTCTGCTAGTCCCAGCTGGCCTGCCAGAAACTATTGTCCACTTAAGACAATGATCCTCAAAGGTGTACCTAGTTAGTCTAGTACAGGATTCCAAATGACTCTTTCAGTTTTCACATGTAACTTGAGTTCTTGGCAGAATTGTGAGATATCAAGAGCAACCTTGCCAAACCTATCAGCAAATTCAACTAACAAACTGGAACTAACATCCTTACCCAGCATTATTATATCAACAAAATGCACACCATTCTTAATGACTGTTTTGCAATCTTTGACCTGCTGCTCTGCATTAATGGGCGCATTCTTCAAAGCAACATCTCTATCACGGAATTGCTAGCTGTGTGTATTTTCTAAAAGTGTTGAAGTACATCATGAACTTATTGGCAAAATTGATGCCCAAGGAATTAAAGTATTAGAGGCAGCATTAGCTCAGTCTCAAAATGATTTTGGGATAGAAAACAAAGTACACAGTAGTGTTCCCTTTGGAGTCAATATATATACCATTGCTTTTTTTGACATACATTAATGGCCTTTGCTTGGATATATAGGTCATTATTTCAAAGGAAAGATGTAATGTAAAACTCAGAAAATGTGTGGAGGATGGTAATGGACTTCAAAAAAATTTAGTTAAAGTTGCGAAAAAGGTAGACACGTGGCAGATTGAATACACTGCAGTGAAGTGTAAGGAGATTAATTTGGCATGAAGAATAGCAATATAAATTAAATGGTAGAATTTTAAATTAACAGAGACCTGGGGATCAAAGTTTTGGCAAAGATCTGTAGCTCCTGTTGTTGTACAGGAGGACACAGTATGCCCTAACACACTGGCGACACTGCCATACATCAAGAACATATTGGAACTGGACAACAAGACTCCTAAGACCGCGAGGAATCATGGTGCCCACATGCCCACAGCCACTCTACGACAAACACTCACAAGGATTAAAGATCTCATTCCCACAACATGCAGAACCAACATGGTTTACAAAATACCACGCAACGACTGACACAAACATTACATCGGACAGACAGGAAGGAAACTAGCCATCAGAATACATGAACATCAACTAGCAGCAAAACGGCACAACGAACTTTCCTTAATATCAGTACACTCCGATAATGAAGGCCTTCAGTTTATCTGGGACAAAGTAACCGTAGTAGCCCAAGCTAAACGTAGACACACATGGGAATTCCTACAGGCATGGTTCTCCATCCTTAATGCAATCAACAAACATATAGAATTGGACCCCATATACAAACCCATATAGATCAAAACCAGAAATGACACTACTCACCATAAAGGACCAGACAATGTAAATTCCAAGCGGAGTAGAATAACATCATTTCATCAAAGGCTCCACTGATGATGTCACCTAGCATGGTGATGAAACATCTGACGATAACTAGCCAGCTTGGCGAGCAAGTCAACAACCTCAGACCTGGGGATGTTTATGCGAAACAAGTTGAGAAAGCTGTTAAAAGGGAAAATAGGATCGTATAACATTTTATAATTGGAAACACAGAGAACAAAAGCAAGGAGGTTCTTTAGAAAGACTGGTTAACCACCAGCTCAAGGTCTGTTCTGGGCACCAGACTTTAGGAATAATATCAATGACATAGAATAGATGCAGAGGAGGTATCATTTGGGAAGAGAGCCTAGAGAAACTTCAGTTGGGGATTAACAGGTTAAAAGCAGATTATGTAGAAATGTGGTCGGTTTTGGAGAATAACTGAAAAGGAACTGTTTTTGGGTGCGGAAAAGCTGAGGATCAGAAGGGACAGATTGAAAGCAATTGGCTAAGGAACAAGAGATGAATAGAGGGAAAGAATATTAAATGTCAAACTTTCTGATCAGGAATATGCTGCTTGAAAGGGTGGTGACAGCAGATTCAACAATAACTATGGAAAAAGGATTGGATAAATAATGGAAAGGGAGACATTTACAGGGACGAGGAGAAAGAACTGGGGAGTGGGCCTCATTGGACAACTGGTTCAAAGATGTAGCACAGTCCAGATGGACCAAATGGCCTCCACTTCCATATCAGTCTCTATGATATGATTCTGCAATCAAATTGCACTCACCCAGCAATTCAGCCAAAGGCTTAAATCACTGAAATATTTATTATCTGAATCTCATAAACTTTTCCGGATCTTTTTTTCTTTTATTGCCTCCTCTCTAACAGGGTCAAATGATTTTTCCAACAGGCCTCTAATCATACTTCACAGCTTGGTTTAAAATTGGAACAACACTCACCATGTTCCAATCTTTTGGTACTCCCTCTGCACTTAATGAACTATGATAATGTGGGCCCAATGCTTATTCCTGATTCTGTTTTCATTTCTGTAGGTATTCCTGTGTACATTCCATGTAACCCTGATGCTTAATGAACATTTAAGCACCCCAGTGTTTTTAATGGCCATTTCATTACCTACATCTGTTTTATTCATGAACTAGTAAACAGGAGACACAAGGTAGATTCAGAAGGTAATCGCTCTGCCCAATCAACTTCCTTGGCCTTATGGAGGAGACTGTGATCCAAGTGGACCAGCAGACACTCCATGCTGTGGTGTGCCTTGAGTTCTGGAAAGATTTTGCTGGAGTTCCATATGAAAGGATGTTGCTTACACTTGCAGCAGCAGGGAAGTTAGATTTAAAACAGAAACAAGAACACAGGTGAAGAAAATGGGTGACTGTAGACTGTAGAACCAAATTTATTCCCTCGGCGATCCCATTTCAAAGACTAAAAATGGATGTTAGCCCACAAGAAGACCTGCAGGAGGACAGCTCTGCATCTGTTACAATTTAGGCAGCTTTCCACTGTATCAATGGTTGCCTCAGATCTTGTGACACCATGTGGAGTCCTAACCCCCCAACTTTGGAAAGCTTGTCTATAGAACACTATTGTCCTTTTGCAGATCTTTATAGTTCTACCTTGTTACCTCCTCAAAGAATTCTAATAGATTTGTTAGGCATGACATCCCCTTGACGATGTTTTGTTGACTCTGTGCTATTTTACCATGCACTTCCATGTACTCTACAATCTCATCTTTCATAATGGACTCTAAAATTTTTCCAATGACTAAGGTCAGGTTAACTGGCCTATGGTTGCTTGACTTCTGCCTCCTTCCCTTCTTAAACAGGGCTATTACATTAGCCAATTTCCAGTCCTCTAGGACCCTCCCTGACTCCAGTGATTTCTGAAATGTCACCTCCAATACCTGTATAATCTCCTCAGCTATCTCCTTCAGAACTCTAGGATATAGATAATCTGGTCCAGGTGAGTTATCCACTTTCAGACCTTTTAGCTTCTCCAGCACCTTCTCCTTAATGATGGCCACTGCACTCACCTCTGCCCCTGACTGTCTCAAAGTTCTGGTTTGCTGCTGGTGTCTTCCACCATGGGGACTGCTGCAAAATTCTTATTCAATTCCTCTGTCATTTCTTTTTCCCCATTACTATTTCTCCAATCCCATTTTCCAGTGGTCCAATGTCCACTCTTGCCTCTCAAGTTTTAGATATCTAAAAACAAATCTCTCACATCTGAGATAGTATGAACTGCAGATGTTGGAGAATCTGAGATAACAAGGTGTAGAGCTGAATGAACACAGCAGGCCAAGCAGCATCATAGGAGCAGAAGGCTGACGTTTCGGGCCTAGACCCTTCATCAGAAATCTCTTCGTTTATATTATGAGCTAGCTTACCCTCATATTTCATCTTCTCCCTCCTTATTGCTTTTTTAGTTGTTTTTGATGGTTTTTAAAGGCTTTCCGATCATCTGGTTCCCCACTAATTTTCCCCACATTATGTGCTTTTTCTTTTGCATTTATACTGTCCCTGACTTCCCTTGTCAGCTATGATTGCCTTATCTTCTCCTTAGTATGTTTCTTCTTCCTTGAATTTTTGTTGTGCCTCCTGAATTACCACTAGAAATCCCTCTCATTGCTGCTCCATCATCTTCCCCGCTAGGCTCCCCTTCCCATCAGCTCTGGGCAGTTCCTCCTTCATGTCTTCGTAGTTAACTTTACTCAATTGTAATACTGTTACGTCTGATTCCAGCTTCTCTGTCTCAAACTACAGGGAGAATTCTAACATATTATGGTCACTGCCCCCTAGGGGGTCCTTCACCTTAACCTCCCTGATCAGGTCTGCCTCATTACACATCACTAAATCCAGAATTGCCTATTCCCTAGCAGGCTCTACCACAAGCTGTTCCAAAAAACTATCTTGTAGACATTCCACAAATTCATTTTGTTGGGATTTGTTACCAACCAGTCCAGCAGCATACTGAAGTTCCCCACGATTATTGCAACAGTGCCTTTCTTACATGCCTTTTTCTATCTCCTGATTTATTTTCTGCCCTACACCCTGACTACTGCTGGGAAGCCTGTACATAACTCCCTTCAGGGTCTTCTTTCCTTTGCAGTTCCTCAACTCTATCCAGACACGTTCAACGCCTTCTAAATCTATATTATTTCTTGCTATCAATTTGGTTTAATTTGCTACTAACAAGGCAACCCTGCCCACTCTGCCCATCTGCCTGTCCTTTCAATAGGATATGTGTCCTTGGATATTTAGGTAAAAGCCTTAATTGCCTTACAGCCACTTCTCTGTGATATTCACAACATCGTCCCCATCAATTTCCTTTCTTTCTCATATCTTTGTCTACTTTTCCATAGCATCTATACTTTTCCCTCAACCACATCCAATATCTCGACGTTCCACATTCACACCATTCTGTATGAAGAAGTTCCTATTGAATTCCCGATTGGATTTCTCTTGGGCAAAGTTATTTTGATGGTAACCAAAAATGCTGGAGATCACAGCAGTTCAGGCAGCATCCATGGAGAGAGACTGAGTTAATGTTTGGAATCTAGATGACTCTTCATCAGATTTAATGTGAAGTGTAGAGGGGATAGATTTATGCAATAGTTGGTTGCGGGGGGGAATGGTGGAGGAGAAAGTGTGTTGATAGTTCAGATTAATCTGTCCCCTCCACGCTTCACATCAGCTCTGATAAAGAGTTATCTAGACTTAATGTTGGATCTCATATTTTCCAATGAGAGTCCGAGTCATGGGATAGTTTCAGGTGAGCTTTATTTTCAGTACAGCTTCATTTCACCAGATCAATAAGGTGCACATAAAGCTTCAGAATGTCTTAACTTATACAGTTTAAATTTAAAGCATACATGACCCCCCCCACACCCCAACTTTGATCATTATTGGTCAGTGGCGCCAAGTTATCCCTTTGTAATTGACTCTCTGGTACAGCATCTTATACTGTTCAAGCTTACCTCAGCAATTTCAATGAATTTGTAATTAAACTAAGAGATGGACAGACTTGTTGTCCACTCCCATCCTTCACGATGTTTCCCCAACACTCTTATCTGCCTTTTCACAATGGATGCTGTATGCAAGTAATATTTGCCAGCTGCACAGTGTTAACTACCAATTAACTGGATACTTGCCTCTCACTTCAGGACCTTTTAAATTCTTCATTACAGGAAATACAAAAGAACACTGATTTTAGATCAGTTCCAACAAAGTTATGTGGTTACTGTTAGTCAGAGGCTGCAGAGAGATGGAGGGAGGAGGAAAGGTACAAGCTGCTGACGTCGCTGCCTGAGGAGATGTTAGCCAGAGGATGCAAAAACATAAAGAGAGAGAAGCGGTACCAGCCGCTGACATCACCAACAGGGAGGTACTGAATACAGAGGGGCCGACACGAAGAAACTTGTGGACTAAAAATGACCTGCGTCCAGGTGCTAGTTTGAACCGATTTAAACTGGTTTGAATTAATTAAGTTCTGCAAAAATGTAAGAAAGATGAGGTAATGCAAAAGCCTTATTTGGACGAGAAATATTGAAGTAATGCTCCCTCAGTCTCTGGGCCAGGGCCAATAAGATAAAGGTGTGCGATAAGCGAATTAGCCTGGGCCAACAGGAAGAAGACAGCACGACTTGAGAGAGATAAGAGAAAGAATAAAAAGGAGAGCAACAGGGCATACAGCCAGTGAAACTGCTGGAGACCAACCATCACCAAAGCAGACCCTACATCAAGGATGTGGTGACGGCACTGAATGCAGTGCCAGGCCAGCGCCAGCCCTCGTCAGCAGCTATCCTGATCGGGTATTAGCTTTTATATTCTGTCACTACTTGGGGATTGTCAGAGGATTCTAGTGGGTGTATAAGTAGGTCCTAGTTCAGTTTGTGGGAAAATATCTAAGGTCTAGTTTTGTGATTAAAACATTTAAGCAACGCGTGTGTTGTTTAATACACTAACAAAGTAATTGGTGAGGGTACAAGAATTGACTCTTCTCCTGTCTATATAAGCTGATAACTGGAGTTGGTGTTGCCAGGCTCCCAATATTACTTAATGTTAGAACTCTTTAGCTAACAAGTTGTGTCTTAATGTGTTCATTCAATCCACATTCCAATGTCTGTTAATTTCTGTATCTATGATTCATCTCTCTCCGGATGATATGGGGGCTGCTTTTACTGTTTGAAACTGGTTTGAATCTTTTCCTCTAATGCTTTCAGTGATTCTTTTGTATAAGTGGATCTATAACAACTCTGGCATCTATATCTATGTTTACCTGAAGAGTTTTAACTAAAACCTTCTCTTAATATTGTAACAGACTGATTAAGTAATTCAAGAGAAAAAACTAATTTGTGTGAAAGGTTCTAATCTATGTCTTATGACTAAGCAACTGCAGCTTCACATTCTATCTCAGCCAGTGAGCTCGAGTCTACAGAACGGCTGTTATTCCACTTGTGAAGACTAGATTAAGCAATTATTTTCCCAAGTGCTCTATCTACTGTCAGCCACGTTCAGCTACATTAGCCATAGGTAGCTGTTGGCCATTTTGTGCTGCCCAGTCATGGGCAGCCCTAACAGTTAGCTTGCTCTCTCCCCATGGATGCTGCCTGACCGGCTGTGATCTCCAGCATTTTTTGCTTTCAGTATCTGTAATAATTGCTCCTCCGTATATTGATGGCCTCCAATTAACACAGAGCAACCATTCTCTGTATCTGCTCAATCTAAACCTCTCTTAACTTTAAAGACCTCAATTAGCTTAGCCTACACCCTTCTTTCTCCAAGTGCGAAGAGACCCATGCTTTCCTGTGTTACTGTATCCCTTTTGTAATGGCTGTATATGAAGCCAATGCCACCAATAGAACCTACAGCTGACGCGTGCACGGTAACACCTTTTCTGGCTCAACATTCACTTATTCTCGATTACATTTCTGTGAATTTCATTGGGATGTTTTCAGTGTTAAAGTTGGTTAATAAAGATTTTGCTTATGCAAGAGGAAATATTTTTGTGTTTCTTACTGATTGAGTCTCTACTGTGCCACACACTTGCTTCTGACAGACAATCTATGAATGGATAGTTTGCCTTTCTCTTATTGAAGTCAAATGCATATGTTTGCTAAGTTAAAAATTTAAATGGGTGGAAAATGAAAGCTGGTAAGACATCATGGGTGTAATTGAGTCTGCTCATGGATCATGGTGCCATATTTGCATTGGGAGCATACACTTTGTTTGTCAGCATGGTAACTGGAACTGCACACAACACTCTCAGTGTGGTCTAACTACAGTTTAATAAAGATTTGGCATAACTTGCCCACTTTTTAATTCTATCCTTGTGAAAATCAAGCCCAATGCATAGGTTGTTTGTTCTTTTAATTTGAAGCATATGTTTACTGATTGGTGCATTTGTCTGAGATGTTTGGAAAACATCCAATGTGACACCACTGTTTAAAAAAGGAAGTAGACAAAAAGCAGGTAACTATAGGCCAGTTAGCTTAACGTTGGTAGTGGGGAAAATGCTTGAATCTATCATTAAGGAAGAAATAGCAAGACATCTGGGTATAAATTGTCCCATTGGGAACACCCAGCATGGGTTCATGAAGGGTAGGTCATGTTTAACTAATTTGGTGGAATTCTTTGAGGACATTACTTGCATGGTGGACAATGGGGAACCTGTGGATGTGGTGTATCTGGATTTCCAGAAGGCATTTGACAAGGTGCCACACCAAAGGCTGCTACATAAGATAAAGTTGCACGGTATAACAGGTAATGTATTGGCACGGATAGAGGATTGGTTGACCAGTAGAAAGCAAAGAGTAGGGGTAACTGGGTGTTGGTGTTTTTCTGGTTGGCGGTCAGTGGCTAGTGGTAAGCCTCAGGGATCAGTGTTGGGACCTCAATTGTTTACAATTTATATAGATGATTTGGAGTTGGGGACTAAGTGTGGTGTGTCAAAATTTGCAGATGACACTAAGACGAGTGGTAGAGCAAAGTGTGCAGAAGACACTGAAAGTCTGCAGAGGGGTATAGATAGTCTAAGTGAGTGGGCAAAGGTCTGGCAGATGGAGTACAATGTTGATAAGCATGAGGTCATCCATTTTGGTATGAATAACAGCAAAATGGACTATGTTTTAAACAGTAAAAAATTGTAGCACGCTGCTGTGCAGAGGGACTTGTGTGTCCTTGTGCATGAATCGCTGAAGGTGGGATTGCAGGTGCAGCAGGTGATTAAAAAGGCAAACAGAATTTTGTCTGCCATTGCTCGAGGGATGGAGTTTAAAAACAGGGAGGCTATGCTGCAGCTGTATACGGTCCTGGTGAGGCCTCACCTGGAGTACTGTGTGCAGTTTTGGTCTCCTTACTTGAGAAGAGATATACTAGCATTGGAGGGGGTGCAGAGGAGATTCACTCGGTTGATTCCAGAGTTGAGAGAGTTGGATTATGAGGAGAGATGGAGTAGACTGGGATTATACTCATTGGAATTCAGAAGAATGAGAGGAGATCTTTTAGAAACATACAAGATTATGAAGGGAATAGATAAAGTGGAGGCAGGGAAGTTGTTTCCGCTAGCAGGTGAAACTAGGACTAGAGGGCATAGCCTCAAAATAAAGGGAAGCAGTTGTGGGACTGAGGTCAGGAGGAACTTCTTCACCCAAAGAGTTGTGAATCTGTGGAATTCCCTGCCCAGTGAAGTGTTGAAGCTACCTCACTGAATGTTTTTAAGGCAAGGCTAGGTAAATTTTTGAACAATAAAGGAATTAAGGATTATGGTGAGCGGGCGGGTAAGTGGACCTGAGTCTCAAAGATCAGCCATGATCTTATTAAATGGAGGGGCAGGCTCGAGGGGCCAGATGGCCTCCTCCTGCTCCTAGTTCTTATGTTCTTATGTTCTTATCTCTGTTTCGTTATCTCACCTAGTCGTACAACTCTTAGGTGATAACCTACCTTCTAGTTCTTCCTGTCAGAATGTATGATCGCACCTTTATCTATGTTGAACTGAATGTGTTTGTTATTTGCCCGTTCTAAGTAATAATACACAATCACATTCTGAACAAAAACACAGTTAATAGATAACAAATACGGAGGAAATTGTTTTTCCCCATTCACATTCTCAAAACACACGGCGTAATTTTAAAACAAAATGACCTCTTGACCTACACTGTTCCTGTAGAAATAGTCCTTTTAAAAATGGAATTTGTTATCCCTAAGATCATTTAGGTGGATCCACACCATTTTCCCAATTGCTCAAATCATTATTGATTAATTTAACCAGATACTTAAAAATGCAGACAACATTTAAGCTATAACCTAACCACTGCCACACATGTGTCTGTTGCTATCTACTTAATCATGTACTCTTCAATTTATTTATGAAACCTACAATGTTGCTGGTCTATTTATAGTTATATCTACACTCACTCACACTCCCTGGGAATTATGATGAACTCCAGAAGGCAAGTGCTTTTTTATAGTACTCTGTGAGACAGGAGGAGTAAAGAATGCTGCATCCAACCTTCCTAGGGAGTCATCAGCTTCCCTTATTCCAAATGCAGCATCTCGCTCTTCCCTCCCTCCTCAATTAGTCTCCCCTTATCCTTAAAGCTCCAGTCCGCAGCCCACTCTCCTCCCACCAGGTAGGAGCCATCCCCAAAGAAACCCCAGTTGTGCTGCCACCCACTGGGTAGCTGCCAGCAAGATTTGGTCAGTTCATAGACCAAAAAGCAAAGAACAAAATACAGTGAGATCCTGTAACGAACATGAACAAGGAACAACAGGAGGCCACTCAGCCCATCAAGCCTGCTCTGTCTTCCTATAAAATAATGGCTGTTCTGATTCTTAACTCAACTTTACATTTGTGTATTGCCCTGATAATCGTTCATCTTCTTGGTAATCAAGTATCTACCTGCCTCTAAATTAATAATATTTAAAGACTCTGCATCCACTGCCATCAGGAAGGGAATTCCAAAGATTCACAACCCTCTGAGAGAAAAAAAAGTTTCTTCATCTCTGTTTTAAATGGGCGCCCCTTATTTTTAAACAGTGACTCCCAGTTCTAGATGCGACCACAAGGGGAAATATCCTTTTGACATTCACCTAGTCAAGTTCCCTCAGGATCTAATTAAATTACCTCTGACTTTTCTAAATTCTAGAGGATGCAGGCCTAGTCTGTCTAATCTTTCCTCATAAGGCAAGCTAACCATTCCAGGTATTAGTCTAGTTAACCTTCTCTGAACTGTTTCCAATTTATTAACATCCTTATGTAAGTACGGTCATCAGTACTGAAAACAATACCCCACGTACAGTCTCACAAAATCCCTATGAAACAGAAGCATAGCCTCCCTTCTCTTGCATTCAATTCCCCTTGCAATGAACCATCATGTTCTATTATCTTTCCTAATTACTTGCTGTACCTGCAAACTAAACTTCTGTGATTCAGGCACTGGGACGTCCAGATCCCTCTGCACATCAAAGTTCTCAGTATTTAGATAATATGCTTCTTTTTAATTCTTTCTGCCAAAATAGCCAATTTCACACTTCCTAACATTGAATCCATTTGCCAAACTTTTGCCCACTCAATTAAACTGTCTGTACCCCTTTGTATGCTTATGTTCTCTGCACAATTCACTTTAAAGTTGGAAAGTTGCAAGATCGTGTTCTACTGTGGTTGTTTTGCATCACATCTGTGGAGCAATTGAATCATAGAATCTCTACAGTGTGGAAACAGGCTGTTTGGCCCATCGATTTCTCACCAACCCTCCTACCCAATCCTACACCATCCACCCCATCCCAGTAACCCTGCATTTCCCATGGCTAATCCATCTATCCTGCATATCCCTGGGCATTATGGGCAATTTAGCATGGCCAATCCACCTAACCTGCAATAGTTCCTACTATCTCTCTCCACCTGACCTGCACATCTTTAGACTGTAGGCAGAAACTGGAGCACCCAGAGGAAACCCATGCAGAGACAGGAAGACCATACAAACTCCATACAGGCAGTTGCCTGAAGGTTGAATCAAAACTGGGTCCCTGGCACTGTGAGGCAACAGTGCTGACCACTGAGTCACCGTGCCACCCCATTGGTCAAAACATTTGACTATTCTCTAAAAGGTTGATTGTTCCAGCAAGTAGAAGTAGGAGATCAGGGGGGTTGTGGGTCAAAGCCAAATTCCTGCCTCCCCCTGTCATTATGTATGCACCGAGGTATCCCTGGAGAGGGGAACACATGGCATCCGCTGAGATCCTTGTGGCCTTCTGTGACCAATGAACACTGCAGGGGTTGGAGTGCATCACGTAGAAGAGAGCGTAAATTGAAAGATAAGCACGGCATGTAAAAAAAAGGCGTTATATTGACCATGAATGACTTAAATTTTCATATCATTTGAGCAATTCAAAATAATAGAGGCAGCTACAAGGAAGGATTCATTGAGTGCAGGATAATTTCCTGGAACAATATATTGTGGATCCAGCCAGGGATCAGGCTATTTTGAATCTAGCCATTTGTAGTGAGGCACATTTAATAAATGGTCTCAGTATAAAAGCTCCCTAAGGGGACAGTGACCATAACAAGGTAGAACTTAACATTCAGTTTGAGAGTGAGAAACATGAGTCAGAAATAACTGTACTAAACTTAATTAAGAGTAATTACATGGAAATGGAGGTAGTGTTAGCTGGGATGGGCTGGGAAAAGGAGTTGAGCAGAAAAGACATTCAAAGAACAATGGTAGAGATTTAAAACATAACTCAGGATTCACAGCAAAGATGAGGAAGGAGGGTTTTAGGAAGGGGATATAAACCACCCATTGGAAGGTAAGTATGGTATCAAATTGAAAAAGAAGTGTCGAAAATATTAGTGGTAAATCAGAGGATTTGGAAAGTTTTAAAAGCCAACAGAAGACAATCAAAAATTAATAGAAGGAGAAAATAAACTGTAAGGACAAACCAGCAAGTAACTTAAAAATGGACAGTTAGGGGTTTTTCAAATGTATAAAAAGTAAGAAAGAGACAACGGTGAACATTGGCCACTGTTATCAGGCTTTTGAATGGGCCTCTTTAACATTAATGTTGATCTCACTCTGCACCTTTCGGCAGCTGTAACATTGTATCCTGCACTCTGTTCTGTTTACACTGTTGCACTTGTATAGTATAAGACAACACTTTTCACTGCACTTTGGTGCATGTGACGGTGATAAATCAATTCAAATCAATTCAACACTTAGAGAACAAGGTTTGGAAAATAATAACTGGGAACCAGGAAATGGCAGGTGAGTTAAATAAATACTTTGCATCTGTCTTCATTGTAGAAAACACTAACAATGTTTCAGAAAATGATAAGTAGCTATAGAGATAAGGGATACACTGGTAGTAATCTTCCAAGAGCCTTTAGATTCTGGAAAAACCCCAGTGGATTGGAAAACTACCAATATGACAACCCTATTCAAAAAAGGAGACAGACAGAAAATAGCAACTATAGGCCAATTAGCTTAGCATCTGTTGTTGGGAAAATGTTTGAATCTACTGTAGAGGATGTAGTAGCTTAGCATTTAGAAACACATAATATAATCAAGCAAAGTCAGCATGGTTTCCTGAAGGAGAAATCATCCCTGACAAATTTATTACAGTTCTTTGTGGATGTTACGAGTGGGATAGATAAAGGGGAAACAGTGGATCTAACCAGAGGGCATATGCTTAAGGTAAGGATCCCTAAGAGGGTGTTAGAGGCAAGTCGTGCAACATTTAAGAAAGAGCTAGATGAGCACTTAAAATGCCAGGGTATGGTAGACCACAGATCAAGTAAGGGCAATGGGATTAGTGTAGTTCTGTGTTTGTTGGTCAGCATATACATGGTGGGCTAAGGGGTCTGTATGACTCTATGATTCCAATATTTTTGAAATTTCAGAAGGTTTTTCATTAGATACACACATTAGACTACTTAATAAGAAAGAAACCATAGTGTTAGAGCTAGTATAGCAGCATGGATAGAGGATTGGCTAACTAATAGAAACCTGAGGGTTGGGATATGGGGGCATTTTCATGATAGCAACTCGCAACTAATGGAGTTCTACAGAGATCAGTGCTGGGGTCACTATTATGTGTAATATATATTAATGAATTTGATGAGGAAAGTAAATTTATGATTGCCAAGTTGGTGGAAATAGATAGTAAGGATGACACAAAGTCTGCAGGGGGATATAGGCAAGTTAAGTGAGCGGGCATAAACTTGGCAGATAGTGTATAATGTGGGGAAATGTGAATGAGCTGAATATTATTGAAATGGAGAAAGAAATTGAGAAAAGTTGCAGCACACTGTGATTTGGGAGTCCTTGTGTATGAATCACAAAACATTCATCCAAGTTCAGTAGGTAATAGGAAAGGCAAGTGGAATGGTGGCCTTTATTTCAAAGGGAACAGAGCATAAACATAGTCAGGTCTTGCTAAAATTAAACAAGTCACCGGTCAGATTACAGCTGGAATATTGTGAATGGTTTTGGACCCCTTTCTAAGGAAAGATATGCTGGAGTTAATCCAGAGAAGGTTCACCAGGTTGATCTCTACTTTCTTATTTTCTTATGAAGGTTTGTTGTATGAGGAGAAGTTGAGTAGGTTGGACCTGTACTTATTGGAGTTTAGAAAAATGAGAGGCGACCTTATTGAAGTACATAAGGTCCTTAGAGAGCTTGACAGGGTAGATAAGGAGCATTTTTTTTCCCCTTATGGGAGAGTCTAGGACCAGAGGGCACCATCGCAGAGTAAGGCATCACCAATTTAAGACAGGGTTAAGGAGGAATTTCTTCTCTCAGAGGGTAATGAATTTGTGGCATTCTTCACTAAAAAGGCTGTAGAGCTGGGTTGTTAAATTTATAAAAAACTGAGATTAACAGATTTTTAATTTTTATGGGAATCAAGGCTTATAGGGAAACACCCGGAAAGTAGAGTTGTGGATCATCAAATCAGCCTTGGTCTCAGTGAAGAGCAGAGCAGACTTAATGGGCTGAATGGCCTACTTCTATTCTTACGTCCTATGGCCCTAGGACAGACATTTTGATTTAATTTTGTAAAATTCCTTCAAAGTTTTGTTTTTGTTACATTGCCTCATTAGGGGCTGTCAACTTGTTATCAAGCTAATTTGTTTATTATTTAGTTTATAAAAGATGTATGGCATTTTCTTACCCCTTCTGTTGAGTACAGGTTTTGCTGGTTGTTAAGTCTCCAACCTTTCAATCATTAGCAAATTTCAATATTGCACTCTATGCATTCAAGTGCTCCTTTGAATATTAGAGTTCCAATTGGTTCTAGTGGTACAGTGAGCACAACTCTCAGGCTAATGTACTTGGGACATGGCAGATGGTGAGATTTTAATTTCTTTAAAATTTGGAATTAAATGGCTGTCTAATTATGACTATATAAACACTTTTGATTGTCATTTGAGCAGTTAGAGTGTAGAAAGTACTGTCTGAGGGTATGGGGGGACAGGTTCACTCGAGTGGTTATGGTCTGGAATGTACTGTCAGAGAGTATGGGGGAGGCAGCTTCACTCAAGGCTTTGAAAAGTGAGTTTGACTGTTCTTTGGAAATGTACAGTGTTACAGGGAGAATACAGGAGAATGGTGCTGAGTGAATTGTCCATTTGGTGAACCGATGCAGACACGCTTGGCCAAATGGCCTCTTTCTGTGCTATAACAATTTTTTGTGAAGGTGATGTCTCAGCATATTCTGGATGCAACCAGTCCTGGCCTCACAGAATGATGAAGGAAAACTGAACTATACCTAAAAGGAGTTGTGCACTTGTCAAAGAAAGTGATGTTTGAATGGTACAGTACTTCAGTGAGTTTGCATCTTAAAAACTGGCTACCAATTCACACTGGAGCTCTGGGATCTCGGAGTAACAGAGAAGGACCGTTAGATTGAACTTTAGCATCAGTATAGAGAGCAATGAGGCAAAACTAAAAACTCCTGGAGTTTTAGGAAAGAAAATGGACCTCATGGAAATGTAGAAGCTAATGAAATGCATGGATAAAGTCAATGTGGAGCATAATGTGACAGTGGAACAACAGGGTAAATAAGTTAAAAAACAGTCTATTTTGAGCTTATGTCAGAAAAATCTTCCCCTTTCAATCAGGAGTAATTTCCAGTTACAGAACCAATGAATCTTTTGTAAAGCTTTCTTTTGAAATCTCAGTGTTTGGTGTCCAGACGACAATAGAAACTTAAAAAGTTGTGTAATCACAAACCTTCTTCCTTTTACATGAACCTACTTTGCTGAAGGCTACAATTAATTGCAACTTCAAGCATCCAAAAAGCAGAGAGTAAACATGTTTTTTTTTGAAAAATATCAGACAAATATTATTTTCTTTAGCTATGGTAAACAGCAGATCTGTGACAAGCTGTTATGATAGTATTTGGTTAAAACAATCACAGGCCTGCAATACAATATAATTGCATGTTGTCACAAACTACAGAATTCTGGTTAATGTAGTGAAAATGTTGTTTTCTTTTGTACCAGTTTTAATTGAGATCAGACCATGTTTCTTATGTAGAAATTCTGGACATTTAATTAAAGTTTTATGTCTGTAAAACAGCAATAAACAAATTCAGGGAGAAGTCTCTCTGTTTCATGAAGAGCTAATTTTGAAATACCTAAAATCAACAGAATCCATGCTGCGTGCATGGAATGATATGCAATTCTGTCAGAAAGTGAAACACCTGCGGATTCCACAAGGCGTCTCCTGAGCTCCTGCAGTGGAAACAGGAGTCCTAGCATTTTCTGAGGATCAGTTCCATCTCAGAGCTTTGAGAGATCTGAAGAGCCCCTGTGAACTTTCAGATGCATATCAATGTTTGGGGGTTTAAGAAAATGTTTGGGGTAGAAATTATGGGCACCAACACTGGTGAGGCTATTATGTGCCATGGGCATTGGTCTGATCGCTCTCTATCGTATTCTTTTTCCAGGAGAGACCTCTAAAGTCATATAAAAATGCTGCAGCACAGAAGGCGGCCATTCACACCATCAAATCTATGACAGCTCTGTATAACAACCCAATCAGTCTCATTCCTCAACTCTGTCCCTACAGCCTGCATCTTTACCTCCCTCAATTGCCCATCCAATTTCCTGTTGAAATCATTGATTGTTCCCACTTTCATCCAGTTCAGTATTCCATACAAATTCCAGGATCCTGATTGAAGGAGCTCACACCATGGAAACTGGCCTTTCCTACATGATTGAAACCACTACAGCTGGGGGCACACATGCTTCTGAGCCTGCAGGTTGTGGACACAAGCTCCTGATGTTATGAAGTTTGGTAGGGTAATTGTGAGGTGGAAGGCAGGAACCTAAAATGTTGGTTCCTTTAAGAGATTTGTGCTTTGTCTGTACTTAGAAATTTTTAAAAAATTGTATGTCTGTGAGCAGCAGCTGATGTTGCCAGTACAGAGAGCCTCAAAAAGTGCAATAAAGTGTATCAAAAGAGCCTTAGTGGCAGGCAAAACAGCAGTCTTGTTTTGATGAAATAGCAAGTACTACAGATGCTGGAGTCAGAGATAACGCAGTGTGGAGCTGGAGGAACACAGCAGGCCAGGCAGCATCAGAGGGGCAGGAAAGTTGACGTTGCAGGTTGGGGCCTTTCTTCAGTCTTGTTTTGATGTTGTGACAAAGAGTTTGAATTTGGTCAATTATTTTAAACGAAGCACCTAGAAACAGAAAGCCAATTGAATTTAAATCTGATGGTGTTGACAACCTGAAACCAATCATATTATAAGAATTTGATTATGTCATTATGGGCATATAAGACGAGGACATTTGTAAAATTGGGGAGAGCTATCTGAAAGAGAGAGCCATCTGCCACCTGCCAGAGTTACCACCATTCAGCTCTCAGAGAAAGCCCATCTAATTGATCAAATGTACCATGGTATTTTAGCTCAAAGTCCTCATTGAAGAAATTATAGAGATAAAATATCCCTGACAGCAGAATTAATGGAAGAAAAGCATTTGTGAAGACAGCAGAGACAACAGAACATTCCAGAAGACAGTCTGTGTGAACTTGGAGAGATTAAGTTATAACTTATTACTTCTTATTAATTGGCTTTCTATTTGTGGGACTTGTCTTTATTTAAACAGCATTCCAGTAGAATTTAGACCAGTTAGGGAGTAGTTAGTAGTCTAGGGGGGAATTGTCATTATGTTATTAATTTTGTTAATTTATTCATTGTTGGGTTAAATAAATAAATTGTTTCTTGTTACTTGTAAACTGGAGATCAGGGATTTTCTTTCTTTTAACCACTTTTAATAGATTTCAAGGGAAAAGGCAAGCTTCTCTGGGTGTTTAGGTGTTAATTATTAGAGGGGAACCCCTACTCCTATCATAACATATTGGGGCTTGTGTTTTAGTTTAATTACCAGAGGGGTTCAGCCAATCCCCATCGTTACAAAAAATTGGGGGCTCAAGTCTGGGATCTGGACATGTTGAGGCAGGGATCTGGGCATTTTGTATATGGGACCTGAACGGATTTGGACAGATTTAAACAGACTTGAAGATTACTGTCCTAGATCTTTAAATAAAACTTAGGTGAGAAAAATAAATCTGTTTAATTTGGTTACTTGTAGTAGGTTAAATTAAAAGTGAAGGAAATGGCTCTTAACATTGCTAAAGAGGTTCTGGGGGTTGAAGATACTTCTCAATATTGTCAAGAAAGTCAGAAAAACAGAGGAAGGATATAGTATTTGAATTAGCAAACAGATTAGAGTTGGTTTAACTTGGGATTAAAGGAAAGCGAAATTGTAATGCAGTTAGTATATCAGAGAAGCAGGCAAGTGAGGTGGAGTTAGAATAACTTAGATTGCAAATGAGACAACTGGAGTTAGAGAATGAGAGGAAGGCGAGAGAGTTTGAATTATGGTTACAAGCAGAAGAAAGGGAAAGCTGACCCATGTTAGAAGATAAAGAAAGGGAGAGAATGTTCTTAGCTGAGCAAAAAGAAAGAAAGAGGAGGGAAAAGAGTGAGATTTTGAACTTCAGAAGTTGCAAATTGAACAGGAAAGTCAATTTAAAAATGGAGATGAAGGTAAAAGATAGGTAGAGTGAGGAGGAGATTGATGAGCAAGCCCACCGTAGCCAAAGACATGGTAGGGATATACACAAATTTGTTAAAACATTGCCACAATTTGATTAAAAAGATGTCGAAGCCTTTTTCATTTCCGTTGAGAAACTGGCTAGGCAGATGAACTGGTCAGAGACTGTGTGGGTGATGTTAATTCAGACCAAGTTGTAAGGCAAGGCTAATGAGGTGTTTGCAGCGCTGTCAGATGAGGTGTCAGTAGATTATGAAAATGTTAAACAAGCTATTTTGAGTGTCTACAATTCAATACCAGAAGCATATAGACAACAGTTCAGAAACATAAAGAAGAAAGCAGGCCACAGTTATGTTGAGCTCAAAAGAATTGAACAGAGCAACTTCAGTAGATGGGTGAGAGAATTAAAGGTAGAAAAGACATATGAAGATCTTAGAGAGATTATTCTGCTGGAGGAATTTAAAAACTCACTTCCAGAGATGATAAGAACTCGTATTGAGGAACAGAAAGTTACCAAAGTAAGAAGAGCTGCAGAGATGGCGAAAGAATATCTATTAGTCCATAAATCGAAATTTAGCTTCTGACAGCAATTTCATTCCGCGAGGGATAGTAATTGGGATAAAGGGAGTTCCTTCAATGAGAAACAAAAAGTAGATCACACTGGGAGCAGTTTACCGCAGGTGAAGAAAGAAATCCAAGAGGGTCAGAAGGAGACAAGAGGCCCCAGGTGTTTTCACTATAATAAGGTGGGACACACAAAGTGCTGGTGGTTGAAAAAAGGCACTGGAATTAAGGATATGGCAAAAGATGCTAAACTAGTGGGATTAGTTGAGGTAGTAAAGGAAATCCCAAAAGGAGTAGAGGAGCTGTAGGAGAGAGCACAGCCTAGTCACAGGCTGGATAGTGAGGCAAGGTCTGATCTCTACGAAGACTTCACCTCTGTGGGTAGGATTAACTCAGTAAGAACAGGGGGAGAAGGTAAAGAAGTTACAATATTGAGAGATACGGAAGCTGGTCAGTCTCTAATGGTAAGAAATGAAGTATTTGCCTGCCTTCTGACATGTTACCCAGGAGAGCGGAAATCTGTGGAATAGATGGACAGAGATTTAGCGTTCCGCTGTGTAAGATCAGGTTGGAAAGTCCAATCAAGACTGGGAAAGTGGAAGTGGGAGTGATTTGAAAGAGTGTCAATTCCAAGAATACAGTTTCTTCTTGGAAACGACCTGGCAGAAGCAAAAATGGGAGTGACACTCCTCGTAGTCAAGAAGCCAAAGGACAAGATCCCACAGTCAAAGATTAAAGCAAGAGGGGAAAACCAAAGAGAAAGACAAAGGAGTTGAGGTCCAGTTAGCTGACACCCTGCTTGACGAAATGGTAAAGGAAGCACCTAAACAGGTAGAGGATCAGGCAGAGGCGTTTAGTTCTGAAAGACTACTGGAGTTACAACAAAAAGATGAGGCAATAAAAGATCTATATCATAAAGCTTACTCGGAAAAGAAATCAGAATATATTTACAAATGTTATTATCTCAAGGACAGAATCCTAAAGTGAAAATGGAGGCAGGTTAGTGCAGAGGAGACATGGGCCGAGGTTCACCAGATTGTGTTGCCGGTAACACACAGGAAGGAAACATTGTGGATAGCGCATGAATTACTGATAGGAGGTCATTTAGGAGTGAGGAAGACTCAGGCTAAAATACAAAACCACTTCTATTGGCCTGGAATTGCATAAGCATGTGGTTAAATTTTGCCGTACCTGTCATACTTGTCAATTAGTAAGAAAGCCATAGGCTTGTAATAAAACCAGCATCTTTGATGCCAAGTCCTGCACTTGAAGAAATTTTCACGCGGGTAATGATTGATTATGTAGGTCCCCTCACGAAAAGCAAAAGTTGGGACCAGTATTTGCTAACCATAATGGATGTGTTTTCCAGATTTCCGAGGCCATTCTATTATGGAGTGTCAAGGTAAAAAGTGTTGTGGAAAAGTTGGTTACTTTCTTTACACGTAATGGCCTACCCATTCAGTCAGACCAAAAGTCCAATTTTACTGCCAAACTATTTAGGGAGGTCATGGATAGTTTAGGCATCAAACACTTTAAATCAAGAGCGCACCATACTGAATCCCAGGGAGCATTGGAAAGGTGGCATCGGACCCCAAAAACCATACTCAGAGTTTATTGCCAGGATTAACCAAATGATTGGGATAAAGGTATCCCATTTATACTGTTTGTCGTTAGAAACGGCCCAAATGAATTGACTCAGTTTATTCCATTTGAGTTGACACTCAGTCACTAAGTAAGAGGGCCTTTAAAATTAATTAAGAAAAAGTTGATAGGTCCAAAGTCAGAGATCTCAGAGTTGGATTATGTTTCTGAAGTGAGAGAAAGATTGAACAGTCAGTGAATTAGCTAGACAACATTCGAAGGTGGCACAGCATTCGATGAAGCAAGAAGCAGGTAAGAAATTTAAAATTCTTGCGTTTGCCCATGGGGATAAAGTATTGGTGCTGTTACCAGTGGTAGGAGACCCCTTTGAAGCAAGGTTTAGTGGTCCCTATCAGATTGAGAAGAAGTTGAGTCAGGTGGATTATCTGGGAAAGATGCTGCATAGAAAGAAGCTTTATCTGGTATGTTATGTGAATACATTGAAACCGTACTATGATGGGGACAGGGAACAGGAAAAACAGGGTATTAGTTACTGCCCCTTAGATTGAGGAATCCGATCCGAATCATTTGATTTTGATGTGCCTCAAAGTAAGTTAAATAATGAGGAAGTTCCTTGAGAATGGGATAGGATAGTAAGCTATCTGTATCAGGAACAAAGAACTGAACGGAAAGGTTTGATGCAGAATCATAGAATCCCTATACTGTGGAAACAGTCCCTTTGGCCCAACAAGTCCACACTGACCCTGAGAGCATCCCACCCAGACCCAGCCCCCTATAACCCACCTAATCTACACATCCCTAAACATTACAGGCAAACAAGCATGGCCAATCCACTTAGCCTGCACATCTTTAGACTGTGGGAGGAAACCGGAGCACTCGGAGGAAACCCACGCAGACACAGGGAGAACGTGCAAACGCCACACAGACAGTCACCCAAGGCTGGAATTGAACCCAGGTCCCTGGCGCTGTGAGGCAGCACTGCTAACCACTGAGCCACCGTGAGGACATTTGTGAGAATAGAATGGGGAGGACTAGTACTATAGTCCTATGGAATGCTGTTCTGATAAAACAATACTCCTACAGGCTTAATCCTTTTAAAACCACACAGATACAGAACAAGGTGGAAGCATTGCTGCAAGAGGACACTCATCGAGCCAAGCCTAAGTGAATGGAGTTCGCTGATTGTGTTGGTTCAGAAGCCTGACGGAACTTCATGGTTCTGTATGGATTATTGGAAAGTCAATTGACTCAGAGCCAATTCCAATGCTCGAGGACTGCATGGAAAATTTTGGACAAGCCACATATATCACCAAGTTGGAATCACTCCATGATTACTGGCAAGTGCATTTGTCAGAGAAAGCAAAAGAAGTTTCTGCATTTGTAATCCCAAATGGGCTGTATCAATTTAAGGTAATGTCCTTTGGTATGAAGAATACACCAGCCATATTTCAAAGACTTGTGAACAGAGTCATGGCAGAATTGACTAATTGTGCCGTCTATATAGATGACATTGTGATCTTTAGCCATTTATGGAAAGATCACATGGTGCTTTTGGCAGAGCTCTTTGAAAGATTATGGGAGGCAAAACTGGTTATAAACTTAGCAAAGACTGATTTCACAAAGGCAGAAGTGACATTCTTGGGACATAATATCAGACATGGAAAGATGACACTGAGGAACATAAAGACAAAAGTTATCAAGGAATTTCCAATTTCCAAGACCATTCTCAAAGAAGGAGGTAGTTTGATTTTTGAGACTGAATGGATTCTACTGGAAGCTTGTGCCATACTTTAGCGTGATGGCACTGCTGATGGATTTGCTAAAGAAGAACGCAAAGTTTTGGTGGACAGAACAATGCCAGGAGACATTTGAGAATTTATAAGCTGTATTAACCACTCGTTTTAGCCACACCAAATTTCTTAAACCTTTAAAGTTGCTATCAATGCCAGTGATAGCGGGGTTGGAGCTGTGTTGATGCAGGATGATGATGGCAAATTTGAAGGGCTAGTAGGATGTTTTTTGAAGAAACTTGATATTCATCAGGGAAAATACTCCACTGTTGAAAAAGAATTATTGAGTTTGGTATTGGCCTTACGACATTTTAAGGTTTATGTTACAAACAATATTTCGGATATGGTAGTGTACACAGACACAATTCCCTCTCTTTTTTGGAAAAATGTAAGGATAAAAATGAAACTATTTTGTTGGAGTCTTGTGTTACAAGCTTTTAACTTACAAATTGTACATGTTGCGAGATGGAAGAATGTTGTTGCAGCTGTGTTATCATGGATTTAAAGAAAATGTCTAGATAAAATAGAACTGGTATGGTCCAATGTTATAATATTAGTATGAAAGGTATAACTTTAGAGTACTGAATTATATATTTTGTGGTAGTAGTGTTAAGATTTAGAAAAAAAAAGAAGCCATCTTTTCATACTGATGGTTTTTTTTTACTTAAATGGGGAGGTGTTACGAAGTTGGGTAGAGTAATTGTGAGGTGGAAGGCAGGAAGCTGAAATGTGTGGTTCTTTTAAGGTATTTGTGCTTTGTCTGTACTTAGACATACATTTTTAAATATATTTCTGTGAGCAGCAGCTGAAGTTGCCAGTATAGAGAGCCTCAAAAAGTGAAACAAGTGTACCTTACAGGTGGCAGGCAAAACAGCAGTCCTGCTTTTTTTCTTTTTTCTGAGCTCACAATAAGATGTACTTCTACATGTAAGAAGATACATATATCAACACACAGGACCCTGTTTTATGTAGACAAAATAATTTATATATATATTTGAAATAACTGCACAAAGACCGATATCCCTTCACCAAGTTACTCTATATTGCATGTGCACAGTACACTGGCTGTGACCAGCTAGCTCGGAGTCAGTCCATGATGTGAGGAGTCTCTGAATCCCCTGTCTATATCTTTTTTCAAATTTTCCCCAGCACCCTTGTTGTGCGTGTGCAGGTGTGAGACTCAGTAAAAAGAAACATCAAGTGTGCAATCAACTTTATTAATGTACCACCACCAGGAAAA
This sequence comes from Rhincodon typus, assembly GCF_021869965.1. Taxonomy (NCBI): domain Eukaryota; kingdom Metazoa; phylum Chordata; class Chondrichthyes; order Orectolobiformes; family Rhincodontidae; genus Rhincodon; species Rhincodon typus. The sequence continues at coordinate 35,387,604 of NC_063362.1, forward strand.
GCACCCATGTGACAAAAGCATCAGTATCAAACAGAGCCCCTGTATGGGCAATGCCTATGTGAAAAAGAAAAGTGAGGGGAGGGTAGGGATCAAATCAGAATAGAGTTTGTGGGGGAAATAAAGCACTCCACTCCCCACAGTGTCCGCCTCTCCCAAAAAGCATCAAGAGCGCCAGTGCACACTGCGTGCTCCTTTCCCAGGAACACCCTGGCGCAGATGTAGCCACGGAAGAGGGGCAGGCAGTTGGTCATAACGGACACCTATCATGGCCCACTGCCTGGACCTATTAATGGCCAGCTTGGCCAGGCCCTGGAGCAGACCCACGAGGAGATCCTCTGATCTGCTCGCATCCCGCGCCACCAACCACCGCACCCCCCTACCCTCCTCAGCACCGGGTGCCTGAGGATCAGGAACGTGGGGCTGAAGTGCTACCAAAAACACAAAAGGCGATCTTTAAGATGACTAAAAAGGGAATGCAAGGGCCCAACCAATAATATGCATGGTCCAAGGACTCTGCAGCGCCACAAAACAGACAGTTGGGCTGGGAGTCATCAGCAGACTTGTTTTGATGTTGTGACAATTTAATTTAGCCAATTAATTTAAACAAAGCATCTAGAAACTGAAAGCCAACTGAATTTAAATCTTAAGGTGTTGATAAGCTGAAACCAATCATATTACAAGAATTGTGTTATGTCATTAGGGGTATATAAGACAAAGGCATTTGGGCATTTGGGCATTTATAGGGGGGCACAGTAGCTTAGTAGTTAGCACTGTTGCCTCACGGCGGCAGGGACCTGGGTTCAATTCCACCCTTGGGTGACTGTGTGGAATTTGCATGTTTTCCCCATGTCTGCGTGGGTTTCCTCTGGGTGCTCTGGTTTCCTCCCACAGTCCAAAGATGTGCAGGTTAGACAGATTGGTTGTGCTAAATTGCCCATAGTGTCCAGGGATTTTTAGGTTGGGTGGGTTGTACATGGGGAAATGCAAGAGTAGGGGAATGGGTCTGGGTAGGATGCTCTTCTTCAGAAGGGCAGTGTAGACTTGATGGGCTGGGTGGCCTGGTTCCACACTGTAGGGACTCTTTGAATTGATTCTACTTTCTATGAAAATTGGGAAGAGCCAAATGCTGTCTGAAAGAGAGAGCCATCTGCCACCTGCCAGAGTTAGCACCATTCAGCTCTCAGAGAAAGCCCATCTAATTAATCAAAAGATACCACAGTATTTTAGCTCAAAGTCCTCGCTGAAGAAATTATAGGGATAAAACATCCCTGACAGCAGAATTAATGGAAGAAATGTGTTTATGAAGACAGCAGAGACGACAGAATATTCCAGAAGACAGTCTGTGTGAACTTTCAGAAATTAAGTTATAACTTATTACTTCTTATCAATTGGTTTTATATTAGTGGGATTTGTCTTTATTTAAACAGCATTCCAGTAGAATTTAGACCAGTTAGGGAGTTGTTAGTAGTCTAGGAATGAATTGCTGGTTTGTTCGTAATTTTGTTAATTTGTTCGTTGTTGGGTTAAATAAATGAATTGTTTCTTGTTACTTGTAAAGTGGAGATCGGGGATTTTCTTTCTTTTAACCACTTTTAATAGATTACAAGGGGAAAGGCTAGCTTCTCTCGGTGTTTAGGGGTTAATTATTTGAGGGGAACTCCTAGTCCAGTCATAACAGATCAAGGCTTGTGTTTTGTGAATGTAATTTCTTTCTTTCATTGATACTCCTTTAGCAGACAGTTAAAGAGAGTCACTAAATCAGAGGAAGGTTTACATTGAATAACAGAAAACACTTACCGAACATGCATACCCTTGAAATAAGGGGACATGTTGGCATAGTGGTAACATCACTCAACGCCATTCAGAGGTGCAGGATAATGTTGTTGGGACTTGGGTCGACCATGGCAGCATTTTCTCCACATTCCTACTTGCTATAGACTCATTGAGTCACGCACCATTGAAACAGACCCTTCGGTCCAACCAGCCCATGCTGGCCACGTTGCCAAACTAAATAGTCCCACCTACCTGCTCTTGGCCCGTATCCCCCCAAACCTTTCTTATTCATGAACCTATCCAAATGTCTTTTAAATGTTGTAACCATACCCGCATTCACCACTTCCTCTGGAAGTTCATTCCATCCATGCACCATTCTCTGTGTTTAAAAAAAAAGTTGCCCCTCATGTCTTTTTAAAAATTTTTCACCTTAAAAATATGCCCCCTAGTCTTCAAATCCCTCACCCTAGGGAAAAGGCACCTGCCATTCACCTTATCTATTTCCCTTATGATTTTATAAACCTTTGTAAGGCCATTCCTGAACCCACTATGCCACAATAAAAAAAGTCCCAGTCTATCCTGCCTCTCCTTATAACTCAAACCCTTCATTCCCAGTGACATTCTGATAAGTCTTTTCTGAATCCTGTTCAGCTACAACAGGGCAGCTCTGCCCATTTTGGAGGGTAATTAAGAGACATCTTGTCGTTGTGGCTCTGGAGTCACATGTAGTCTAGACCAGGGAAGGGCAGCAGATTTTGTTCCCTAAAGATCATTAGTGAAACAGGTGGGTTTTACATCAATCAATGAGATGGTTTCATGGTCATTGCTTCATATTCCACATTTTATTTATGGAATTTAAATTTCACCGGTCACCGTAATGGAATTAGCATTAGCCTAGGCCTCTGGATTATTCATTCAGTGTCAGGATTGGTGTAAGGCTTCCTATGTTGTACAGTTTGGTAACTGTATCTGCTGACAATCTACCACATAAGTGAGACTGCTAAGTTGTCCTCAAACCATCCTTAAATGGTAAAACATTACTAACACACGCACTCACTCATAATACACAAACTTAATTAACTGTTTTACAGTCTTTCACTTAAACACATATAGCCTGAGATCTCTTGCTCATTAATGAACAAGGATTGCACATATAAACAGGTAGTACAATAGGATGCAATTAAAATAAGCTAAAGGGATTGCATTGTACAACACATAATCCTGATACATCACTCAAAACGTAGTACAGATGGATACAGTTTCTGATACTTCCAAGGGCCCGATTTCCTCCTCCATGGAGGTGGTGAGAGAGGAGGCAAGAAGGAGTAATAGTGTGAATTGGCTCTGGAGAGAAACTCATCCACTTCTCATTATCTCAGCAATACTGTACTGGGCAAGTAGGTCGATGGTTGACTTTCTTGACTCACCAGCAATTATGGCCCTTAAGCGGCCAGTAAGGGCTTCAACTCATAACTTCCCCCATCACCTGCCTTCCCAGCACAAGAGAAAGGAACTTGGAAACCATGACAACCTGCCTGCTGGGTCAAGGACCCAGTCTTAGAGGCATGGATTGAAAGCAAGGGGTGGTCTTTAAAAGTCTGCGTTTGCCCATGTCTTTGATTACTCGGCTCTCACCGTGACAACCACCCTGCAGGAAGAATAAACAATGTACCTTCTAGCTGCTGGATCTCCAAAGGAGTAGGACTCATCTGGGGCTTTAGAGCCCAGAAGTAGCAAGCCTCTGATTGGCCAGCTACATCGAGCAACAAGGGGCCCAGCACTGAGGCCTGTGATTTGCCAGGAAGCTCTACCTGTCAGCACTTAATGAGCTGAATGGCCAGAAAATTTCCTTGGTAGTGGGTATGATGTCTTAGTTGCCACTTAACATGCACCCGCCACAGCTTTTTTTTATTAAAAAGCAATGTTCTGCCCCAAGAGTTTAAGCTCAAAGTATAAATATGCTCCTAACTTCAACGTAGCAGATCCTCAGTTAACATTTTACAATGGTTCCTGGAAAAAAGATGTTGAGCAAAAGATGAACTCAGTGGGATGAATCTTACATTTTTTTGGCCACGTCCAAGTTACTGGACTTTTCCTTGAGTTTTTCACCACCGTGAGTAATGAGTTTCCTCATCATATCTTATGAAATGTACCTCATTATTTTGCCTATAGGACATTTCTACCCCATTTTACCATATGCCATTTCTAGAACAATTTGCCACTCAGAGAAATATCTGCCGAGAGACAGATATCCCTAGCAGCCTCACTATCTTATGCACCTGGATAATGACCCTTTATTCAGAACTGATTTCCGGAGTGATTTGAAAAATTCTGAAGAAGAGTCAATGGGCTCAAATCATTAATTCTGTTTCTCTCTCCATAGATGCTGCAAGACATGCTGAGTTTCTCCAGCACTTTCTGTTTTTTTTTCTCTTATCAGCATTTTTACTTGGCTGTTCTTGATGTTATTGGCAAGGCGAGAACTTCTACAACATCCACAGCACATTTACCTGTTTCAGAGTGCTTTAAAACATCGAACTTAATGTGAAGTGTAAATTGATTTTGATAATCATTTCCTCTTTTTAGACTCACAATGGACACAGTTTATGGGTGAAATTAATAAATAATACATGGAAATTCAACATACGGTAACAAAAGGAATTGGTATTTACAACATTGCGTGTTGCACACTCCACTATAATATATTACAATAATATAACACACGATGATATGTGTAATCCACAAGGGGATGGTTAATCAGCAGTCTTTAAAAGGACCAGTGCTGACCTCTGCAAGTCAGTCTAATATGGGTTCAATACAAATCAAAATCTTGACTGCATCTAGCATCAGGTCAGATTCTTCCCTAACCTCCCATTTGCTTCCCACCTTGTCTGGGACTCAACTCTATAACTTTCACTGGGAATTATGCTGCAGTTCAGGTTCAAATGACATTAACATGCATCAGTGGCAATGCTGCATGCATACAGGGTCTCATTTGGAAGTTGATGCCAATGTGAAATGTTGTGGGGCAACGTTAAATCAGAACACCCTCTACAACTGTCTGTGTCCAACTAGCCCCCTGCAAGAGATCACCAGTATTGGATTAAATGTGTACTATACCCCAATGAAGGGTGCTATGCAGCCACTGGAAGCAACATGAAAATGAAGGCAGCTTCACAGCAAGCGCATTCAACTCTGTTCTCCCATTTTAATCAGTACAAATACACAGGAAAAGGAAAATAGATACAGTCACTGCGTTCATGGGGATTGCATAGCAGAGTTGAGAACACTGTTCTTTTGTAAGGCAGGGTGCTTTGCTGAGCTGCTAGATTAAATAAATATGGATTACTTTAATCTAAATCTAAGTGGTACTATCCACTTGGCTTGTATTATCAGAACAGACTTTTTGTTTATCTTTGAAATTCTTTTTCTTGAATCCATTTCAACTATTAAAGGGCAACTTTATATTTTTAATTTGGGCGAATGATCCCAATTCTATAGCTGCAATATCTTTCATTAAAACATCAGACATGCAGCAGACACAATCAGCTTAGAATGCTGGCAGTCTCTCTTTAATACCATCCCAGTATCCCAAAGTTTTTCTCCACAAACTAACATTAGGGAGGCAAATCTCAATATGATTGTAAGATGGGAAGATTTGTATCTGCTTCTGTATGATAAGAACAGTGATTTCCATTGAGATTTAACTCCAGCCTCACAGGAAGGCTCCTGACTTCACCAGAGGAATGTGTTCAATACTTATTCCTACTGCCCAAACTCAGTGCAAGTCCTCCCTGTAGTGACTGAGGGTCATTTTTTTGTGTAACATTGTGTTATGATCCCAGTTGATTTTGTTATGGAAAAAGGCAAATCCCAGGCTGAAACCTAGCTTGATAGATCATAGCTTGTTGTGTTTTGCTTTTAAAGAGGTGATCACTTCACTGAAACATAAGCTAACGTATTGCAAATTTTGTATTAACAACAAAACACAAGTTTATTAACTAAAAGAAACTAAGAAACGTATGGTAACTGTAACTTTAACTCTTTGGTTATCCTTGGGCATGACGGTTGCTTCTTCCTGGAGCTAATCCTAACTCTATCATATACTTGAGCCTAAATGTACTCTGCTTTAAGTAACCTCTTTGTAGTTGTATTCTAACCCTTCTTTATTAGGACTGCCATAATTCCTTACTTTTAGATAATCTGCTTTTATTATATTTGCCCCTTTTCAAAAACACTGTTCTCTCTAATCATCTCAATCCAAAGACTTCACAGAACTGTCAAAAACAAAGTAAAACTGTAAAGGAAATCTATCCCTCTAAGCTATGAGTGTCTCCCTTTAGCTTAAAAAAAACCCTAAGGCTAGAAAATTCCAGTAGACAATAAATAATAATGGTTTACCTTGCTAAATCATAAAACATCCCAAGGTAAACTAAAAGCCATTAGTGCTTCAAAATAAACCGCCACGGCTACAGAAATAATATTATGGTAATTATTGACTTCAGACGCACAGAAAACCCATATGTCGCTAACCCAACTTAAAATAAATTACGTTAAAAATATATAAAAAATCACACAGCTGATATCTCCGTAGCAAAATCTATCAGGAACTAAATGTGATCAGATTATTTTTAGTCAGAATTGTTCAACTACAATCCTTACAACTGTTTTAAGGAACTGGCCTTAATGACTGAGTCTGAAGGCAATTTGTTCAGGGTTCAGACAAAACATACCAACCTATTTAAATTTGTTAAAATCAAATATCGATAATTTTATTCTGAAATAATGCAAGTCATGTGTATGTCATGATTTTCATTGTATCTATACACACATCTATCAACTCACACAAACTGTGCTGTTACAAATAGAATCAAAGTTAAGCAAAATCTCGATGTGAACTGTGAGGCACAAACCAAGTGATATTTGACCATTCTTTTATACATACGATAGGCATTATTTTCCATCTCACATTCTCTGCCTGAAAGCAGGTCAAACTCACAATGCTACGGGCTCCACCATGATGGGCAATAAATGCTGCCTTAGCCAGTGCCACCCCTATCCCATGAACAAGTAAAATAAACCATCTGTCCTGGTTGCTGTGGTGGAAGTTAATATTTAGCACTGTGCTGCTATAGCACCTCTATAGGTGCTATGTCAATAATTCATAATTGTTTATCTGCAGCTATAATTTATTTATTTGTAATTCCTGTTAAGTACAGAAAACCTGGTCCATGTTTTCTGCCAACCTGGATCTGAAAATCGGGGAACTTTGTAAAATCTTTAACTTTTGCGATGACTTTGGGAATGGCAGGACTCGATTTCCAATGCATTACCTCAGAGAGGGGTAACACTAACTTATCCTGCAAGGAAGATGGCAGTACCTGTGTGATGCAGCTGCCATAACTGAATAGCCGGACACGTGTGGGAACAATGATTTGTGGGCGTGAAACTTGTAGCATTGCCAGGCAGCATAGAGAATCTGGATATGGGAATGCTGCCAGGTGGGCACTGGTAGGGAGTGCATTAAGCAGTGATGGGCAAGAGGTTGAGCCTGAGGTCACTTGATTTGTGCTGGTAACCATGCCAAGTCCGAGTGGCCAACCTGTGGGGACTGACTGCCCTGGCCATTTGTCCCATTCCTTTCTGCGGATGGTTTTTGAGGATATTCAGGCATTCTTGAAAATCTTAGCATTTCTCTTTTTGTCCATCTCCATGATTACGGCCTTTAGCACTGCATGTGCCTACTGAGTGTCCTATTTCTACCTGGTGTTACAACATCTGCTTCAGAATTGCAGAAAACATATTCACTTGTAGCCTGCTGTGATTCAGTGCTGCTTTCCTTGGGAAAGGACAGACCATCTTTAAGAACAGCAGGATGGCTACACTCTGAATGCTAAGGCACATAATACTGCAGGTCCTGCTTGGACCAATGCCGTAACCAGAAAAGAAGACTTGTGTTTATATGAAGATTTTTATAACCACCTGGAGGAAGTCTCGAGGTGTTTCATAGCCAATGAAGTATTTTGACTTGTAATCACTGTTGTCTTTTTTTTTACATTCACTCGTGAGATGTGGGTGCTACTGGCTGGCCAGCATTTATTGCCTGTTCCTAGCTACCCATGAACTGAATGGTTTATTTAGACATTTCAGAGGGCAGTTGAGAGTGAACCTCATTTCTGTTGGTCTGGAGTCACATATAGGTCAGACCAGGTATGCATGGCGATTTCCTTCCCTGAAGAACGTTTGTGAACCAGATGGGTTTTTCTTGACAATTGACAATGATTTCATGGTCATCATTACTGTTAATCCCAGATTTTTTCCTTTGAATTCAAATTCCACCATCTGCCATGGTGGGATTCGAACCCCAGTCCCCAGAATATTAATCGAGTTTCTGGTTTAATAGTCTAGCAAGAATGCCATCAGGCCATGGCCTAAAAAAGCTCCCTCAGCACCCTGGGTTAAGCCAGGATTTTTGTGTTCATGTCTATGGTGTAGGACTTAAACTCAGAGCTATGCAATTCAAGAGATATTGCACTGCAGCTGAGCCCAGTTGATAATTGGTTAAATGAGGAAGGAAGCAACATAAATCTGCTCTTGCTCCAATGGTAATGAGTGCAGCACCTTCCCCAAAAATGACGTGGACCAATTTCCAGAACTCAGTTTTAGAGATGAATTTCCTTTAGCTCTTGACAGTCCTTATGCCTCCCTACTTGTAACTTGGTAACATTTTCCAACCTCCAACTCTGTAATAACCCATTGCATCTGCCTCAGTCACCCAGTTTTTCCATTGTTCTCCTGACTGATCTTCCAATTTATCTACATCCCGACTGACACTCATTTACCAATGAACGTTGTGCTTGTTGACTTATGTTAGATCCCAGTTCATCACTGCCTTGAACATGACATTCTCACCCTTTGATTTTAAATCCCTCCATGGCCATTCCACTCCTCATTTCTGTAGCTTTCTCCCTTTAACTCTCTAAATCATTCTACTCCTCCAATTTTGGTTCCTTATGCATCCTCAGTTTTAATCATCCTACCATTAATAGGCCATGCCTTCAGTTGCCTCTGCTCCAATCTCTGGATTTCCCCCTCTAAAACTCCCTGATTTTCTACCATTCCACAGTTAAGAGGCTAATTAAAATCTACCTTTTCACTTTATAAATAATGACTTTTCATTTTGTTAATGGCTCTCTACAAATGAATGTTGTTGTTGTAAACTTGTTGCACACTGTAATTACACTCTCCTGCCAGTGGTGACACTGTAGTACCACTGTTTTGTATCTCCCAGATTCTCAGCTAGTCCTGGAGACAGGTTCCTGCTCTGGAAATCAACTCTCTGCCTTCGTTTCTCAAAATCCTCCAAAAAAATGTGGAAATAATGAGTGACTTTAAAATGAATACCATCTGCACACTGACATTTTCTAATCCCTCTGAACTGAACACCAAACTATGCTGGAGCTGAGACAATTTCTTCAGCAGATCATCCCTGTTCTGTGCTTTTTGCCACATGGACTACCTACTGGCTCCAATAGAAAGCCAAACAAAATTCTCTGGAAATGAAAAATACAGCAGACACTGGAAGTAAAGTCTGGACAAGGAAGAAGCTGCAGCAGAATCCTCTGGGGATGGTGTCCTTGGAGGTAGCAGGGCACTGAATTAGGGAAGCTGCTTTCTTGCCTCAAGGGGAATTACAATCTAGGTGGGAAGACCCATGGTTGACTTTCCTGCCCCAATGCCAAATAAGGCCATTAACTGGCCAATGAATGACCACTTAAGGGTCTCAGCCTTCTCCCACTGGGATTCAGGCAGTGTTGCCATGTAGTGTGTAACAGTTTATCACCTCAGAAAGTCCCTCAATTAAAGACAATTGGTGCCCAATTAACGATTGAAGATTGAGGGGAGCATGTGGGAGAATGGGTCCCACTGAAAGACTCTCTTTTGATGTTGACCTTGATCCCCCTTCTGCCAATGATCCCCCCAACTCAAGAAACATCATCCCATCACCTCACTTAGCTGTGGCCTGGATCCTTCGTGTTCCTGGGATTCCAGTGTCTGTCCTTCTAATAGTAGCCACAGTCTTCTTCATGATGCTGCTGAATGCAGGAGCTTCCAGCCTCCAACTGACTGACTGCTCTCACTGGGTGGACCCTCCAACCCCACAGTCTTGATCCCAGGGAAGGCTTGCTGCTGGCCTAGCCACTGTCTGATTTGTACGTGCTCCAGTGGATCCTCTCTGGAGGAGGAGGCGTGGGGCTTCTCAAATGGCAAGCAAGATCCCGGATAGCTCAACAAGATTCTGCCCCACATGTTGGTCTGTAGATAATAGATGGGCCTGTAACTTTAAGATGGTTACATGACACCATGACATGTGACATTTTGGTACCCAGTTCACTTTCAGTCACTACATCAGTGCATTGGAAACAGTGCCATATGTTCAGTTCGTCTCTTATGTGTATATAATATACAGTAACATCATTCAGCACAGAAACCAGACAATGCATAAATCTGTAATATTATAGCGCTACAAGTAGTAGGTGTTGCTAACAAAACTTCAGGACCTTTGTCTCAACAAGAAGCTGATCTTTTGAGGCATATGTTTTGTGCATTAATATATAAGATACAACTGTGTTTGACACAGGAAACAACAGCAACTCCCATTTAACAATTGACCCGAAATGGTAACTCTGTTTCTCACTCTACAGATGCTGCCTGGGTGTTTCCAACATTTAGCCAGCCTGATGAAAGTCTACATGGTCATTTCATTAGGGAATGCTGCATCCTTCCTGCAGGAAAAGACGGTGGTTCACTAATTGTGATGTTGTGCAGATTCAGTTCCAAGTGCTTTTGGAAACATAACCTAATTAATACTGCAGCTTTAAAAGTAGCCTGGAACCTCCTGCAAATTGTTCTTCATGAAAGGATTTTAGTTCAAAATTGTGGTTATAAAATCACAATGATTACTTTAAATCAGGCTCTGCTTAACTTGCAAAGATTCAAACCAGAGAGTTAGCGAGTGTCATTGAATCCCCAAATGAAATTGTTCATGGAAGACATTATAAGAGTGAAAGTAATAAATTCCTTTGCAAAATGATGAAGTCCAAACCTTTTACCATATCTGACAATCACCTTTGTGTGCATTGTAAAATGGAGATTACCAATCTCATTCCCATCACATTTGTTAGAGGTCATGACAGCAGACTCTAACTCCTCCCCAACCACATCACTGTCCAGTGGACTCCTCTCAGAGGACATGGTGAGCACCATGCTTTCTGAGCATTGTACATGTAGTTGCAGATAACAACTAGTGACATGCTGAAATTCACGTTATCAAAGTGTGAGGAAACATGTCAATTTTGGAAAGCCCTGTTGTATTTAAGTTTCAGATGCATGTTCTACACTGAAGACTTCTAGAAGCTCATAGGACTCCTGGGAGCTGTCTAACAGATGTAAAATTCTGGATGCCTACTCAGTGAGCAACACGACTGAGCAGGGGCTGGATAACTTGAGGGAAAACTACAGTACCATGGTGACTCTGGGGAAAGAGGGGGAGGCTGGTCAGCAGATTAGAAAGGTGGTAGTAGTGGGTGACTCAATGGTTTGAGGGATGGACAATCTAGTTGCAGCCGAGATTGCAAGTCGTGCATGGTCTGTTGCCTTCTGGGTGTAAGGGTTCAGGATGTAATGGAATGGCCGGATAAACTTCTGGAAGGGGAGGGTGAATAACCTCTGGTAGTGGTTCATGTGGGAACCAACAACATAGGGATGGATAGCATGGAGGATTAGCAGGATCAGTTTCAGGCAGGCGTTAGGAAGTGGGTTGAAACACAGGACCTCCAGTAAGCTCAGAAATACTAACTGTGTTTGAAGCTTCACCATTTAGGCAAAGTGAGATCAGGGAGGTAAATATGTTGCTTGAGAGATGGTGTAGAAGGGAGGGGTTTAGATTTTTGGGACATTTGGATCACCTTTAGGAAAGGAGAAATGTCTTCAGAAGAGATGGGTTTCATCTGGGCAGAAATGAAACTAATCTCTTGGCTGAGCGAGTAAATAGGAAGACAGTGGTGACCTCGTTGAGTATTTATTAGAGATCTCCAAATAGTTGGGCGGGAGGGGGAAATAGAAGAGAGTATTTATAAGCAGATTATAGAAATCTGCAGGGCAAATAGGGTTGCGATAGCTGGTGATTTCAATTACCCGAGGGTAGACTGGAAAAAAGATAGAGTGTAAGAGAAGAAATTCCTGCCTTGTGTGCAGGAGAACATTCTGGAACAGTACATTTTCAGTCCTACCAGGGAGGGAGCTGCGCTGACTCTGTTCCTAGGAAATGATGCAGGTCAAGTGGAGAATGCCAGAATAGGGGAGCATTTTAGAAATAGCAATCATAAGGTTCAATATCGAGTTGGAAAAGGATAACTATCAGTCAAGGATTAAGATACTAATTGGAAAGGGCAGACTTTAGGCATCTAAAAGGGAAATTCAAGTTGATTAGAAATGTATAAAATATGGTGGATAAAACAATGGATGGAAAATGGGAGAACTTCAAAAGGGAGATGGATAAGGTGTCAGCTAGACATATGCCAATGGAAATAACTATGGGGTATCCAAAGTTAGAGTATCCTGGATGATTAAGGATATTGATGTGAAAATAAGAAAGATAAAGGAGGCATAGGATAAATATCACAATAAAAATAACAGTAGAAATCAGGAAGAGTATCTCAAATGCAAGAGAGAGACTAAGGCTGGCATAAGGAAGGCTAAGAAGAAACACAAGGAAAGGATGACAGGCTGCGCTAAAACAAATAACAAAATGTTCTTCAAACATATTAATAGTAAAAAAATTGTAAAGGATAGAGTGGGGCCCATAAGGAACATGCAGGGTAAGCTGCCCACTGAAGCAAAGGATATGGCAGAGATACTAAATCAATAGAGGTAGTGGGAACTGCCAATGCTGGAGAATCTGAGATAACAAGGTGTAGAGCTGGATGAACACAGCAGGCCAAGCAGCATCAGAGGAGCAGGAAGGCTGACGTTTCGGGTCTGGACCCTTCTTCAGAAAATCAGTACTTTGCTTTTGTCCTTACCAAATTAGAAATTGGCGACAGTGGCCCAGTTGAAAATGTGGGTGTTGAACAACTGAACAGTATAGTGATAGATAAAGAAGAGGTGCTAAAAATACTGGCAACTCTCCGAGTTGAGATGTCACCAGGCCCAGACAGGATGCATCCTAGATTGCTAAGACAGTTAAGGGAGCAAATAGCAGAGCCACTGACAGAAATTTTCCAGGCGTCTTTGAACACAGGATTAGTCCTGGAGGTCTGGAGGATTACAAATATGATGCTGTTGTATAAGAAAGGAACAAAGGATAACGTAGGGAAATACAGAGCTATCAGTTTGACATCAGCCGTGGGAAATTTGATGGAAGCCATAATATGGAATAAGGTAAATATCCATGTAGAGAAAAGCAAGTTAATACTAGTCAGTCAACATGGCTTTGTCAAGGGCAGGCCGTGTCTGACAAATTTAATTCAGTTTTTTGATGAGGTGACCCAGGCAGTAGATGAAGGTAGTGCTGTGGATGTTGTATATTTGGATTTTCTGAAAGTATTTGATCTGGTGTCATGCGGCAGGTTGGTTAGCAAGTTAGGAAGGTTTGGGATTGACGGGTCCTTGGCAGCGCAGATTAGAAGTTGGCTGAAAGATACGAAACAGAAGATAGGTATACATGGGTATTTCTCAGATTTGAAGATGAATTGAAAGTGGTGTTCATCTGGGATCAGTGTTGGGACTTTTGCTTTTTCTGGTTTATATAAATATTTGGAGATGGGTGTTGACAAAATTTCTAAATTTGCAGGTGATACTAAGCTAGGAAGAATAGTAAATTGTAAGGATGATGCTCAGTGACTTCAAGAGGGACGTTAACAAGTTGGCCAAATGGGCAGACTCCTGGCAGTGATATTCAATGCACAGAAATATGAGGTCATGTGATTTGGTAGAAGAAACATGGAGAGAAAATACAGACTCAATGGTACGACTTTGAGGGGAGTATAGGAGCAGAGGGACCTTGGGATTCACTTGCATAATTCACTGAAAGCGGTCAGGCAAGTTGAAACGGTTGTTAAGAAGGCCCACAGGATCCTTGGGTTTCTAAATAGAGGCATGGAGTATAAAAGCTAGGAAGTGATGCTACACCTCTACAAATCATTGGTCAGGCTACATTTGGAGTATTGTGTTCAGCTCCTTCCTTAAGGAAGGATGTTAAAGCCCTGGAGAGAAATTGGGCTTATTTCCTTGAAGCAGAGAAGATTAAGAGGTGACCCTATTGAAGTGTTCAAAGTTATGAATAATTTTAACAGGGTAAAGAAGGATGTTTTGTTTTCACCAATTGGTGTGTCAGTAACTAGGGGTCACAATTTCAACACTGTCAACAAGAGAGCTAGGAGTGTGATGAAAAGAAACATTTTTATTCAGAGAAATGTTAGGATTTGGAATGTGCTGTCTGGGAGTTTGGTGGAGGTTGATTCCATAGGAAGTTTCAAAAAAGAGCTGGATATCCAGTTGAAAGAGGTGAATTTAGAGGGCTATGGAGATGGGTTTAGAGAATGGGACAAGTTGAGTAGCTCTTCTGGGAGATAGTATAGTCATGATGTATCAAATGACTTTCTTCTGTATTGTAAAATCCTATGATTCTGTGTTTCTATTCCAGCCTGATTGCACTACACGAGGAGACGGAGACAGAGAAGTGCTATCTGTAAGATAAGACATTAAATTGAGGTCAATCATAAGATACTGTGGCATTATTCAAAGAGTACAGGAATTCTCCCTGGCATCTTGTCTGTATTTAGTCCTCAATCCAGTAGACCATAAGACCATAAGATATAGAAATAGAATTAGGCCATTTGGCCCATTGAGTCTGCTCTACCATTCAATCTTGACTGATATGTTTATTCGTCTCATTTTCCTGCTCTTTCCCGTTAATCCGCTCAATAATCCAGAACCTACCTACCTCTGTCTTAAATACAGTCAATGACTTGGCCTCCACAGCCCTCTGCACCACAAGATCCACAAATTTACCACATTCTGGCTGAAGAAATTCCTCCTTGTCTCAGTTCTAAAGGGTCGTCCCTTCACTCTGAGACTGTTCCCTCAGGTCCTAGTCTCTCCAATCTGTGGAAACACCTTCGCATCCACTCTATCCAGGCCTCCCAGTATCCTGTAGGTTGCAATGAAATCTCCCCTCATCTTTCTGAACTTTATCAAGTGCAGACCCAAAGTCTTCAACTGCTCCTCATATACCAAACCCTTCATCCTTGGGATCATTCTTGTAACCCTTTACTGGACCCCATCCAATGCCAGCACATCCTTCCTTAGATACAGGGCCAAAAACTGCTCACAATATTCCAAATATGTTCTGACCAGAGCCTTATACAGCTTGAGGAGTACATCTCTACTCTTGTATTCTAGTTCTCTCAAAACAAATGATAACATTGCACTTGCCTTACTAACTACCAAATGAACCTGCATATTAATCTCAACTGAACCCTGAACTGAGACTTCTATGTCCCTTTGTGCTTCAGATTTCTGAAAGCCCATAGGCTCACATTTTCCCGCATTCTATTCCATCTGCCATTTCTTTGCCCACTCTCCTAGCCTGTCCAAGCCCTTCTGCAGCCTTGCCACTTCCTCAACACTACCTGTCCCTCCATCTATCGTTGTGTCATCTGGAAACTTATCAATAATGCCCTCAGTTACTTCGTCCACATCATTAATGTATAAAGTGAATAGTTGTGGTCCTAACCCTGCAGAACTTCCTAGTCACCGGTTGCTATCCTGTAAAAGACCATTTATCCCCATTCTCTGCCTTCTGCCAGTCAGCCAATGCTCCATCTATACCAGTATCTTGTCCCTAACACCATGGGCTGCTTACCTTATTTGGCAGCCTCCTGTGCGGCACCTTGTCGAAGGCCCTCTGGAAATCCAAATAGATCACATCCACTGGCTCTCCTTTGCCTAACTGGTTCTACCTTCTCAAAGAATTCTAACAGATTCATCAGGCATAACCTCTCACCCCCCTCCACCACACCCCAACCTTGGCAAATTTGTACTGACGCAGACTGATTTTACTATGTGATCAGCATCACAGAAACATATGGTCTGACAGTTATCTGTGGCACACAATGTGGCAGCTGCATTTCTAGCGTTATAACAGTGGCTACACTTCAGAAGTGGTTCAATTGACTGCAAAATTATCTGAGAAGCCCCGGGGCCATGAATTGTGTTCAGTGGATGTGGTTCCGTGGGTTTGACAGGCTCGATTTTGAGAGTGGGCTCCAGACTGAACACAGCTGGTGTGTAGCAGGTGTGTGCCAGCTGCTGCAAGGCTGGCACTGCTTGTAATTGGCCCTTCACTCTGAGGCTTTTGTTGGCTGCCAGCTCCTCTGGTGTACATCAGGAGGCACATCAGCAGTTTCCATGTAAATTGTGTGGACCAGAGCTTTGGGAACATCACCCCTCATGTACATTCTGAGGGGGTGGGTCATGCACATTTGCAGCATTTGATGAGGGCACAGTGGAACTGTTCTAATACTGAATTGTGCCAGTTTAGTTAAAAGGCCTTTTGGTCCATACGATCTGCACAAACTCTCTAAATCAAAGTGTGATGAAGGATGTTGATTCTGGGAAGCCCTCTTGTCTTTAGGTCAATTGGTTTTAGGGGCAAGTTCTACACTGGAGATTTCTCAGTCCAGCCTGATTGCGGTACAGTTGGAGAAGGAGAGGTGTTATCTGCAAGTCAAGACAAAGTCTCTCAAAATGTGTATTATGCCAATTCTGCGCTTTATTCTCGTAACCTGGCATTTCAGTTCTATTCAAATAATCAGTTAATGCCCTCTTGAACCTACCTCTAGCACAATTCCAGGCAGTACATTCTGGATACTAACCACTAAAGGTTTTTTCACACCTTGAATTTGCTTGCTTTGCAAATCACCTGAACTCTGTGCCCTCTCACGCTCAATTCTTCTATGAGAAGGAGCAGTTTCTCTATCTACACTGTCCGGATGCTTCGATCAAACCTCCTCTTCGCCTTCTCCTTTCCAAAGAAAACATTCTTAAATCCATCTTCATCTCCCTGCTTAGGCCCCTGAATTTAAACAATAACTTTCAGTGAAATCTTAACTGTTAAATGTTAAATTCAAACAAGCTGAGAATTGAAATAGACATAAGCAGACCTTATTCTCAGCTTTGCAGTCTTAGTCGTAGAGTCATAGTATTATACCGCATGGAGACAAACCCTTTGGACTAACTCGTACATGCCAAACATAATGCCAAACTAAATCAGCCCCACTTGGCTGCATTGGCCGGTATCCCTCTGAACCTTTCCTGCTCATGTACCTGTACAAATGCCTTTTAAATGTTGTAACTATACCTGTGTCAACTGCTCCCTGGCAATTCATTCCATATATGAACCATCGTCTGAGTGAATACCAAGATGGTGGCAGGGTGAGACGCTCCAGTCGGAGCTCCTCTGCTTGCCAGTTCCTTTTCCTTTTTCCTTTCTTTTTCTCTTTCTCTCTCCCGCTCCCCTTTGCAGTATTTTCCACCCCCACACCACCCCCAACCTTTAACTATTTTTTAACTTCAACCATTTAACTCTAACCTGAAGAAAGGAGTCGCCTGCGCTGACCCGGCGGGAGTTGTGTCCTGCAGCAGCAGAGGAGTGAGTGTGGGCCGGAGCGACATTGGTGAATCAGACACGGGTCAGAACCAGTCCCGGAGGGGCCGAGGCCCTGGAGCAAAGGAGGGACAGAGGGGCCATGTCCTGGAGTGACGGTGGGGCCCCGTGCTGGGGGCATCGTGGGGCCAAGTTCGAGAGCGACGGGTGGCCGAGAGACGTCTTCGGTTGGAGGTGGTTTCGATGGGCTCCAGAGCGGCGGCATTCTCAGAGGCGGTTGCTGAGTCGGTCACTCGGCCTGTGAAGCCTGTAGTGGGGCTCTCGTTTTCCAAGTGGAGTAGGCCCCTGATGGCGGCGTGGCACGGACTGGTATAGCCTGGAGCAGGACCCCACAGTGGCATAACATGGGCTGGGAATCCCAGAGCGGTGGTATAGCAGTGAAGTAGGAAAGTTGAACTCTCCTTAAGTTATCTTTGTTTATTTTATTCTGTGAATGACGCATATGTGCGAGCAACGGTGCACACTTTTCACTGCACTTTATTTTAAATGTATGTGACAATAAAGTAAACTCGAAAAGTTGCCCCTCAAATCCCTTTTAAATCTTTCTCGTCTCAACTTAAAAATATGCCCCCCTTGTTTTGAACGCCCCCACCCTAGGGAAAAGACCTTTGCTATTCACCTTATCTATGACCCTCAAAATTTTATGAATCTCTGTAAGGTCACTCCTCAACCTCCTACACTCCACTGAAAAATGTCCCAACCCATTCAGCGTCACCTTATAGCTGAAATCCTCCGGTCAGGGCAACATCTTGGTAAATCCTATCTGAACCCTCTCCATTTTAATAATTCTCTTCATATAGCAGCCAGGTGAATAAATTATATAGAACTAAAACCAAGTCCTGAAGTTAACAGTACAGATCCAAATAACCAACCAATGTTCTCCTCAATTCCTCCATTGAACCTGCCTCCACCATATTTCCAGGCAGTGCATTCCACTTTTCTAACTACTCGCTGTGTGAAAGGAAGAAAAGGGGTGTTAAGCTGAGTGTCCTGACCAATACTCATCCCTCAAACAGCATCACAAGAACAATTTGCCTGATTATTATCACATTGCTGTTTGTAGGAGTTTACTGTGTGCAAATTGGCTGCCACATTTCTCTCATTATAGCAGGACCGACTATTGTTGATTATCAGAAAAATCCATCTGGTTCACAAATGTCTGCCATCCTTACCTGGTCTGGCCTACATATGATTTCAGACCCACAGCAACATGGGTGACTCTCAACCACTCTCTGAAATGGCCCAACAAATCACTCAGTTGTTTCAATCACTACAAATGCCCAACAAAGAACATAAACCAGACAGACCACCTGGCATCAACCTAGGCACTAGAAAAGAAAACAGCAGGAAAAGCTCTGTTGAACCTGCAAAGGTCCCCTCACTAACATCTGGGGGCTGGTGCCAAAATTGGGAGAGCTGTCTCACAAACTAGTCAAGGAACAGCCTGACAGAGTCATACTCATGGAATCATACCTTAGAGACAATGTCCCAGATACCACCATCACCATCCCTGGATATGTCCTGTCCCACCAGCAGATCAGACCCAGCAGCAGATCAGACCCAGCAGAGGTGCCAGCACAGTGGTATTCAGTCAGGATG
The DNA here is from genome assembly GCF_021869965.1 of Rhincodon typus. Lineage (NCBI taxonomy): Eukaryota > Metazoa > Chordata > Chondrichthyes > Orectolobiformes > Rhincodontidae > Rhincodon > Rhincodon typus. Next base: position 35,406,706 of record NC_063362.1, read on the forward strand.
AAGCTGCCCTCAGAGGCCTCAACGTTGAATCCGGACCCCATAAAGCCTCGTGACTTCAGGTTAAACATGGACAAGGAAACCTGTGCTGATTACTGCATATCACCCTCCTTTATCTGATGAATCAGTACTCCTCCATGTTGAACAACACTTGAAGGAAGCACTGAGGGTGGCAAGGATACAAATTTTACTCTGGGTGAGGGATTTCAATGTCCACCACCAAGAGTGGCTCAGGAGCAGCATTACTGATCGAGCTGGTCAGGTCATAAAGGACATAGCTGCTAGACTGGGTCTGCGGCAGGTGGTGAGGGAACCAACAAGAGAGAAAAACATACTTGACCTCATCCTTACCAACCTGCCAACTGCAGACGCATCTGTCAATGACAGTATCGGTAAAAATGACCACTGCATGGTCGTTCTGGAGATGAAGTCCCGCCTTCACATTAAGAATACCCTCGATTTTGTTGTGTGGCACTATCACCATGCTAAATGGGACAGACTTCGCACAGATCTAGCAACTCAAGACTGGGCATCCATGAGGTGCTGTGGGCCATCAACAGCAGCAGAATTGTATTGCAGCATAATCTGTAACCTCATGGCCTGGCATATCCCCCACTCAACCATTACCATCAAGCCAGGGGATCAACCCTGGTTCAATGGACATTGTAGGGAGGCATGCCAGGAGCAGCACCAGCCATACCTAAAAATGAGGTGCCAACCTGGTGAAGCTACCAAACAAGACTACCTGCATACCAAACAGCATAGCAGCAAATGATAGACAGATACCACAACCAATGGATCAGATCTAAGCTCTGCAGTCCTGCCACATCCAGTTGTGAATGGTGGTGGACAATTAAACAACTCACTAAAGGAGGAGGTTCCACAAATATCACCATCCTCAAAAGATGGAAGAACGCAGCTAATCAATGACAATGATAAGGCTAAAGCATTCGCAGCAATCTTCAGCCAGAAGTGCTGAGTGGATGATCCATCACAGCCTCCTCCAGGAGTGCAGCGCATTACAGATATCAATCTTCAGCTAATTCGATTCACTCCACATGATATCACGAAACGTTTGGAGGCACTGGCCCTGATAAAATTCTGGCAATAGTACTGAAGGCTTGTGCCCTGAATGTGCTGCTCCTGTAGCCAATTTCTTCCAGCACAGTGACAACTACCCAACAATGTGGAAAATTACCCAGATATGTCCTGTTATTAAAAAGGAGGACAAACCAACATGGCCAATTGCCATCCCATCAGTCTCCTCTCGATCATCAGTAAAGTGATGGAAGATGTCAGTAACAGTGCTATCAAGCAGCACCTGCTCAGCAATAACCTGCTCAGTGACGCCCAGTTTGGGTTCCGCCAGGGCCACTCAGCTCCTGACCTCATTACAACTTTGGTTCAAACATGGACAAAACAGCTGTATCTCACAGAAGAGGTGAGACTGACGGCCCTTGACATGAGGTCACATTCGACCAAGTGTATCATTAAGGAGCCTTTACAATCAATGGAATCAATGGACATCAGTGGCAAACTCTCCGGTGATTAGAGTCATATCTGGCACATAGGAAAATGGCCATGGTTGTTGGAAGCCAGTCATATCAGCTCCAAGACATCTCTGCAGGAGTTCCTCAAGGTAGTGTCCTCGGCCCAACCATTTTCAACTGCTTCATCAGTGACCTTCCCTCCATCATAAGGAAGTGGGGATGTTTACTGATGATTGCACAATGTTCAACACCATTCGCGACTCCTCAGATACTGAAGCAGTCCATGTTCAAATGCAATAAGACCTGGACAATATCTAGGCTTGGGCTGACAAGTGTCAAGTAATATTGGAGCCTCACAAATGTCATTCAATGACCACCTCAAATAAGAGACAATCTAACTAATGTCCCTTGACATTGAATGATGTTACAATCAGTGAATACCCCAATATCAACATCCTTGTGGTTACCATTGACCATAACTCACCACATAAATGCAGTAGGTACAAGGGCAGGTCAGAGTCTAGGAATACTGTGGCGAGTAACTCACCTCCTGATTCCCCGAAGCCTATACACCATCACAAGGCACAAGTCAGAAGTGTGATGGAATACACCCTATTTGCCTGGATGGGTGTAGTTCCAACAACACTGAAGAAGTTTGACACCATCCAGGACAAAGCAGCCCACTTGATTGGCACCACATCCACAAGCATCCACTCCATCCACCACTGACGGTCAGTAGCACAGTGGGTACTATCTACAAGATGCACTGCAGAAATTCACCAAAGATCCCCAGACAGCACCTTCCAAACCCATGGCCACTTCCATCTAGAAGGACAAGGGCAGCAGATACATGGGAACACCACCACCTTCAAGTTCCTTTCCAAGCCACTCATCATCCTGACTTGGAATATTGCCATTCCTTCACTGTCATTGGGTCAAAATCCTGGAATTCCCTCCCTAATGGATTTGTGGGTCAACTCACAGCAGGAGGACTGCAGTGGTTCAAGAAGGCAGCTCACCATCACCTTCTCAAGGCCGACTAGGGATGGGTAAGAAATATTGCCCAGCCAGCAAGGCGCATGTCCCAAGAGTGAACAAAAAAAATCTGTTTTCTTCAATAGTTTATGATATCATTGATGTCTGTTAATTAAAAGAATTCAGCTGTCTCAGTTTTTTGGTATTGTCCTTCTTCTGCCAGCTGGTATAAGTACTGTTTCTTTTGGCTGGTATTACCCTGATTTATTAACATTTGTAAAGCTCTTTTTGATATGTGACAAAAAAACTCATAATTCTAGATTATCTTTCTGAAGATTTCGTGTCCACAACCAGTAAATCAAATTCTTTAAAAGTGAACCATTTTATTTCCCACTAATTCTGTGTCAACAAATGTAAACAATGCTTAGCTCTTGCATTGTGAATGGAAACAGTTTTTTGTGTGTGTGTGTCTGTGTGTGTGTCTATGTGTGCACATGTGTGTTTGCGATTGTATATGTGCATATGTGTGTCTCTGAGTGTGCGTGTGCACATGTGTGTGTCTCTGAGTGTCTGTGAGCGTGTGTAAATGTGTGCATGTGTGTGCGTGTGTCTTTGTGCATTTGTGTATGTGAGCACATATATCTGTGAGGATGTATCTGCATGCGTATGTGTGTGTAAGTATGTGCGTGTGTATGCGTATTTGTGAGTGTCTCTGTGTGCACATCTATCTGTCTGTGTGTGTGTGCCGGTGTGCGCAGATGTGTGTGAGTGTGCCTGTGTGTGTGTGCGCATGTCTGTGTATGTGTGCGCATATGCCTGCATCTGTGTGCATGCATGTGTGTTTCTGTGAGTATGTGCACATCTCAGGATGCATAGCTTTCCAGAGTAGAATATTTAATAGCTGTAGGTGAGACATTTGCTCAGCACCTTCTGAAAAGCGCCATTCTTCTCAAAAACATACAGGCTGCAAGACGGCAGCAGAGTAAGACACTCCTGCCGGGTCTCCACTGCTCCAACTGTTCTTTTTCTTTTTTTCTCTCTTTTTCTCTCCCCTTAGCCCCAGAAGCAAATCCTAGAGTGGCGGCAGGCGCGGTCAGCGAGCCCCAGAGCAATGTGAGCAATGAGCCCTGGAGCAACGTGGACAGCGAGCCCTGGAGCAATATGGGCAGCGAGTCCCGGAGCAGCATGTGGGCAGCGAGTCCTGGAGTAGCACGTGGACAGCGAGTCCCGGAACAGTGCGTGGGCAGTGAGTCCTGGAGCAGCATGTGGGCAGTGAGTCCCGGAACAGTGCGTGGGCAGTGAGTCCCGGAACAGTGCGTGGGCAGTGAGTCCCAGAACAGCATGTGGGCAGCGAGTCCTGGAGCAGCATGTGGGCAGCGAGTCTTGGAGCAGCATGTGGGCAGCGAGTCCTGGAGCAGCACGTGGGCAGTGAGTCCCAGAACTGTGCGTGGGCAGTGAGTCCTGGAACAGTGCATGGGCAGTGAGTCCCAGAACAGTGCGTGGGCAGCGAGTCCTGGAGCAGCACGTGGGCAGCGAGTCCCAGAACAGTGCGTGGGCAGTGAGTCCCGGAACAGTGCGTGGGCAGTGAGTCCTGGAACAGCATGTGGGCAGCGAGTCCTGGAGCAGCATGTGGGCAGCGAGTCCTGGAGCAGCACGTGGGCAGCGAGTCCCAGAAGAGTGCATGGGCAGTGAGTCCCGGAGCAGCATGTGGGCAGTGAGTCCCGTAACAGTGCATGGGCAGTGAGTCCCGGAGCAGCATGTGGGCAGTGAGTCCCGGAGCAGCGAATCCCAGAGTAGTGTGGGCAGCGAGTCCTGGAGCAGTGTGGGCAGCGAGTCCTGGAGCAGTGTGGGCAGCGTGTCCCGGAGCAGCATGTGGACAGCAAGTCCTGGAGCAGTGTGGGCAGCCAGTCCTGGAGCAGCATGTGGGCAGCAAGTCCTGGAGCAGCATACGGGCAGTGAGTCCTGGAGCAGTGTTTGGGCAGCGAGTCCCGGGGCAGCGCATGGGCACTGAGTCCCGGAGCAGTGCGTGGGCAGCGAGTCCCGGAGCAGTGCGTGGGCAGCGAGTCCCGGAGCTGTATGTGGGCAGCGAGTCCCAGAGCAGCGTGTGGGCAGCGAGTCCCGGGGCAGCGTGTGGGCAGTGAGTCCTGGAGCAGTGCGGGCAGTGAGTCCCGGAGCAGTGCGTGGGCAGTGAGTCCCGGAGCAGCGTGTGGGCAGTGAGTCCCGGAGCATGTGGGCAGCTAGACCCGGTGAAGTGTGGGCAGCGAGTCCTGAGCGGAGATCTGCATGGGAGAGGCAGTCCTGGAACTTACCTTGGAGCAGCTGAGTCTCGTTTCGGAGCGGTCTAGAGACTTGGGTCGGAGCAGGGACTGCTGTTGGACTGGGGTTTGGTGTGAGTGGTCAGACCATGTGTAGTGACTCTGTGCTGAGCTGCTACAATGTAACGTTTATTTGAAAGTTTTTACCTCACTGTAATGTCAATCCTTTAACAATGTCTTATTTCTAAGTTATATTTTACACTCTGTAAAGTAATGCAATTACTTTTTATTCCACTTTTTTTATCCAGGATTTGTACCTAGGTGCTTGTACCTAAGATGGAATCATAAGAGGCAGACATTGTAAAAGCTTTTCACCGTACTTCTACAATGGAGTACACGTGACAATAACACTTTGGTAGCACACGTTTATTCAGCTTTGTAATAAAATAACATGTCCCTAGGCGTCTCACAGAGAGTGAGAACAATCTCAGGTTCTGAGTTGAGATGGGGATATTAGGAGGACAGTTCCAAAGTTTGCACAAAATGGTATTTTTTTTAGTAATGAATGATCTTTAAAAGAGGCTGGGTGTTCACCATCAGTGATAGTTCATGGCTGGGCAAAAGGGCGAATGCTTTAAATTCTCCCAGTGTTGAACTGAGGAATTAGTGACTGAGAGTTATATTTCAGACAGTCCCATGGTACAGACTGGTACAGTAGAGAGGGCAAGAAAGATGTAAGACAAGGTCAAGCTCGATATAATTAGCTCATACACACAATCTAGCCTCTAACCTGTGTATAATGTTGCTGACACACATAGGTAACAGCCAAGGTGGGTGGAGAATCCTGGGACAAAGGAGGATCTTCATGAATTTGTGAAGACAGTGTCCCCACAGTTAGTGATCATCCTTATGGACAGGACCCTTGGCTCCTGCTCCCTTAGGCTCCACAGGGGAGGAAAAATACACAATCTACATGTCTTCCCATCCTGAACATCTGCAGACCAACTGACACCTAATGTTCGAACCTCATGTATGTTCCCATTCGGCTCCCGGATTGAGGGAAACTAAATTCCTTCAGTTAATAGCAGTCTCAGGATGATTGGCCTAGACTTTTGGGTCTCCAAATAATTGGTGAATTGAATTGAATTGAATTTATTTTAATTGAATTGAATTAGTTCTGTTGTCACATGGATTCACATGAATACAGCGAAAAGTTTACAAGTCACCACTTATGGTGCCATCTTAGGAATTCTTAAGTATAAGTTCTTAGGGAATAATTTAGAAAAACAAAAAAAGGATCCAGGAACAAGTTAGATAAATACAGAAATAAGAGTTCGGGATAACAGTCCATCCAACACAGACTGCGCTGGGCTTCACCTCGACACCAGGATTGCTGGGAGTTCGAGTCCACACTGGAGCCGGGAGTTCCAGTCCATGCTGGGGCCGGGAGTTTGAGTCCACGCTGGGGCCCGGAGTTCAAGTTCACGCTGGGGCCGAGAGTTCAAGTCCACGCTGGGGCCGGGAGTTCGAGTCCACGCTGGGTCCCGGAGTTCGAGTCCAGGCTGAAGCCAGGAGTTAGTACAAGATGATGTTGGGACTTCGAGACCATGCTAAGGCCGAGAGCCCGAGAGCCCGAGCTGGCTTTCACCCACAACGTCACTGATGCCGCTTGAGGACGGAAGATGAAAAGAAAAAAAATGATATTAAAAGAGAGAGAAAATAAAGAAAATAAACTGACAGAGTGGACGAGCTTCGGCTCAGGAATCCTACTCTGCCACCATCTTGGAATGACTGGATGTACATCGAAAGGTGCAGTACAGACTCTTTGGAAATCCCGATGTATTGATTACACAAGAATTGCCTGGGAAATTTAAATTACCCCAGCGTCTGGAACTCTCTAAGATCATCTTCAACTTTGAATTAAAATTGGAGACTTCATAAGGTTCCGATAGACCAGAATAGTGATCCACGAAATGTCAGAGTCATTAAAACCTGCTTAAACTCCTGGTTAACGGTAACACTGACTCCCTTCATACCTCCCACTGGGGGAGAAATTAATGACCGCACATAGAAAATAGGGGCAGAAGTAGGCCAGTCAGCCCTTCAAACCTGCTTCTCCTTCAATACGATCATCCAACTCACTCATCTGTTCCCACTTGTTGATCCCTTTAGCCCTTAAACTGAAAAACAAAGTTTTACCATTCCCACCCCCATAAGGAAAGGCCTTCACTGAAATTGTTACCGTGGTAAATTTCACAAAACTTCAAATTAAATTGAAGCTAACTGAATGTAATTTTACTCACCTCTTTCATTACACATTTGGCCCTTCCTCCCCACTCTCGTCCTCCAACCTCCTCGCTCCACTCCTTACCTTTCCTCTCTCTTCATGTTTTCCCCTTGCTCGCTGGGACTCCAAATGTCCGACTGGGGAAGAATTCCCACTCATAGAGCACAGCAGTATTCCATCTGAAACATCGCTGAGAGGGCAAAAGGAGGGTAATGCTGAGGGGGAAGGAAGATGGAGGCTGAGGCGGAGGCAGTCTGAAGCTGAGGAAGGAGGTGGGTTGAAGTTGAGGAAGGAAGCAGGGGTAAGGCTGAGGAAGGCAACAGAGTGAGATTGATAAAGGTGCGAGGCAGATCAAGGAAACAGGAGTCAGGCTGAGGGAGGAAGTACAGCTAGCACAGTTTGTGAATGACACGAATAGCATTGTAGATGGATACTGCTGAGATAACATGATGACTGGCTGTTTTGTTTTTGCTTTATTCTCTCATGGGACGTGGGCATCGTTAGGAAATTTGGAACTTGTTGCCCATCTCTAACGACCCTGAACTGAACGGGTTACCTGACCATCTCATAGAGCATTTAAGAATCACCCACATTGCTGTAGGCTTGGAGTCACGTGGAGGCTGGTACTGATGGCAGATTCCTTCACCAAAGGATATCAGAGAAAGTCCTTCAGGTTGGTGCAGAGAACCTCGTCAGAAAGAATCCCTGCAGTACAGAAAGAGGCCATTCAGCCCATTGAGTCCACACTGGCCCTCCAAAGAGCTTTCCATCCAGATTCACCCCTGACCCCATCCCTGTAACCCAGCATTTCCAATGGCTAAATTACCTAACCTACATATCCCTGGGCACTTTAGCCAATCCACCTAACCTGCACATCTTTAGACTGTGGGAGGAAACCAGGACACCCAGACCAAACCCACACAGGGAATATGCAAATTCCCTACAAACAGTCACCCAAGGTCAGAATCGAAGCCCGGTGTCTGGCAGTGTGAGGCAGTAGTGCTAGCCACTATGCCAATGAGTTCAGATTCACTGTTACCCTTCAGTTCCTGACTGTGTCTCACAAGAGACAGATGCCAGGCAGCATAAACCATGAACAATGTGATCCCTGGGGCTAAACACAATCCACAACATGGGGGGAGTGAGAGAGAAAATCTCCAGCTTTATTTCACCAAGCTGGCCTTGTATTGCTCTGTTTCTGTTTTGGAAAAATGAGAGAAAATGTTTTGGAAATTTTGGAAAACAGAAAGCCTGGAAGCTCTTAAATTGTGAAGAATTTGCCATCATCAGTGTTGTGGGCAGGCTAAACTACCTTTTCCTGTCTGTATGTTTTTTGTATGTTTAGTGGTTAATTGATTGTGAGGAAAATTTATAAATCTATGTATGAATATTCTGTATAATGTCAAGATTATTTTAGAATTTACAAATAATATGTAAATCAGGTACAGGTAATCTAGTTCTACTGTAACTCAAACCAGACAAAGGCGAATCAGTTTTAGCTGGAAATTATTTTTCTTTATTTCACATTGGTTCAACTTTAAACAAAAACTGAACTGTATATCACCTAGATACTTTCATAGTGTGTTTATCATTAAAATAATTTCTTATAACCTATATATGGCAATAAACTGAATTCACTGTGTTGTAGTATTTGCCACATTTTAATGGAAATATTTATGGCTTATAAAATACAATCATACAAGATCAGCCACAATATCATCTTTAATAGGATTATTAAATGTATAAGTACCGTACTCGCAGAGATGCTAATCCTGTGCTGGAGAATCCTGACATGATGGTAGTAAAACATCTGCTCCTGTTGAACGTCCACAGAATGCAGACACCAGAGAGAATCATCACTTTGCGAAAGAGGAGGAAGATCTGAAAAAGAAGTTGGACATTGACAGCGCACACTGGATGAAAACTGACAATTAATTTTTGTCTGGCAGCCTACATCTCACTTATGAGCTCTGTGGATGTCAGCTGCGAGCAGCTCTCACACTGAAAACACAGGAACAGATATCAAGGGCAGAAAACATTAGGCTGTTGTATGGAAGTGGTGGTCTTTGCTTAGATTATCAGGTTAATTTAGTTGCCTTTCCAGCAGTGTGTATCTTCTGTGCTACATGCTCTTGTGCCCAACGTCTATTTGACATATTTATAGTGTCAGTTTTTCCATGGTTTCCATCTGTATGTCACTACCCAATCTGATCATCAAAAAGAAAAGTCGTGTTGTGGTCTGTCTTACAAATACACTCCATCACTGCACAGCAATAGCTCTCAGTGTCTGCCACAATTAATTCCCAAAAGAATTACTTAATCACTTCACTGTTCATCTGTTCAGCTAGAATGTTGTGAGATGTTATGCAATTTTCCACTGATTTCAGCATCATTGAAGGTGGGGTTGTTTGCTTGCTTTAGACTTATAGTATGTACAACCTGTCCTTAAATGAATATAAATGATTTTAGAGATAGTAGGAACTGCAGATGCTGGAGAATCCGAGACAACAAGGTGCAGGGCTGGATGAACACAGCAGGCCAAGCAGCATCATAGGAGCAGAGAGGCTGACGTTTCGGGCCTAGACCCTTCATCAGAAAAGGGGGAGGGGAAGGGGGTTCTGAAATAAATAGAGAGAGAGTGGGAGGCGGATAGAAGATGGATAGAGGAGAGGATAGGTGGAGAGGAAACAAACAGGTCGAAGAGGTGGGGATGAAGCCAGTAAAGGTGAGTGTAGGTGGGGAGTTAGGAAGGGGATAGGTCAGTCCAGGGAGGACGGACAGGTCAAGGGGGCGGGATGAGGTTGGTCGGTAGGAGATGGAGGTGCGGCTTGAGGTGGGAGGAGGGGATAGGTGGGAAGAAGAACAGGTTAGGGAGGCAGGGACGAGCTGGACTGGTTTTGGGATGCGGTAGGGGGAGGGGAGATTTTGAAACTTGTGAAATCCACATTGATACCATTGGGCTGCAGGGTTCCCAAGCGGAATATGAGTTGCTGTTCCTGCAACCTTCAGATGGCATCGTTGTGGCACTGCAGGAGGCCCAGGATGGACA
>NC_063362.1:35416858-35445346 GCF_021869965.1 Rhincodon typus
GCAATCCGACCCCACCACCAAAGACATCTTTCCCTCCCCACCCTTATTTGCTTTCCAGAGGGACCACTCTCTCCGTGACTCCCTTGTCCGCTCCACACTCCCCTCCAGCTCCACCACACCCGGCACTTTTCCCTGCAACCGCAGGAAGTGCTACACCTGCCCCCATACCTCCTCCCTCACCCCCATCCCAGGCCCCAAGAAGACTTTCCACATCAAGCAGATGTTCACCTGCACATCTGCCAATGTGGTATACTGCATCCGCTGTACCCGGTGTGGCTTCCTCTACATCGGGGAAACCAAGCGGAGACTCGGGGACCGCTTTGCAGAACACCTACGCTCGGTTCGCAACAAACAACTGCACCTCCCAGTCACGAACCATTTCAACTCCCCCTCCCATTCCTCAGACGACATGTCCATCCTGGGCCTCCTGCAGTGCCACAACGATGCCACCCGAAGGTTGCAGGAACAGCAACTCATATTCCGCTTGGGAACCCTGCAGCCCAATGGTATCAATGTGGATTTCACAAGTTTCAAAATCTCCCCTCCCCCTACCGCATCCCAAAACCAGTCCAGCTCGTCCCTGCCTCCCTAACCTGTTCTTCCTCCCACCTATCTCCTCCTCCCACCTCAAGCCGCACCTCCATCTCCTACCGACCAACCTCATCCCGCCCCCTTGACCTGTCCGTCCTCTCTGGACTGACCTATCCCCTTCCTAACTCCCCACCTACACTCACCTTTACTGGCTCCATCCCCACCTCTTCGACCTGTTTGTTTCCTCTCCACCTATCCTCTCCTCTATCCATCTTCTATCCGCCTCCCATTCTCTCCCTATTTATTTCAGAACCCCCTTCCCCTCCCCCTTTTCTGATGAAGGGTCTAGGCCATAAATGATTTTATATTGGAATTGCTTCCTTGATGTATAAAGGTCAAAGGAAATAATTTGAATGACTTTACAGGTAAACAGCCAAGATTACCACCATTCTTTTTAATAAAAAGCAAATTTCAAACCATTTTTTTTTCCCTAAAGGTAGGTGGCACTGTGTTACCTGGAAGATATCCGGGTTGTTTGTATGCATTTTGCTTTTCAAATTGAGCCATCACGAGCAATGAGAATTTTTTCTTTGTTAAACGCACCATGTGTGTACATGTGATCCTTTCCACTAACAGTGGGAACATAGAAAGGTTAACTTATAGAGATCACGACATCAGGGCGACAAAAGTCTTTTAAGGTTTCTTAGGCACTGAGCTGGGAGAATGTACTTACTTGCACTGCTACCTAACCCTTCTCTACCTTGACTGTTTCAGTCCATTTTAAATTGCAGCCTGTGGGGCAAGTCATTCATTCTGCAGCAATCTGTCTCACTGCATAGGGAAGGGGAGAACTGTGAGAAATATTCCATTGTTTAAGGCTTTAATTGTTTCAAAATGTATTAAAATTGGGAGTCGCTGGCATTTTCTCCAGCAAGTAATTGTTCGTTGTTGTGATCACAGGCATAAATTTGTTTGTGTTCAACTCTAAGCAGACCCATCACTCAATTCATGAGGCAGCGATCGAGAAGGTAGACAGGGTTATACTCATGTAAGCTGGGATATGTTGCCAAAACCAGTTGAGTCCAACTCGCTAAAAATCAAACCAAGGATGCCACGTGCTCCAGTGCACAATGATGCTATCCACAATCTGCTCTTTGTATCAGTTGGAGCAGTCTAAATCTCAATGGATAACAGAGTGCAGGGAATTCACTGATCAGAAACTTAACTTTCGGGAGTGACTGGATAGGCTCAGAAACTTCAGCCCTGACAAGGGACGTTATATCAGCTGTAGAAAAACTCAAAGAGACGTAGAATTTGCTGAACAGTGACGGTAGTTGTGATAGTCCTATAGATGCAGCCAGAAAGCAAGAGGGGGATACAAACACTGAGAGTGCTGGAGAAACTCAGCAGTCTGGAGAGATACAGTTAATGTTTTGAGTCCAGAAAGACTCTTTTTCAGAGCTGAAAGATGTTGGAAAATAGGTTTTTAATACTTTCGACAGAAAATGAAGCATTTCTAAAAAGATTTTCTGAGTTTCTTTAGCTTTTTCTGCATTTGTTTCAGATTTCAAGCATCCGCAGTCATAAGATCATAGAGGCCTGCAGCACGGAAAAAGGTCCTTTGACCCATTAAATCTAAAACAACCACCTAACTATTCTAATCTCATTTTCCAGCACTTGGCCCACAGCCTTGTATGGCTTGGCATCATAAGTATACATCTAAATGCTTCTTAAATGTTATGAGGATTTCTGCCTCTACCACCCTCATAGGCAATGACTCCCAGATTCCCATCACCGTCTGGATGAAAGAATTTTTTCCTCACATCGCCTCTTAACCTCCTGCCCCTTACTTTAACCCTGGCTCATGCAGAAAGTAAGGAGGCATGGGATAGGGGGAAATGTGGCAGATTGAATTCAGAATTGGCTGACCCTTAGAAGACAAAGGGTGGTAGTGAACGGAAAATAATCAACATAGTGCTCAGTTACGAGTGGTGTACCACAAGGATCTGTTCTGGGTCCTCTTCTATTTGTGATTTTTGTAAATGATTTGGATGAAGGAGTGGAGGGTGGATTAGCAAGTTCGCGGACAATACAAAGGTGGGTCGAGTTGTGGATAGTGCGGAGGGCTGTTCTAGGTTACAAAGGGATATTGATAGGATGCAGAGCTGGGCTGAGAAGTGGCAGATGGAGTTTAACCCTGAAAAGTGTGAGGTGATTCATTTTGGAAGGACAAATTTGAAAGCAGAATGCAGGGTTAACGGAAAGATTCTTGGCAGTGTGGAGGAGCCATCTCTGGCCAATTTTCCCAAGTGTGGGCTCGGAAAGAAAAGGGCAATTCTTCCCCTTTCAGATTTTTAGGATCTACTGGCGTTTAATGTCGCTTCCTCTGCAAACTGATCACTGAAATGATTGTGATCATTATTTGGAGGATGTTATTTGTGCTTTCAGAAAAGGAAACTCACCTTGTAACACACATTGTCTCTCTAATTGCCTGGGCAGTGTTTCTTTTATCATGAGTTTTGGTGTCACGCTTTAAGTTTGGGTTCAAGACACAATGATTGAGGAGAAGACAAATTCAAGGATAGTCTTTTGGCTTAGACTTCAAAATAACATTGTTTATTCTAATTTCATGATAATCTAGACATGATAATCATAGATACGGCAGGCTCAGAATTAACGTTATATTACTCAAGAACCAGCCGAGAATCTCATATCCATGAGCTTTTGAGAAGCCCACAACTCCACCCACATTGTACTATTTAGATTCAGCGAATTACAGCTCAGTGACATCACTGCAAAGTTGATTAAGGTTCCTAAAGCCTGCAGACAATAACATTCACCTTTCATCATGGAGCAATTGACCCGTCTACCTTTAGCCATTCCTATTGGTCACCACCAATGCTGAATGGGACTAATAATCTACCTTCCTTAAAATTATTTCCAGAAGAACTCTACTGAAACATGAGGACTCAGGACCATGAAGTAATCCCAACATCAGTTCCCAATGGTCTGCGAAAAGTCAGGCTGATAAGGGCCAGTTCCAGTAAATTAAGATCAAATTGGCCCTCTTTCTCATTGTAATTCTGTTAAGACATTGGACACACTTCAGCAGGAACTCACATATTACTATGCTCTTTCTTTATGGTTTGAAATCAAAAGCTCTTTAAAATCACTACATTTTGGTGTAATTTATTTCCAAACCAGACACACAACAAAGCCAAACCCCAAGAGTCATATACGGCACATCTGTGGATAAGTCATTTCCCTGTATAAATATTAAAAAAATGCACATGTTACGTTCACAATTTTTGCATCCATTTATCTCTTTAATCTTCCAGGTTTCCATGGAAACTAATGGGAGTAAATGCTCATGAAGTGAAACAGATGATGAACAAATGGAAAGGGACTGTAAATTCTGGAATCACATTGCAGGTGTCTCAGTTTTCAAAAAGTTTGGATAACAATTTAGAAATTAATATCTGCACTGCTGTTTCAATTTGTTGCAGTAGAAAAGAATGTAGCACTGTGAACCATTAGAAAATGTACACTATTGTAATTATTATGTGACAATTCAAAATAGCTTTGTGCTGAAGATTTATGGGAACCTAATCAGATGATTGATCTATGAGGATGATTCCAATATTGAAAGCTTGGAAGCTTATTCCAATAAGAAAAGGCTGAACAGACTGGTGTTCTTTTATCTAGAAAATTGTAGGTTAAGGGGTGACTTAATAAATATCTTTAAAAAATTGTGACGACCTTTGACTCGGAAGCAGTACTGCAAGCAAAATGTCTGTGGAATTTGAATGCTTGGTAAAGATTTTTAAGAGTCTGTGTTGATTGTAAAGAGATCAATTGTGATTTTTATGAATAACAAGAAATACATGACAGTAATCTCGCAACATTTGACCTGGAGGCTGTGCCAACAAGAACATTGAACATAGAACATAGAACAGTACAGCACAGTACAGGCCCTTCGGCCCACAATGTTGTGCCGAACTTTTACCCTAATCCTAAGGTCTATCTAACCTCCACCCCTACCTTATACTATCATGCATATGCCTATCTAATAGCCGCTCAGCCCCTAACGAGGCCGACTCCACTACCCTCTCCAGCAATGCATTCCACGCCCCGACTACACTCTGAATAAAGAACCTACCTCTGACGTCTCCCCTATATCTACCTCCACTCACTTTAAAACTATGCCCCCTCGTAATAGCTACCTCCGCCCTTGGAAAAAGTCTCTGGCTGTCCACTCTACCTATACCTCTGATCATTTTGAACACCTCTATGAAGTCACCTCTCATCCTTCGTCGTTCTAAAGAGAAAAGTCCTAGCTCTCTCAACCTTTCCTCATAAGACCTTCCCTCCATTCCAGGCAACATCCTGGTAAATCTCCTCTTCACCTTTTCCAATGCTTCCACATCTTTCCTGTAATGAGGCGACCAGAACTGGACACAATACTCCAGACGTGGCTGAACCAGGCTTTTGTATAGCTAGAGCATGACTTCAGGGTTCTATAACTCAATCCCTCTATTAATGAAAGTTAACACACCATACACCTTCTTAACAACTCTATCCACCTGGGTGGCAGCTTTCAGGAAACTGTGAACATGAACCCCAAGATCCCTCTGCTCCTCCACACTGCCAAGAATCTTTCCGTTAACCCTGTATTCTGCTTTCAAGTTATTCCTTCCAAAATGAATCACTTCACACTTTTCAGGGTTAAACTCCATCTGCCACTTCTCAGCCCAGCTCTGCATCCTATCAATGTCCCGTTGTAACCTAGAACAGCCCTCCACACTGTCCACAATACGACCACCTTCGTATTGTCTGCGAACTTACTAATCCATCCTTCTACTCCTTCATCATAGAAGAATGTTAAGGTATAGAAATTGTGTGGGCAGAGACAATTATGTTCCTCTGTAGGAGACATGGAAAAGACAGACAGACATGTTACTGCTATATGTTACTGCTATAAAGACTTTAAGAAGCTCTACAATAGGGGACACAGAAGACAGAGACATGAGAGCTCAAAAAGGAGGTAGAAGATGATTAGCACACAAATGCAGGCATAAAGAATAAAGTAAACGGAGACAAAATGAGAAACACTGAATCCATGAGAGTGTAGCCAGCAAACCTCTTCAAAAACGAGGTCAGTTTTCTGCTTGACAGTTAAAAGAAAGTAGAATTCCAGAACTCTTAGAGAACTGATATACAAGCAAGCTAAAAGGGACTGATTCCTAAAACTGGGGCAAATTACTCAGTGTCATGTGAAAGAGCTGAGTGTTTCTATTAGAGGATCAGATCATGACCAGGTGTCGTTCATTGCTTGGTTGGTTGGATGATTGAAAATAAAACTGTGGCAAGCAACATAATCAGCACTGACATGACCTGAATGGGAGAGAATTTTGTAGACATGTTCCTTTTCATGTTAAATGTATTCCTCGTTCTCAAATGGAATGTAACTACCAGTGAAAACAATTCAGCCTGAAACGATTGAGCAGGAATGTGACAGACCCTACGTACTAAAGGGTGGGTTAGAGACTAACTGGAACTGCATGTGGTGTTATATGTGTGATGGGTGTGAAGCTTTTGTTGCACAAGATGTTACTTTGTCGTATTACTTAACATACAAGGTAACATTTCATCTGAAGTAATAGTAGTGCCTGTTTACTTGTGTTGGTTCTGATCAGCTTTAAAATAAAGGTTACAAAATGGGAAATGTTGATCATTTCTTCATGGGGGTGAATCATGTATTAAATGTGGTCATTTTGGATTGTGTTTCCCCTCACAGTATCATGACAGGTCATCAAAAGGGATGAATAAGCTAGTGATAGAGAAGGTGCTGTGAGAGATAACAGAACAGTAAGGACGGAAGAAATAGGAGCAGGAGTAGGCCATTCAGCCCCTTGAGCCTTCTCCACCATTTAATACGATCATGGCAGATCTGATCTTGGCATCAAGTGTGCTTTCTGCTCAGTTCCTTTAATATGCTACTGTTTAAAAACCTATCTTTCTCCTCCTTAAATTTACTCAGTGTCCCAACATCCATCAGTGAAGACCACAGATCCATGACCCTTTGAGAGAAATAATTCTTCCTCATATCTGTTTTAAATCTGCCAGCTCTTAGCCTAAAACAATGACCTCTCATTCTAGATTGCCCCACAAAGGGGAATATTTGCTTGATGTCTACTTTGTCAATCCCCTTTAGCATCTTGTATACCTTAATTAGATTTCCTCTCATCCTTTTAAAGTCAAAAATCACACGACACCAGGTTATAGCACAACTTGTTTATTTGAAAACACTAGCTTTTGAGTGTTTCTCCTTCCTCAGGTGTAGTCTATACCTGAGGAAGAAGCAACACTCAAAAAGCTTGTGTTTTCAAATAAACCTGTTGGACTATAACCTGGTGTGTGATTTTTGACCTTGTCCACCCCAGTCCAATGCTGACACCTTCACATCATGCCTTTTAAGCAAAAACCAAAAGAACTGCGGATGCTGTAAATCAGGAACAAAAACAAAATCGCTGGAAAAGCTCAGCAGGTCTGGCAGCATCTGTGGAGCAGAAAACAGAGTTAACGTTTTGGGTCCGGTGACCCTTCCTCAGTACTGAACTTAAATGCCTTTTAAGCTCTAGTGATCATAGCTTAAGCTGCTTAAACTCGAGCCATAAATATAAGATAGCTACTAATACAAGAGCAGGAGTAGGCCCTTTGGCCTTTCGAATCTGCTCTGCCATTTGATAAGATCATGACTGTTCTCGTTGTGATCTCCATGTCATTTTCCTATCTACACTTCATAATGCTTGACTTCATTTTCTATCAAAAATCTATCGCCCTCAGCATTGATTTTAGTCAATGACCCAGCCTCCATGTGTGTTCTGGTGAAGACAATTCCACACTAAATACCTTATGGGCGAAAATAAAATTCTTCTTACCTCTATTTTAATGAGGAAGACTCCTTATTCTTAAACCTCATTCTGGTTTCTTTCACATGAAACATCCTCCCAGTACCTACCCTCTTAAATCCCAGCAGGATATGCTCCAAAAAGGTCACCTCCTATTCTTTGAAACTCCAACAGGTAAAGACACAGCCTGTTCACCCATTCTTCCTAAGATAAACCTTCCATCTGAATAATGAGTCATATGAACTTTCTTTTCACTGATTCTAATGTAATTATATCATTTTTAACATAAAGAGGCAACATTGCATGTATTACTCCAGATACTAATGAATCCAATGAGAAATGCAGGAAATATGTCTTTACCAGTGAGGGGTAAAGATGTGGAACTTGACACCCTAGGGAGTAGTTGAGGTGAATAACCTGAAGATATTGAAGAGAAAGCTGGATAACAGTACGTGAGAATGAAATAGAAGAATATATTAGGAATGGTAAATTAAAAAGAATGAAATAATGATCCTATAGAGCATAAATATTGGCAAAGACCAGTTTGACTTGTTTTTAATAATTTTTTAGCAATTTCTAATTCTATCTTGAAAACTTCAATCAGATCACCTTTAATTTTCTAAATTCTAGAGAAAACAGGCCTAATTTTTAAAATATCTTCATACTTTAACCCCTGAAGACCAAGTATCATTCTCATAAACTGAGCTTAAAGAGTCTGAGGTAAAGAAGATTTAAAAGATGCTGGAAGATTCACTTAGTTTGGGATGGATTTCCAATGTAACGTTCACTGTGAAACTCAATTCTAGCAATAGAAAATACCCATCCGGGAAAAGAAAAATGAAGATTTCTGATGGGAGTAGAGCTTAATTTTAGAATAATCCCTGGTGATGCAACATCAATTTAAGGGAAAATTATAGTGTAACTGTATCAATGGATTTTTAAGTTAAATGGGGAGTTTGTTTTCTGGCGTTACTAAGTTACTAACAAAATTAGTATTTTGTTAGTTGCTGCAGTGTTACATCTTAAAATTTGAAATCTTGTGTGATTTTTCCAGTAGATCACTGAAAAAAAATGAATACTTTAATAAGTTAGCAGCCTCTACAGGGATTATAACATATGCATCCCAGATGGTAATCTTCCATTCATTAAAATTAATAGTCAGGGAATCGTGTGCTAAGGCTGAACAATTTCTAGATCGCTGGACAGATATTTGACAATGTAATTCCCATTTTTGCACACCTTGAAATTGTGTTGCACTTTAAACACATTTCAGGATCAAGGGATATAATGATACCCAGGAATAGAGCCCACTCTTTATGTTAAATAACATCAGTACTTTATTTGGCTCTACTTATTCATTTATTGTTCACCTGACTTTGCAATGTTTTCATCTTTCTGTTTTTTTAACTATCACAAGGATATCCACTTAGTGTTCAGAATCTGTAACTAGACATTGGCAGTCAAAACGGCCTGATATGACTCATTTTCTAAATTGTCCTGCCTCCTGAAAGTAAGAATTTGGCCAGACGGCACAATCTGCAGGTGAGAATTCTGGATATGAAATTATTCCAATGGCTTGATGGGGAGGTCACACCGGAGCACCAAAGCATTCATCTCCACAGTGATACAAACAAACACATATCTTTTTCATGGCATTAGGTTATAAATAAAGATTCAGTCTCTGTGTGCCTATAAAGCTACGAAAGCTACATGAGCATTTCTCATGGCATTTTATCTAATAGCCTTTTGTTGTGGAAAAAGGCATTTAATGGATGCTTTAATGCAAGCTGATTATTAAAGCAATATTGCTACGGTCACAATATCAAGGGACTTATAATTCCATACAATAGGAGTCACAAATGGACTAATGCATTGCTGTAATGTAAGATAAACTGAGATAATTTTAAAAGTGCAATTAATTATTACTAAAAAAAATTATAAGCAGTTTATATGTGTTCTGATTAGGTTTTTCTGATTTGTAATAATGTTCTCTTTTAGGGAATCTCTAAGCCTTGGAATGTTATCATTATGAAATAAGAACAGGAATAGCTGGAAAAACTTAGCAGATCTGGCACCATCTGCTGAGAGAGAAAACAGAGTTAATATTTTGGGCCCAGTGACCCTTCTTCAGAAATGACGTTATCAATGAGATTGCTATCCCGCTGCCCCTGCTCCCGCCATCCTTACTGCCTAGTGGCTCCTGCAGGATTTACTCTCAGTATTAAGAGAGGATTCAGTCTCTGTACGAAGCTCTAATCAGCCCTGGCTGATGACTCCATGAAGATAAATTATTCTACTCAAGCTTTTGTTATACAGGCCTTCACTTGACCCGGAAGCCCATGGATGCTTTTAAAAGTGTTGGGCCCTTTGTCACAGTGGGGTGAGACTTCTTTTCCCATCTGAGAGGGTGTCGTAACTCTGAGAACTGCAGGCCAATCTGCCAGCTGGTAATTCTCTGGTCTTAACAGTACTACAAGGAGCAATGGCCACTGCTGGGACTGCAGGAAAAGCCCCAGTGACAATCATCAATGGAGCCTAATGAGAAGGTAAGTTGGGTTCCATTTGGTTGGCTCAGCGAAAGGACGCAGAACCACATTAATGGTGGAGCTGTGGGAGAGGGAGCCTCGATTAAGCACATGGTCCTGAAACAGCCCACAACAAGGGCACAAGATGGTGGTCTCACCATGTGGTGTGAAGACTTCCTGTCACTGACAAAATACCAGGAGAACCCGTAGGCAATGGGTACAACACTGGCAACATGCAATTTAATCTGATGGCCTGCCCCCAACTCATCAGTGCAGGGCCTGTAAAACCCATAGATTTATTGCAGCACAGAAGGAAGCCATTCCAGCACTCTCTACAAGCTATCCATTCAGTCCTATCCCCCTGCTATATTCCTACAGTCCTACAACTTTATTTCCTTCAAATGTCCATCAAATTTCCTTTTAAAATGCTTCATCCCCTTTGCTGGCACCACTGTCATTGGCAGCAAGGTCCAAGTTGTTATGACTCATTATGTAAAAGAAAGATTTTCCTCACAGCCCCTCTGGATTTCTTGCTCAAACTCTTAAATTGCTCTCCTGTAGTTCTTGTACAGTGTTTTAATGAGAATTGTTGTGTAATGTCTCACAGATAGTATGTGAGATACCTTTAAGAGACATGTCATCGATGGTACCACCATGTAACCTGATGGTATAATGGTCTTAGTCTCCACCTTAATTGGGGCCATTAAGCATGAGATGCTAATGGAAGGGTACTACTGTTCTTAATTGAATAGTTTAGTTCTGAAGTGCTTGTGACTGTAATATTTCTAGAAAACAGGAGCCGTTATAATCTTTCAGTACCATATTACCCACATTTAGTTGTGGCAGCCTCACTGGATACAAATGCCAACAACATGTTGGCAGATCAGCAACAGTTGATCATGTGGGATCAGAGAAGAGTCAAAACAAAATAGTATTCCCACTGTAATTGGTGGGCATAAATGAAAGACCATTGCCAGAAGGCTGAAGAGGAGGATTTATTATATAAACTGCTGTGACGGGAGATGCAGGAGAGTGGGGCTATTTGAAGGTAAGTTGGTTGGCCATGCATTAAGCAGGTCACGCTGAGTGAAGTATTTACAGTAATTTCTTTCAGTACCACCCACATCTGCAGTTTATTTTGAGCTGTTGCTTTGCACTGTTGTTGCACAAGGTGACAGCAGGTTGTGAGCAACACAATAGTTACAATTGTAATGAATTGAAACATAGAAATAAGGAGTATGCCATTTAGTCCATCAATGAATATAGAACCATAGAATACCCACAGTGTGGAAGAAAGCCATTTGGCCTATCAAGTCTACACCAACCCTCCGAAAAGGATCCCAACCAGATCCATACCCCCTACCCTATCCCTATAACCCCACATTTCCCATGGCTATTCTACCTAGCCTGCACATCCCTGGACAATTTAGAATGGCCAATCCAGCTAACCTGCACATCTTTGGACTGTGGGAGGAAACTGGAGCATCTGGTGGAAACTGTGCAAACTCTACACAGGCAGCCATCCGCGGGCGGAATTGAACCCATGTTCCTGGTGTTATGTGGCAGTAGCACTAACCACTGGACCACTGTGCTGTATATGATTGTAGCTGATCTCACCACCATTATCCTCCTTCCCTTATCTTTGATACCTCTAGCCTCTGGAAGTCAAATTATTTCTTTCTTAAACATTTACATTACCTTCCCCCACACAACCTTCTGTAGTCAGGAGTTCCATAGATCCACCACCCTCTGAGCGAAGACATTTCTCCTTACTTCTGTCCAAAATAGCCTATGTGTATCCTGAGACTGCGACCCCTTGTCCTGGAACCCCGATCAGGGCAAACATCAGCCCTGCATCCAGCATGTCCAGCCCTGTTAGAGGTTTCCATGTTTCTTTGAGATACCCTGTCGTTTCTCTCAACCTGAGTGAATACAGGCCCAGTCAGTCCAATCCCTCCTCATTCTTTGGATTGCTGGATGTGAGTACCATGTCTGACTTGTCTCTTATGACTGTTAATTGTTACATGGTCAGGATCAGACGTGTAAGGTTTGGTCCATGCTGATACTCAACCATCGCTCTCACTGGGAAGGCAAGGGATACATACTGAGTAGCAAGTCTCATTGACAATGCTCATTTGGAATAAAAATTGGGCTTTAGAGACTTAGAGGTCTATGCTCATCAACTTGACAGTCAAGCGTGGCTGAATTTTTATCCTGATATGTGCATTTTGCATGCCCTGTGTTCGGAGACATGTGTCACCTATATATCATCATTGTTTCTAGGTGAATCAACAGGCAGAAATGTATGAGTTACTCTGATGCCACAAGTGCACATCTTTCTCAAAGACCAGTGTCTCTGCTACACTTGGTCTACAGCATACAGGTTCAGAAGTGACTCGTGAGACATATACCAGACCAGATGTGGACACGCTTCTCAATTACATGGTGCTTATTTTACCCCTGGGTTAAAAAGGAACATAAAGAGTAAACTAATAAAGTGTGTTAAAGGAATCCCCCTGGCTCTCGTGGTTTGGTGTTTATTGCCTGTCAGTTATGAGGTTCCAAATACTCCAATTTCCATCGGTTAAATCAATAACATGTCCCCAAGGTATTGATTGCATTTGTGGTTTTACCTTTAATTTGAAAGCTGGAGCTTGTGTACATTGCTGAGAGGATTATTGCTTCTTTGAAAACTATAATGGACAATGCGGGCTATAAATTTATAAACAGGCCGAATGGTAACACGAACACACCTGTGGGGGCACTGCTCTGTCCCCAAGGTAACTAGTTCTTTGAAGCTCGACTGCCGAAGGAAATATCCTTTGTGATCCTACACCTTTGATCTGGTCAAATTCACATAGCTCACATTGCATGGTGAGCACTCACACCATTACAACATCAAACCATCCTCTAATAACCACACTTGCAGCAGGGGCCCTTGAAATATAATCTGAACTATTATTTACTGATTTGAAAATTAAAAAAAAACATTTTTGCTGAGAGCTTGAAGTAAATAATGAAAACAACCACTGGATTCCTATGGAAACAGAATGAAGGAACAGTACAAAGGTCCTGATATTAACCACAGCAGGCTCTTTGTTAAACTATATCTATTATATGAAAGGAAATGTCAGTGTATGGCACCTTGCCAGGCATTGGTTAAGCTTGAGCTCTGAACCACATAGATTTAATTTCAATACATTTAGGAGAAATTGAAATTTGTAACTTTGTTTCAGGGATGGAAACTTCCAAATGTCAACCAGCCGAGATGAATTAATTTTCATCATTGAAGAACACAGATAATCAATGGCATCCACAGACTCTAGCCTGTTTTCTGTTTCAATCCTTTGTTGTCTCGCTCATTCCTAATCTATAATATTTGTGTTTCTTAATGAAAGTGGAACAAGTGGCCTGGTGGCTCAGTGGTTAACACTGCTGCTCTCTAGTGCTGGGGACCTGGGTTTGATTCCAGCCTTGGATGTCTGGCTGTGTGCAGTTTGAATGTTCTCTGTGTGTTGGTGTGGGTTTCCTCGCACAGTCCAGAGATGTGTAGGTTAGGCCATACTAAATTCTCCATTGTGCCCAGGGATGTGGGAGGTAGGTGAATTAGCCATGGGACATGTGGGCATTACAGGAATTGAGTGGGGTGCCCTTTGAAGAGTTGGTGCAGACTTGATGGGCTGATGTGCACTGTGGGGATTCTACACTGGGAATTCTCAAAAGTTTTGGTAGCAACTGTAGACAGTGAAGCTCAATAATGATCTAAAAAAAATCATGATCTGAATATGGAGGTTATCAGTTAGTTTTGAGCCTGCTGTTGTTTGTAGTGAAACCCATTCAATCATTTCACTGGTGGCCTCCTAACTGGTCATTTATTAAGGATAATGGGTTGGCAGGAAATGCCGCTGGCCTGATCAGAGGGCTGGAAGCTCTGAAACCCTGGCATCATCATCAGGACAGATGGTAACTGCTGGGGAAAGTAGTAGACCTTGGGGGCTCAGATAGGCTGGAGTCCTTGGTTTAAAAAAAGATATCAAAATTCCAAAGTAGTTGAACTCAATGTTAAATCCTGAAAGATACAAAGTGCCTAAACAGTAAATGAGGTGCTGTTCCTATGGAACATTGAAGTAGGCCTAGGACTGAAAAAATTGCCCTCCCTCCCTTCCTCCAATTTTCCATTCCAGCCTAAAACTTTTCACTACTTTAACCAGTGCTGGTTAAATTCATCGGCTTCAAACATTAACTCATGAGTCCACAGATCCTGCCTGTCCCAGTGAGTCTTTCCAGCATTTTCTTGTTTTTGAATTTGATTTCCATCACCTTGAGTTTATGCTCATTCTCTATGACTTATTTCACAGAACAAATACCATTGACAAACATGAGGTGATTTCAGTTAGTGCTGGAGCTGACTCTGATCCTTTGCCCGTGTACTTAAGGAGTGTAAAGATCTGTTTATAACTCTAGCCCTGAGCTAAACACTGTAGAATCAGAGCAGAATTTTTCATCCTGTTGATGAATTGTTAACTGCTTTAAAAAAAGGCTTAAAAAAGAGATTTGAGTTTCTTTTCAGAAGTTGTTCCAGACACATTTACATTCACTTAAGTAGTTTAAAAATCACCAGCCACATACCACCCAGTCTCAAATTTATTCAAAACACTATTGCTCTTTCCTTTGGCTGCAAAGCAGAGAAAGGATTCACACACACTGAGACAAATTTGGAAATCATTCAGTTTATAAATGGTTCTTTCCACTTGAACATTTGGATCTGTAAATAAAAGCAAAATACTGAAAATGCTGGAATTCTGAAACAAAAACATAAAAAAAGGTGCTGGAGAAATTCAGCAGGTCCGACAGCCTCTGTGACAGAGAAACAGAGTTAACATTTCCTCTTCAAGAAAAAGAGTCTTTGGACTTGAAACATTAACTCTGTTTCTCTCAAATGCTGCCAGACCTGCTGAGTTTTTCCAACACTTTCTGTTTTTATTTAGATCTGTAAAATCTAGAGAGTCCTCTTTTCACAGTATAGAATGAATTGTCCTGATTAAGTGTTTGGGTCTGTTTGAAAATCTCAATAGAGAGAAAGATCAGTTTTGATGGAAATTTTGATTTGAATCTGAAAGAAATAGGTTAAAATATTAGGGTCACTTGGTTGGATTCTGGCAAAAAGTGACGACATTATTTAGATTTTATGAGCTGAGTTTGTCCTTTATTCTGTCTGTTGTTTTGTAAATTTCAGCAGTGGGGTGGAAGGATGTTTATTGTAAATATATAACTAGTGCTTAAATGACTTTTATATTGTGCTTGTTTATCTTCTGTTTTTGGGTCTGTGCCAGTCCTGGATTTGATTCAATTCTGGGTTAGTAGCACACTGGATATGAGGCATTGCGTCCTCTGGGTTATCCTTTCTGTCCTACAAAATGTGCTGTTCTTTAGACCACTTTAGAGCAAAATGATGCTCAGGGGCATTGATCCACATGCTACCATTTTGCATTATAGCTCATTGGAGACTCAACACAAAATACAACTTAACGCAAATCTTTAAAAATCCACAGTGAGGGTGTGAGAGATCTGTAACATTTAGCAATGAAATGTTGACAGCTGGTAAGGGACACTGCCTAAAAATAAATCCTTTCTGTATAGGGCAAGGGAAGAATGACTGATACTGATCAGTATTTTTTAAAACTCCAGTCACTCTTTTGGTTGGTGAATGTTAATTTTGGCTGTTAGACTTAAGGCTTTCTTCCAACATTCCATTGCAACAATTTCTCCAGGCACATTACTCTATGCTGTGAACTGTATAGCATTCTACTTCATGATAGTATGCCACAGGACCCACCGTCTATTACAGTTTACCATACCAGAGACTAGCCAGACTGTGAGTGTGCCTACGCCAGATCGACAGCAGTGGGTAAAGAAAATGCTTCACTATCAGACAGTGGACCCTGAACCAACTGAAAATAGCAGTTATTGTGGCTTGCCTGTTGCATTGCTAAGTCATCAAACAATGAGGCATTTGGAAAAGTAATCTGTCTTAAGAATGAAATCTTTGCCGTGCTCTGTTACTGGTTCTGTTGACACTTCCAACCAAAAAGTTGATGGTGCATCACGTTAATGTAAAGGCTCCCTCCACTGCTCCAAGGATATGGCTTCTTCAGAACTTCAAACTACTTCATTGATCAAGTTTGCTTGTTATTCCTGGAGATCTCTGAGTTAACACTTCCAGAACCCGTCTCCCTTCAGGCAAACAAAATCAGTTGAGTAGATCACAAGGACAAAGTGTGAGCTATGGAACCAATTGCCTTCTCAGTAAACTTTCATGCCTCGAACAAGAACAGATGCAGCCCACTCCCTTACCCCATCTCACTCCCCCCTTCCCTCACCTCCAGCAAAGGCCATGGAGATTCACTTTGTATCAAATCAGCCAATGGGGACACTGTTTATTAGCCCAATCTGAGAATTTTATAGCTGCTAATTCTTCTTTAGTTCATCTTTCTAAAGCCATAATATACATATCATACTCCACATGGGGGACCAAATCTGGCAACAGTGCACCTGATACCGTGCAACTAGTGACTTGTTTAATGAGAGAAATGTCTCCTTTGTAAAGCAAACAAATACCTTGCTAGCTTTAGCTACGGTTTCTTGATGTTCCTCATCAACCATTCATACTGTATACATCTTTTTCTCTCTCAACATCCTGTTCCTTGTTAATGGCACATGCATTCTATGTTGGGCCCATCTGCATGCAGGACTCTACACTTATCCACATTAAGTGCCATTTGATCATGTGGCCACAGCACACCTACATCTGATTGCATTTGATTGTACTCCTAGACTATTTTAACTGCTGCACCAGTTTTAGTATCAATTACCACACTTCCAGCATCCTGGTCAGATTATTAATAAATGTACCACTAGTAACCAGCCTCCAGCTGATCCACATCTGTTAATGGTAACACTTTAGCTGCAGAATTAGAAGGAATCTACTGCCCTTGTGAAATCCTTCAAAATATGATCAAATTTGTAAGTCAAGTCCTACATTTTTCAGAAGTTCTGTTGATAAATTCTAATGGCCCCTCACCTTTCCCAGTGATCACCTGTTAGGATATATCTTAGCATTTTTCAAATGTCTGATAGGCCCCTAGCTCCCTGACTCTAATTTATCCCCTTCTTTGAAAGCAGGAACTATATAAGCTAACTAACCTAAGAGGAATATCCCCAATTCTGTTGAACTATTAAAAATAGACACTCAGGGCTGACAGATGTTCCATAATCATTTCTGGATTATCAAGACTTGAAGCCAGTAACATATGATCTTTCTGCACCATTCCACAATGTCATGGCCATCTATTTTATTATACTTCTATTGAGCAGCCCTCAACTGAATCTGAGTATTATCTACAGAAATAAACTCACTCTGAGCTCTGACTTACCCAGAGAGTAAGCTTATGTCCAACAAAACATTCTTTAATTGCCCTTTATGATCATTAGCATTTTCTTGACTTCCAACAATAGCTGAAAATTTTTCGGTATTATTGCCACAATTATGCACTGCTTTCAGAGCCAGTGACCCCTTGGCTAATTTTACGGCTATTTATGAATGATATGAAAACAATGAGTGACAAGTGAAGACATTCTGATCCTTCCAGCCTGTCTCAGTATATTATCATACTTTGTACAGTGTAATAGATACAATATCCAATCACCCCCTCAAACTGTGGGATCTCCTGAGAGATGTGAAAAATCAGGCAAAAGGTGAGGCCAATTTTAGTGGAAGAAGCTCTGGAAAATTCTTCTTCCATCAAGGTGAAGGAAACTAATCCAGGACATCACTCTAATCTAGAATTATATGCCTTTTGTGCGTAAAGCTCCTGTAGACTATAACATGCCTTGTGTTAGAATCAGACTTGCCTCCGTGCATTCCATCATCACCACAATTGTGTTCTTTTAACCAGTGGGATGTATATGATTTTGTTCTGTTTAAGAAGCTTGGAATTTGAATTAATTGGTGTTTACCCACAGAACAGTTCCTTCTTGTTTTAGATTATTTTTATATTTATTCACGGGATGATGCCACTGCTAGTTAGGGCAGCATTTATTGCCCATCCCTACAGTTAAGAACTGCCCACTTTGCTGTGGATCAGGAGTCATATGTGGGCCAGATCGGGTAAGGATGGCAGTTTGCTTCCCTACAGGGTGTTGGTGAAACGGATAGGTTTTTCCCAACAATTGACAATGATTTATGGTCATCAATAGACTCTTAATTCCAGATTTGTTTTTTTTTAATGAATTCAAATTCCACCATGGTAGAATTTGAACTCAGGTCTCCAGAATATTACCTGGAGCTCTGGATTAACAGCCCAGCAATAATACCATTAGGCCATTGCCTCCTCTACTTTAGATGAAGTAGGCAGCATGATAGTGAAACCAAAGATCCCAGAAAACGCCATAATTCCTTTTGGGGATGCCCATAGTCAATGGCATCATATTCGCACTAGCACGGTAAGGTAATTGTTTATCTGGTGAGCATCACATCATATTTCCAAATATTCCATGCTAAGACCCAACTGGCTGATGCATTGCCTAGTTCATAGAATACCTACAGTGTGGGAACAGGCCATTTGGCCCAACAAGTCCACACCCTCCAAAGATCTTCTCACCCAGACCCATTCCCCTATCCCTACATTTTTCCCCATGTCTAACCCACCTAACTTAAACATCCCCAGGCACTATGGGCTATTTTAGCATGGTCAATCCACCTACCCTGCACATCTTTGGACTGTGGGTGGAAACCGGAGCACCCGGAAGAAACCCACGCAGACACGGGGAGAACATGCAAACTCCACACAGACAGTCACCTGAGAGTGGGATTGAACCCAGGCCCCTGGCAATTTGAGGCAGTTGTGCTAACTACTGAGCCACTGGGCCACCATGCCACCCCAAGAGCATCCCTGGGTGGAAAATCTATATTAATAAGTTTTATTTTGTCCTCTAGCCTGAAATTATATCAACACTCCAAAAATGCAAAGCATTTGACAGACTCACTGCTCAGTGTCTGACAGTACAACCAAACTTTACTGATACTAAGTCTTAAAATGTATTTTAAGCTACAGCCATCAGAAGCCAATCTTTCAGTTATATATGTGCAAAGATGTCAGAGATGTTCCTGCTTAAGGTCTGAAGGAGCCCAGCTGGATTACGCTGAAGACTGGGCTCAATGTGGAGGTAAACCCTTGGGAAAGCTAGCTAAACCAGGGAAGAGATAGAAATGTTAACATGAAATGTTCAGTCTTAGTAACTATTCCACTACCCTTTTATGCCTTCCAAATGCAGGATGAAACTTTATATAAATGTAATTTATCATTGCCACAATTAAACATGCTCAGTTTGGCAGCCTGAGCAATTGGATTTTATAAAGTTTTAACATTACTGGTCTTTGCAAACTTTGTGAGCTAACTGGTCTAAACATTTCTAGTTTGACTTTTTAAACAAGTTAAATGTCCAACACCATAAATCCATGAGCAAAATGACATCACCAGTTTAACACAATCTATAATTCCCCACAACGCAATCTGATTGTAAATGGCTTCCTTTTGTATTTTTAATCCATCTTTCTCCCATTTATTGGACTTAATATTCAGAATTGGGCAGATCATTAACAATCTGAGGATCCCCAGTCTCATTCGCAGCATCACTAATTTTCACCAGTGCAAGTTAAGGTATGGTCTGGTTCAGGTCATCAATCTTTGTCAGCATGTCCTAGTTCCCTGCTACCTTCAAGGAGTTATGGTTCGTGACCCCTCAGAAGTAAGTGAGAGAGCCTTTTGAAGATAAGTCAGTCTTTGGCCCTTTAACCACCTCCATGGCTCCTCAAATACCACATGCCAAACTATACCTTTCTACCCATTTCTATTGCTCTTCATACCCTATATAGCTACCTAAGTCCCTCCACCCACTTCCCATGGCCCCTCATATATTCCGTACCAATCTATGATGTTTCGATATCCATTTCCCCAATATACCTTCTCTCTAGAAACAATAAAACTTATAACAACAATAGCATGAGAGGAAGGGTTTTAAAGAAAAACTCATTCATAAACTTCTACTTTCAGAATTCCTCTTACTACAGACCTCCAAAAATGTCAATCGATTATCCAGGCGTTTAATATTTCAATAGCAGGAACCTGACCTCTTTATCCTGTGTAAACATGCATTGTGCAATTGACAGAATAAACCATGGAGAATGAGTTGCAAAAATGCAATGCTTTTCCTGGGGCCCAGTTTTTTCCACAGAATAATGGATATCTATGCTCTCAGTCACAAATGCATAATGAGGCACAGTACGTAAATTAGCATAAATGCAATTTAATAAAATTATTAAATATTAATTATCTTTGATACAAAGATAAAATTTAACCAAACTCTCACTTTCCAGAAAAAATCAAACATATTTTAAAATTAACATATTATGTTACGTATAACATGTTACGTATAACATTATGTTAGGGCTGCACGGTGGCTCAGTGGTTGGCACTGCTGCCTCACTACACCAGGGGCCTGGGTTCAATTCCACTCTCAGATGACTGTCTGTGTGGAGTTTACACATTCTCCCCATATCTGCGTGGGTTTCCTCCCACAGTCCAAAGACGGGCAGGCTAGGTGGATTGGCCATGCTAAACTGCCCATAGTGTTCAGGGAGGTGTAGATTAGGTGAGTTATAGGGGGATGGGTCTGGGTGGGATTCTCTGAGGGTCTGTGTGGACTTGTTGGGCCAAAGGGCCTGTTTCCACACTGTAGGAATTCTAAGAACATTAGAATTATCCACTTATCCCTCTAACTGTTGATCTTGGCATTTATCTGTCTAACTATATAAATTTATTATTAATTAATTTATAATTCATATCTGAATTCCTAAATATCTTTTTTTAAACAGAGTATTCTTATTTAACTTAAAGTTTTTAGAGCAGAGTTGTGAAATGTTATGATGATGGCGGCCGTGGAAAGGACAGTAATTGAGATGACTCAGAGAATCTGTTAGAGAGTTCTAGGATGCAGGATAACATAATCGGACAGAGAATTGCCCATGGGATGAAAGTCAGACATTGTGTCAGAAAACATCAAACATACAAAAAGATGCATTTGTCTCAAAAAAAAAGGGATTGGGCTTGAGCCCCAATCCCAGAAGAGTTACAAGGAGTAATAACTTCAATAACCTAGTATATGGAATATGTTGCAGCTGTCAATTCTGTGGTACCATGCAAAGGAATTGTGTAGTGTACAATGGTCACATCCTTCTTGTGAAAATCCATACCTGGGAGATATGTTGGCTGGAAATAGCACTGAGATCAAGGATCTTTTAGGAATTTGGACCAACCAGGACAGGTTAAGATAGTCCTGGGAAACTAGAGCATGTTGCACCTTTGGCAAAGTTGGACACATGTTAGTCATCCTCTCCTGCAGAAAATACACTCACTAAGGCCACCAGATTACAGGCCTCAAAGGGAACAAGGGCTGGGTGCTGAAGACAATCATCCCGATAGATACAGCCCAAAATGCAGTGCCACCTATGTGCAGGTGATTACAGAAGGAAGGACACAGGGGCACGGTGGCTCAGTGGTTGGCACTGCTGCCTTACAGCACCAGGGGTATAGCTTTGACTCCAC
Source organism: Rhincodon typus (assembly GCF_021869965.1). Lineage (NCBI taxonomy): Eukaryota > Metazoa > Chordata > Chondrichthyes > Orectolobiformes > Rhincodontidae > Rhincodon > Rhincodon typus. The sequence continues at coordinate 35,438,489 of NC_063362.1, forward strand.
CCTCACGTGGCTGTCTGTGTGGAGTTTGCACTTTCTCCACATGTCAGCATGGGTTTCCTCTGGATTCTCCGGTTTCCTCCCATAATCCAAAGATGTGCAGGTTAGTTCGATTGGCCATGGAAAATTGCCCATAGTGCCCAGGGATCAGTGGTTAAGTGGATTAGCCATGGAAAGTGTAGGGATAAGGTGGGGGAGTGAGGTGTTCTTCACAGGGTTAGTGTAAACCTGATGGGCTGAATGGCCTTCTTCCACACTGTAGGGATTCTATGACAAGCAGAGCAACTGTGAAGTGGGGTCAGTTCCCCCTCCATCCAGCACAGACCTCTGTGAGCTAGGTGACAAGAAGGAAACATGGTACCTACAGATAATGGTCAAACTCATGGTCTCAAGGACGTCAACATGGTGAGGACAAGAGGTTCTCCTTTCTTTTATGGACGGCAGAGTGGCTCAGTGGTTAGCATTGCTGCCTCACAGTGCCAGGGACCTGGGTTCGATTCTACCCTCGGGTGACTGCCTGTGTGGAGACTGCACATTCTGCCCATGTCTGTGTGGGTTTCCTCCAGATACTCCGGTTTCCTCCCACAGTACAAAGATGTGCAGGCTAGGTGGATTGGCCATGCTAAAATTGCCCATTGTGCCCAGGGATATGTAGATTATCTGGGGTCTGGGTGGGTGCTCTGAGGGTTGGTGTGGAATTGTTGGGCCAAAAGGCCTGTTTCCACACTGTAGGGATTCTATGATTTACTTTGAGTATTCTGCTGTTTGCAGACACCCTCTGCCTCTCGAATGTTGAGCGGGTGTTGGGTAGTCACCTCCTTCTGGTTCATGCAAAGTATCAAAACTCTCCAGTCTGGTGAATCAACATGTGTTAGCCATGTACTGTGAGTGTCTGAACTTTCTCCAGCAGCTTCCATTGCTCCTGGCATCATCTAGACTGGTCTTTACACGCGGTGACATCAACTACATAATCGATGAGGTACGGCAATCTGGATGCCATGCCGATGGAAAGTGTAAGAGCTGCCAAGTTACATACCTAGCAGACAAATGCCACGTAGATACATGTGGTCGAAACCAGGCTGGTCTGGTCACTGGACAGATCTCCTGTTTATGTCCTGCGTGTATGGAATTGATCTACTGATATCATGCTGGTGTTCACAGAATCACAAAATTGTGACAGTGAAGGAGGCCATTGGGTCCACCATGTTTCCAGGCAGTGCATTTCCACACTATAATTACTCACTGTGTGAAAAAAGTTCTTTGCCACGTTGCAATCATTTCATTTGCACATTACTTTAAATCTATGGCTTTTTGTTCCTTTTTCGACCTACTCTGACTAGCCTGCTCATGATTTTGAAAACATCCATCAAATCCCTCTTAGCTTTCTTCTCTCCAAGGAGAATAGTCCCAACTTTTTCATTCTATCCATATAACTGAGGTCTGTCATTCTTGGGACCATTCACGTTCCTCTGTAACTACTGCCTCCTTCTGGCTGACTAACTCCTACAGGAAGACCAGAGAGGTGGCAGGGGCCAACAGAAGCTGAATGTGAAACTGTTGACCCCAGAGAACACTGGTGATCTTAAAAGAGCTGATAAAGATTGGAGAACCATGAAACCCATCTTTGAAATGCTGACGCATGATGGGTAGCAACCAAAGCAAATATCATAAGATTCTTATGTTAGATTCAATGAAGAATCATGCCAACAACAACAACAACAGCAAAAGCAGAAGTTGCTGGAAAAGCTCAGCAAGTCTGGCAGCATCTGTGAAGAAAAAAATCAAGTTAATGTTTTGGGTCTGGTAGTCCTTTCTCAGAACCCTGATTTTTTCTTCACAGATGCTGCCAGACTTGCTGAGCTTTTCCAGCAATTTCTGTTTTTGTTTGTAATTTATAGCATCCGCAGTTATTTTGGTTTTTATTCAGAATCGTGCCAAATTTGAAACATAACTCTGTTGCTCTCTCCACAGATGCTGTTCGGCCTGTTGAGTTTCTCCAGCATTTTCTGTTTTCATCAAGAGATTCTTTATCCTGAAGGCGTTCGGAAGACAAAGAGTGAGGGAATGGGTGGGAGAATGTGCAAACACCAGAAAACCATGCTGAATCTGCTCCTGCTACCATCAATTGGGCATGCTGTTTAGAAAGATCTCTATCTAGGATGGACTCTTCTCAAATTACTCTCAAACCAATGCATCATAAAAATGGAGAAGTGGATCAGTGGGCAAAATGAAGATGTGAGAAATTTACTCTAAGCCCAAAAGGAAACTCCTGGAGACTGGTATGTTCCCATTGTAACAAAATCAACCATTGAAAGCTGGAAGATAAAAAGGAAGCCAGTGGAGCTTTTGGAACTCTATTAGATAGTCCCAAGGAAGGTATGCCAGTGGGTGGTGCTTCAGAACGGGTAGGAACACTCACAGCAGAAATGAGCCCATCTGAGTGTATTGCCTTATGCGTGGCCAAGACAGACAAAACACTCACAAGTTGCTGGAGTTTTGTCTTTGCAGAAACGATAGCCCATTCCCTTCCCAGGATGTCAGTAAGCTTATTGTACTACTGTATTATACTTACCACAGAGGTCAGTCACTGAACATAGTTGCACAAGGCTGCCAATATATTTTTTAAGAAAAAAGAACATGATGTTTATCACATAAAAGAAAAAAAAGAAAACACAAACTATATTACGCTAAGCAAGAACTATTGGAACAAACCCATCACAAACACCAGAAGGAAAGATTCATCTCTTTTATCCCAGCAATACCCTTACAGACACTTCAATGTCAATGATGAGTCACCTTTATCTCCATGTTAAACCTCTTGCTCAGCTGGAATGCCTGTAGTTGCTTTTCTTTTGGCAAATTTCTGAGTATTCTCCAGATGTTATTTCTTCAGTTACTTTTACACCCTGAGACCTTTGAATCAAACTGCTAACTCTGCTCACTATCATTTAACATGGGCTCCCTGAACTCATGTCTTCAACAGCTTTGTAGCTTGTTTTCATCTTTGACAGCTTTTTCCTCACTGATTTCTTAGCACCTCAGAAATTGTCCTCAATTCTGCCTGTTTGGAGAATGATAACAATAGAACCTCTTTTGGTATTGACCTCTTCCCCTGTATCAAACTGTTTGTGCTTCCTTCTGTCTCTCCAGTGGTGCTAAAACTCAACTCAGCAAATACCTTTGCATTTACCTCCCTACATAGCTTGCTTGCCATTTACCATAAATTGCATGACATGAAGTCATAGAATCATAGAGTCATACAGCACCGAAACAGACCCTTTGGTCCAACCAGTCCATGCTGACCATAATCCCAAACTAAACTAGTCCAAGACCTGACCACTAATGATTGTTGCAGGCTGGCATATTCCAAGGGCCAGGATGAACTACAAAACTCAATGGGGGAAAGTTACAGTCTAGCCATACTCACCATGCCACACTGAGAGAGCCCATGCCAAATCCCTCAAACTTTATATACCAGAAAATACTTGACACATAACTTAAGTATATGTGGTGAACAAAACCTGTAACTATTAGTATGGTATGGCACCACAGCATTATATGCCCTGGATTTAAATAAATGGAACTGTATTTCAGATTATATGATGTGCTATGCTTTATATTGAACAGGACTATTATTTATTGGGTTGAGTTTTGAATAGACCGAACAGTAACGTTTCTTTAGAATGATTTTAACAGCACCTTCTGATGTGGCTGAATATTTGTGTAACTGTACCCTATAAATTTCAAAGCCGTTAACCTGAAGTCAGGCAAATTGACTTGGGACTACTCCTACAGATCACTGGAAGATCCTTTTTAAGTATTCAGATGTAACTAACTTTCCAAGTCTATGGACACCTTATCTCACTATCGATGCAGCACATCTCTTATGGGTTTGAAATTGACTAAAGATTCTGACTTTTTTAATTTCTTTAGGGTTTCTGAAAGATTAGATCTTCCTGCTGCTGATTATTTACACAAGCAGCCACCTTAAAAAGGTGTCAGAAAAAAAGCTTCAGAACTTCCCCGCTGCTAATGTCATGGAGGCAGTGAAATAGATTCTGCGCTGCTTGCCACCAGGTTGATAGGTGAATGCACTCCAGTGCTCACCATGTCGTATGAAGTCCCTAATAGATTCGCTGCCACCATCCTCTTTCCCATTAAGAACCTCTCAGGGCTTGCTCTGTCCAGTTTGTTATTGGGAAGCTACTTGGTCATGTGGCAAGAAGATGCTTTTCTCTTAAACAAAATGTAGTTTATTGCTTGAAATTGATTATGTACAAGCTACATTAATATGATTGTCTCTATAACAATGGCTGTAAGGAAGGCCCAGATGGTAAATACTTTTCCTTCAAAATCTTCAAGCCTGTAAACCCATGAATGAATGAAGACTGCAAATTTTTATTCAAGAAAAGCTAGACAACAGAAATAAAAGTACAATTGTGAATTAATGTATAGGTTGGAGTGAAATGGTAGTGTGGTAGTAGCCATCGAATGGATCAATGGTATATCATCTAATGCTGCAGAGTAACCTCATCTCCCAACATATTTTAAAGAGTTAAAACCAGTTGTCTGTTCAGCTCAATATAAATCACATTCCATTTATTACAAGAAATAATACCCTAAACAGTATTTCATCCAGAAATTGATGACGGGAGTTTTATTTTCGATGATACTGACAAGGTTGCATCTGTTCTTCATTTTTAATTACCATGAGAAGGGGCTACTGTGTGTTCTCCTTATACCGCTACAGTCCATGAGGGGATGTTGCCCCCACGAGATTGTGAGCATTGGGGCCCTGCAAAAATAAAACATTTCCAAAAGAGGATGGTGTGAGATTCGGAGATATTGGTAGACCATCCACTGGGGTGTTGCTCATTTAAAGTAGCGCAGTAACTGTGTGTGTTCCTCCTTTCATCACAGCAATATAAACCAAGTCCTGCTACCTTGCATGTGCTGAGACAAGGAAGTTTAGCTGTTGTGCTGAATCAGACAGCAATTGAAGTTTCTGCAATATTTTTTGTGATAAGCTGTCTTCTCCAAAGCTGGGAGGTTGCACCAGTCTTGGAGACAATGCAATACTGGGTCGATGTTTGGCATAGAGAGACAGAGCCCCTGTTTGATCTTACTATTTGAAACATCAATTTAATATATTGTTTCCAGACAGGGGCAGAACATAGTAAACAGATAAAACAGATTCAGTTTTCAAAAAAAAGCTTCATGCATAAAGTCAGAGCACTTTACGTGTGACACTTCAATTGTCACATTTGTTGCAATCAGGGATGGAGGTGGTAGAACAGTGCTCCTCTTTTCTCACTCTTCGTTTGATTACAGCAGGTTCTTTGATAAAGAGCACACTGAGCAAACCAGTAAGTGGTTCATCATTTCTGTTCTGCAACTGTAAGAGACACAGAAACAGATTTTCTTGGAAGGTTTCCTTTTAGAAAAAGTGTTTTGTGTACACTGCAACTTATCTAAATAAAAATAATAAAACTGCTCTGACTCTCACACATAAATTCCAGAGTACACTAAAGCACTTACAATCATGTTACAAAGTGGGAGGGGAGGTTAATAAGTTTCAAACTTCAAATAATTCTGTAGTCGATGGATTTGGTCGATTAATGCATTGGGTGGTTTCAGACTGGGCCAAATGGTCTCTCTAAATTGTGCAATGGGGCAATTGAAAGATGGTGACAGATGATTTTTATTTGGTGCCTTGGATTTGTTGCAGGATAGTTTTTCTTATATGTCACCCATGGCTGTTTCAACAATAGAAAGACTCAATCTTGTCAGTTGAATGTGAGAGAGAGTGTCTGCTCTGGGACCACCATCTTCAGTGTCTCTCCTTCTGTTCTCTGGCCTGGAAAGAAAAGAATAGGAAGATTCATTAGCTCATTGCACAATCCTCTTTCATCAACTTACCAATTACCCAAACATGCCCAAAGGCAATTTCAATCCAGTTCCATGATTTAGACAGATTAATTTATGGCTTGAAGAGCTCCTTTCTCAACCAGTGTCCATTGTTCAAAATGCTTATATCTAATGACTTCCGTCCATTCAAATGAATACTTAGGTGCTATCTGGGCAGAACGATGACTCAGCGGATAACACTGCTACCTCACAACACCAAGACCGGGGTTCAATTCCACCTCAGGAGACTGTCTGTGTGGAGTTTTCACATTCTCTCTGTGTGTGCGTGGGTTACCTCTGGGTGCTCCAGTTTCCTCTGTTACCAGACAGGCCACTCAAAATGGCAGAAGCCGATAATACACCAAACATGCTGGGAAACCAAGCCGAGCATTGGCCAAAGTATCTGTTCAAAGACACTGAAATAAACAAGCTGCAGACCCCCAGACCTCCCCCTTACTGAGGACAAACGGTCAGTCCTCAGTAAAGGGCTCACCTTTGTCCCCCTCCACCCACACATCAACGAATACCGCTCACGTTTGGACATTGAGCAGTTTTTCCGCCGCCTCCGTGCTTACTTCTTCAACCGTGAACCTAACCCTCCCTCTACTGACCCCTTCTCCCGCTTCCAACACACCCCCTCCTCCTGGACAGCACCCCAAGGCCTCCTACCCTCGCTCAACCTCTGCATCTCCAACTGCCGTCAAGACATCAATCGCCTCAACCTCTCCACCCCTCTCACCCACTCCAACCTCTCCCCGCAGAACGTACAGCCCTCCACTCCCTCCGCTCCAATCCCAACCTCACCATAAAACCCGCGGACAAGGAGGCGCAGTTGTAGTATGGCGCGCTGACCTCTAAATCACCGAGGCCAGGCGCCAACTCTCCGACACCTCCTCCTACCGCCCCCTTGCTCATGACCCCACCCCCGACCACCAAACCATCATCTCCCAAACC
>NC_063362.1:35445446-35446596 GCF_021869965.1 Rhincodon typus
TATCTCCTTCCCAAAATCCACAAACCTGACTGCCCTGGTCGACCCATAGTCTCCACCTGCTCCTGCCCCACCGAACTGATCTCCACCTATCTCGACTCCATTTTCTCCCCCTTGGTCCAGGAACTCCCCACCTACGTCCGTGACACCACCGACGCCCTCCACCTCCTCCAGAACTTCCAATTCCCCGGTCCCCAACACCTCATCTTTACCATGGACGTCCAGTCCCTATACACCTGCATTCCCCATACAGATGGCCTAAAGGCCCTCCGCTTCTTCCTGTCCCGCAGGCCCGACCAGTCCCCCTCCATTGACACCCTCATCTGCTTAGCCGAACTCGTCCTCACCCTCAACAACTTCTCTTTCAATTACTCCCACTTTCTACAGACAAAGGGGGTGGCCATGGGTACCCGCATGGGCCCATGCTATGCCTGCCTCTTTGTAGGTTACATGAAACAATCCCTCTTCCGTACCTACACTGGCCCTAAACCCCACCTCTTCCTCCGTTACATTGATGACTGTATCGGCGCCGCCTCGTGCTCCCACGAGGAGCTCGAACAGTTCATCCACTTCACCAACACCTTCCACACCAACCTTAAGTTCACCTGGACCATCTCTAATACCTCTCTCTCCTTCCTGGACCTCTCTGTCTCCATCACTGGCAACCATCTAGAAACCGATATCCATTTCAAGCCCACCGACTCCCACAGCTACCTAGAATACTCCTCCTCCCACCCACCTTCCTGCAAAAATGCCATCCCCTATTCCCAATTCCTTCGCCTCTGCCGCATCTGCTCCCAGGATGAGGCATCCCACTCCCGTACATCTCAGATGTCCTCATTTTTCAAGGACCGCAACATCCCCCCTCAGTGGTCGAGAACGCCCTCAACCGTGTCTCCCGCATTTCCCGCAACTCATCCCTCACACCCGGTCCCTGCAATAACAACCAAAACAGAATCCCCCTCGTCCTCATGTACCACCCCAAAAACTTCCGGATCCAACACATCATCCTCCGACACTTCGGCCATCTGCAATCCGACCCCACCATCAAAGACATTTTTCCCTCCCCAACCCTTAGCTGCTTTCCGGAGGGACCACTCTCTCCATGACTCCCTTGTCCGCTCCACACTCCCCTCCAGCCCCACCACACCCG